>NC_035433.2:16358290-16684000 GCF_002127325.2 Helianthus annuus | reverse complement strand
TTGTACTTTCTGTGTATCTGCCGAGCAAACCAAGGTGAGTTCACACAGCCAAGGCATGGGATTCCCGGGTTGGGAATTGGGTTGGATATGATGGATATGGAATGATTACTCGTACTTACGCATATACCAGACTATAGACCATCGTCCTCAGGTTAGTCAGGACACGTTACGTAAAGCCTACGTAACCCAGTATACTTGCCTTATGTCCCCCGGGTCGGGAGGACACGTTACGTAAAGCCTACGTAACCCAATACCATCTACTGGCTTCCAGGTCGGAAGGCCACGCTGCGTAAAGCCTACGTAGCCCCCACGCGAACCACTGTCCTCGGGGAAGGGCACGTCACGTAAAGCCTACGTGACCCTGTACGTATTCCTGTTCTCGGTAAAGAAGAACACATGGTCGGAAGTTAGTCTAGTAAGTACCGTTAATGAGAAGCCCTCATTAACCAGGATGAACATGGGAAGCCCCCACCTTTATTACACACTAGTATGGGAAGCCCCCACTAGCTATACTTATGCATTACACTATGAACTTACTTTCTGTGAACTCGCTCAACTAGTTGTTGATTATTTGCTGCATGCCTTGCAGGACCTTAGGTATACTTGGAGCTTGCACAGGGAAGAGCAGGTCGTTGTGGGCAGATGGATCGTTAATGATGTTGAACTCATAACTCGTATAACTATTTGGATTTACTTTACTATGCTTCCGCTACTTAAAACAGTGTTTGGTTTTTGAAACATCAATCATGTCATGGTGACTTATATTAACTACTTCTATTATTAATTGCTATGGTTTGATATGATTGATGGCTTGATCCTGGTCAGTCACGCTCCCAAGCGGTGGTATTCCGCGGGTGGATTTTGGGGGTGTGACAAACGCACCCGCGGTTTTTATGGATCTGATGAATCGCGTGTGTAAGCCTTATCTTGACCGTTTCATCATCGTGTTCATCGATGATGTCTTGATTTATTCCAAAACAAAAGCCGAACACGCGCAACATCTACGTTTGGTTCTCGAGTTACTTCAGGGGAACCAACTCTATGCCAAATTCTCCAAGTGCGAATTCTGGTTGGAGGAGGTTCAGTTTCTGGGTCACATCGTGAATAGTCAGGGTATCCGTGTCGATCCTGCGAAGATTGAAGATGTCAAAAGCTGGATTACGCCTAAGAACCCGTCAGAAGTTCGTTCTTTTCTCCGACTAGCGGGCTATTATCGACGATTCATTGAAGGATTCTCCAAGATCGTTGTGCCACTTACTGCTCTTACTCATAAGGACAAGCCTTTTGTGTGGGGAAACGCACAAGAGACTGCCTTTCAAACCCTCAAGCATATGCTGTGCAACGCTCCAATTCTTACGCTGCCCGACGGAAGCGACAACTTTATTGTCTACTGTGATGCTTCTAACCTTGGTCTCGGCTGTGTTCTCATGCAGCGAGACAAGGTTATAGCCTACGCATCTCGTCAGCTCAAGATCCACGAGAAGAACTATACAACCCATGACCTCGAGCTAGGCGCGGTTGTCTTTGCATTGAAGATTTGGCGACACTACCTGTATGGCACTAGGTGTACAATCTACACTGATCACAGGAGTTTACAACACATCTTTAATCAGAGAGAGCTTAATATGCGTCAACGCCGATGGGTAGAACTTCTCAACGATTACGACTGTGAGATTCGTTATCACCCAGGCAAGGCGAATGTGGTTGCTGACGCGCTCAGCAGAAAGAGTTACGTGCTCAGTACCCGAAACATCCAAGCCTAGCACAACCTCGAAACCCTTATTCGTGAAGCTCAACATGCTTGCTTTAATGAGCGTACATTGAAGAGAGAGAGAATCTATCACGATGGAGCTCAGTTAGTAAGCAAACCCGATGGGATGTTTTATTATCTGGATCGAATTTGGATCCCTAAGCGGACCGATTTGCGAAAGATTGTCATGAATGAAGCCCACAAATCCCGGTATTCTATTCATCCCAGAGCAGACAAGATGTACCAGGATCTTCGTTATAAGTACTGGTGGCCGGCATGAAAAGGGGTATCGCTCTTTACGTTGGAAGTTGTTTAACTTGCGCAAGAGTCAAGGCTGAACATCAAAGACCTTCTGGCTTACTCGAACAACCGCCGATACCTATATGGAAGTGGGAGAGTATAGCTATGGACTTCATAACAAAACTCCCGCCCACGCCATCAGGTCACGACAGTATTTGGGTCATAGTCGATCGTCTAACGAAATCAGCCCACTTTTTGCCGATACGAGAAGACTACAAGGTGGAACGACTAGCCCAAATCTACACCGACGAGATCATTCGTAATCATGGTACGCCTCGTGACATCATTTCGGACTGTGACGCTCGGTTCACTTCGCGATTGTGGGAAACGTTTCAAGCGGCCCTTGGTACGTCGCTTAATCTGAGTACTGCATTCCATCCTCAAACCGACGGACAGACTGAAAGAACGATCCGTACTCTTGAAGACATGCTCCGAGCGTGTGTCATAGATTTTGGCGGTAGTTGGAACAAACACCTGCCATTGGTGGAATTCTCGTACAATAACAGCTATCATGCCAGCATCCAAATGGCACCTTTCGAGGCTTTATATGGTAGAAGATGTCCATCGCCTATTGTGTGGCACGAGATCGGTCACTCGCAACTAACCGGTCCCGAGATTCTACAAGAAACGACTAACAAAATCCACCAGATTCGAGACAACTTGGTGAAAGCTCGGAACAGACAGAAAAGTTACGCCGATAAAAGACGCAAGCCCCTTGAATTTGAAGTTGGTGACTACGTACTCCTAAAGGTATCACCTTGGAAGGGTGTAGTCCGATTCGGCAAGAAAGGGAAACTAGCGCCTCGATATGTTGGACCTTTTAGGATTCTGGAAAGAATCGGAAAAGTCGCCTACAGACTCGAACTACCGGAGGAACTCAGTAACGTCCACCCGACTTTCCACGTCTCTAACCTCCGAAAATGCCTTGCTGATCATGATCTAATCGTACCGCTCGACGATCTTCAGGTCAACGAAACATTACACTTCGTGGAAAAGCCTGTCGAAATCATGGATCGCCAAACCAAGCAACTCAGGCGCTCTCGCATCCCGATCGTGAAGGTCCGATGGGAAGGCAAACGAGGCGCAGAGTTCACTTGGGAACTCGAAAGCGACATGAAGGCCAAGTACCCGCAGTTGTTCAAATAAATAGATCTGAAGCATCAAATTGGTAAATCATGGCGTTGTGTAGCCTTCGACCTAATTTTGGGACGAAATTCCCTAAACAAGGGGACGCTGTAACACCCCGTGTTTTCGAATGTCAAAGTCAAAGTCCAAGTCAACTTTGACTTCTTTGACTGCTAATGTTCTTCTTACTTTTGTATTATGTGGAGTAAGTGTTGTATAAATGAAATGATCGAATGTTTAATCAATACGACCGAATTACGACTGTGAATAGTAGGAAGTAACAATGCGATAAAGTTAATCAATCAATAATCAAGCTAATCAGTTCATCAATCAAACTCGAGACTCGAATTATGTGAACTATGCTACTGTTATACGTGTGTGTGTACCTTATGTGTTACTTGTGCGTGTTTACTTATATGTTTGGTGTGGTATTCAAGCGAATCAATCGAAGATCGAATCGAGACTCGAAAAGCAATCGAACTCAATTGAACCCGACATCGAAATGTGAAATGCAGATGCTTGTATGTAGATATAGTGATTGGGACTGAAAGTAATTTGACTAGGAACCCTATCGTATTCGTACCCTTGTCCATCGAAATCGAAACATCGAAAATCGTCACGAAATACTCAAAGTGTGTCGCGGATCGAACAGGAGACATCCTGATCGAACAGGCCAGCCGATCGGCTAGCATCTTCCTAGCCGATCGAGCAGCCCATTCGATCGGAGCTCCCGGCCGATCGCCTGCCACTTTCCTCTTTTGGAGCCTATAAATAGGGCTGTCATTGTCACACTTTCCATTTTTGGAAAGCTCTGACCGAACCAGTCTTCTTCACCTTTTCTCAGATTTCTCTCAACTCCGGTAAGTTTTCACTCTAATTCTTGTACATTTTTTATCATTGCATGATTCTACACCTTTCTATCTTTCAAAACTCGATTTCTAACCGTGAAATCATCAAGATCTAAGTGTTCTTGGGTGATGTCATCATAGTGTTCTTCAAGAACACCAAACTTTGGCCTCATTCAACCATGAATAGCTTAGATCTGACCGATTTCCACATAAACAAACTAAGATTCTTACAAATCTTAACATTTTTATGAATACTTTCCGACTTTCTTCAACCTTTTTCACCCGAAGCCTTAAAATCGGTAGAAACGGAGCTTGAACCGGCTAACTAATCATTCTAACAGTTAAGAGGTTCAAGATTCGGGTTCTATGAACAAGGTTCACCGATTTCGGGTTAAACTCTAAACCGACGTTCCGAACCGTTCACCGGCCGGACTTGGGTGATTCCTGTCCGAGCCAAAGAAGCGAGTAGGGACGAAGGATATCATAGTTCAACTCGTTATCAAACTACCTCGATATGACAACAAGTGATTAAACAGCCAAGTGTTAGACGAAAGGCCGACCAGGTCAGAAATGCTGGCCGAACGGCTAGGCTGTTCGAACAGCCCAGCCGATCGGACATGCCAGCCGATCGACCGGGCCAGCCGATCGGCTAGCACATGGTCCCACACTTTCAATTTTTATGAAGTATACTATTGACAAAGTGATGTTCGATCGAATACGCTACTCGATTGGTAAACATTACTCTTCGGATCATGAGATACTATGCTTCAACACTTAATCGTTTTCACAACTCGTTCGTAGTAGGGAATGCCAGCCGATCGAACAGTCTGTTCGATCGAGCTACATTCTGTTGAGAATCACTTTAAGGTTCCCAGCCGATCGATTAAGCCGGCCGATCGAACGGACCGTTCGATCGATCGACCTGAAAGGTAAGGACATTTTTGTGTTCTCATATACTACAACGAAAACTTCAAAAGTTCAAATCCTCGAACACAAACACACCAGAGGAAGAAACAATCCACTCGAATGGCCCAGCCGATCGAGCCTACCGGCCGATCGAACAGGACTGTCCAATCGGATATACCAGCCGACCGAACAGACCGTTCGATCGAACCTGCCGTTCGATCGACCAGCCCACTCGATCCATTCACACTTGTCTTATTTTTCCACGTTGCTCATTGTTGTGCTATCGAACTATTCAGGCTAACCCTACTCTCAGCGCTCCCTTCAATCCATAATCAATCACTGTGAGTATACTCGACCCCTTTTTGCTTTTAGCACTTTTGGGTGTTACATACGTTGCTTATATCAAACACAAACGATCACACTACTCAAACTAATTGAACGCTAACCAATATGCATGTATTACGTGACTTAATGAATGCTTGTTGATTGTGTTTACACGTGGAATGCTGTCTACCTGCCTTAACGACGTAGTACTATAGTTTGGACTCTGCACCCGTTCACACGGGGGTTGTAAAGGACAATTACTTGCATGTATTACGGTGGTAATCATGTATTGCGAACCGTCTCGGACGGTCAACTCGCAGTCATTGGTATCGATGGGTCCATGTCGATAATTAACATGCTTCGTTTTCCTCTGTGTACGTGCTGGTTATGCGTAAACTATTCGAACTCTATACGCTATTATCAAACTTGTATGCTCACCTTTACATTTTATGTATTGACTTTATTTTAACGTATGTGACAGGTGCTTAAGTTGCTAGGATGCTTAGGTGCGTGGTGATGAAATCGAGGCTAGGGAGTCTAGAAATAATAAACAATTGTCTGTAATAATAATTGAATCTGAGTTGTCGGAACAAAATTTCTTGTTTGGATGATTATCTGTAATGACATGTTTGTTTATTCGGGATACGGTATGGGACGTATCTTTAACTGGATTACATAAATAGTTGTTATGGAAACTTCTGAACAATCTGTTTCGCTCAGTGCCACGCCCCGATGATTCCGCCATCGGTTGGGGTGTGACACCTTCTCCCCCCTTGGCCCTTCCGTCAATATTCGCCGTTACATGTATAACGATACCGGCTAACTATCATATTCATGCCCCTTCATCAACACCAAAAAGCCGCATTCAACGGGTGTATCTCCTCCGAACAGGCACGTACCCCACCATATATACATACATAACTCACAGGGGCGTTGGCTATCACCGGTTGATGTTCTAGGGTTATGTTGCCAGAAATTTTTCATAAAAATAGATGAGAGGGTTGAATATCTTTTTCATTGGGTTTCGCGTTTACTCTTTTTTTCTCAGAATCTGGATATACAGAGTGATTTCGCATATTCCATGTTTGTCGTCTTTTATTCCTTTTTGAATCGCCACAATTCAAACATTCCATCTCAAGATACGTTATCATTTGTCAATGACTGAAAAGAATGGATTCGACTTAGGGTTACAGGTTGTTGAAATTGTATGTATTACTAATAGATAATCATCAAGAATTTTAGCAAGAAGACAAAGAAAAATGTTTGAACAGGGACTGTGTTGTTTTAGGTTTTTTTTTTCTTTTTTTCTTTTTTTTTTACAAAGAAGTAAGAAAAGTAATGAAAAGGACGGAATTTTATGAGTATTTATTTATTTCACCTTCAAAATCAAATCAATTTAAACAAAATCACTAAAACACGGTTTGGGCATAGATTTTTCCAATTCCACCCCTTACCAAATCGAAAGAAAAAAAAACATGAAATCAGAACAATCGATAGCACAATTTCACAATTATAACATCTCAACACATATGTATTGCTAATCAAAGTATTTGAAGAGTAAGAAACCCCATGGTTAAACAAGAAAACTGTCTCAGAACCAACCAGGGATATAAGAAATGGTGCTCTTTATTGTGTTGTTATATGTGTGCATATATTTAAATATTAAATGTGGGTGAGGTGGTGTTAGACCATGGGGGTATGGTGGGGCTTGGGTTGGGTTTGGGTTAGGGCATTTGTTGACACGTGGAATGGGAGGCCCTCCACCACCCAAACCCACGCCCATGGGGTATGGTGGGGCTTGGGTTGGGGGCCTGAGTTTGGTATGGCCATTGAGAGCCCGCCATGTCACCTTACTAGCCCGCCCCACGCCCGGCTGATATAATAACTTATTACTCAACTAAAGAATTTTTGTATCTTATATAGTGATACTATATTTTTTGAACGACGGATCTTCTATATAAAATACAGTGCTACTAATGAGTTTCACAATTAATATTCCGCCGCAACGCGCGGGTAACGTTAACTCGTTTATATTAAATCCCTACCCTCATAAATATGGTCTGATATATCTTCCCCATAACTTCATCTTCCCCCAGATAATTTTCCCCCAAAATCGCCAACTGCGATCATCTTGCCACGATCATCTTCCCCACAATCATCTTCTCCAATGTAGTTGTCTGTTTCGAACATCTTATTGCTACTATAAGTCACAATAAGTCTTATTACACATACAAACACAACAGATCTGCAAAATCATCAAATAAACCCTAATTTTTTAGATAAATAATAAAAAATCAAACCTTGTAAGAAGAAACCCTAATTACTGGCAGGATAAAGTTTGTCATCAACAATTTTCTTGTCCCGTCGCTCCGTTGCAACGTCCCACATATCATTGCCGATGTGTTTCGCTATCATAAAATGCACAAAAGTTAGATGAATTTATAAAATGAAATGGTCAACGAATTGGGTACTCACGTGACCGTGTGCAGCTTTGTGGACTTGATACTGAACGTTTCTGGCGATGCAGAGCATGCCGACGATAATCCCTAGCGGCAGCACCGCCTCCAGAAATTGGAATCGACCCATGTTGTTGTTTGTGTCTCTGCAAATCTGACCTTTTTCCAAAAGCTTGTGAATTTGGTTTGTTTGGATGGTTTTATAAGGGTGGGGGCTTAATATAATTAATTTAACTAGTGTTATTAAATCCGCGCGTTGCGCGGTGGGTGGGTATCAGTTCGTTTAACTACGGTATTAACACTTGTTATAGCAAACAATAGAGAAACAAATCATGATATGACCAAAAATATACCAACACGGCGGGAATTTGATCGGTATTGGTTAGTTTTGTTACGCCACGTACACTCGTTACAGCAACTCATAGAGGAAAAAATCTTGATATGATCAAAAAATACTGACACGTGAATCACATCGATAAAAAACAAACGCAAGTTACATAAGATATATAAAAGAACCACATAACACATATTAAAAACCACTAAATAACACAATTGAAAAACCTTTATGGTATTAACACTTGTTATAGCAAACAATAGAGAAACAAATCATGATATGACCAAAAATATACCAACACGGCGGGAATTAAATAACACAATTAAAAAACCTTTACAGTATTAACACTTGTTATAGCAAACAATAGAGAAACAAATCATGATATAACAAAAAATATACCAACAGGCGGGAATTTGATCGGTATCGGTTTGTTTTGTTACGCCACCTACACTCGTTACAGCAACCCATAGAGAAAAAAAATCTTGATATGATAAAAAATACTGACTCGTGAATTACATCGATAAAAAACAAACGCAAGTTACATAAGATATATAAAAGAACCACATAACACATATTAAAAACCACTAAATAACACAATTAAAAAACCTTTAAAACAAATATATACTTACTGTTCATTATGTTTCTCAATTATTAGTATACAATTATAAATATATTATCTATAATCTATAATCGATAATACTATAAAAAGGAGAAGTGATGTACAAAATTGTAATTTTACTACAAGTACAAGTTATAAAGCAATATTTACAAGAGAGTGCAAGCCAACATAACAGGGATCTGGCTTTATTTTTAAGACGCATGAGAGTTAAAATTGGGATTTTATAGTGGGATTGAATGCGCCTCTTCAATTTCTTTCTTTATGGCAAAATTGAATGGATCTGGATGAGTGCGATGGAATACGTTTCGCAAAATTGATGATGAATTAAAGATTTAATTAAGTCGAAACCTCCCTTGAATCCTATAATAGACGAGCTTTTGTTATTAGGGTTTTGGTGTGTACAGGTGGGAATATACTTTGTTGGACATTATTATCAGGTGCTTCAAACGCAACCTGATTATTTTCACCAGTTTTACAGTGATAGGAGCACCTTGCTTCGTGTTGATGCCTTGATGGTCATAACAGAGAAACATGATCTGTTTATGATGTTATGTGAATTGATGATTATTTGAATTTGTTGGTGTTCTAGGGGCTTAGCGGATTGTGTTTTAAGTTTGTGAAATGGTAGTGGTGATTGGAAGTTAAGGGTTTTTTTTACTGTTAGTTGATCTGTTTATGATGTTATGTGAATTGATGTTGATTTCAGTTAAAGCTTCTTGTTTAGTGGATTATTTGAAGTTTTGATGTTTTAGGGACTTATCGGATCCATATGAAATAGTGTTTTAAGTTTGTGCCATGGTAGTGATGCGATTTTGTTCTGTTTTGGTGAATACTATTTCATGTGATTGTTGCCGATATAAAGTTAAACCAGAGGCAGATATGAAGATAACAGGGTATGGGTTGATTTAGAGGTTCAGATGGTGAACTTCATTTGGTCCGAAAGCGAATTGAGAACACTAACAGGGTATGGGTTGATTCCAAGGTTTCTGCCGGTTTGGTTCCGTAGCTTCTGAGCGCAATTGAGGCCAGAGTTGTCAATTGGAACCTTGTAACCAAGGGCAAAAAAGGTATGCTTCTTCATAATTTCAAGATTATGTCAATATAATCAATTGATTTGATTTCAGCATTTTTTAGAAGCCTTTCTAATAACCCTAACAAATCGGGCGGGGCATATCAGCCAACATGTCAAAACAAATTAAGGTCGAACTAGGTGATGACTGCCACCCTTACTTTTTCATGTTTGTTGATTTAGAGGTTCAGATGGTGAACTTCATTTGGCCCGAAAGCCAATTGAGAACACTAACAGGGTATGGGATGATTCCAAGGTTTCTGCCGGTTTGGTTCAGTGGTTCCAAATCCGTGAGGCCTACCTACTATGTCATTTATCATAATGAATGCTATTTTAAGACTTTTTGTCCTGTTGATGCTATTTAAACTAAATGCTTTTTATATATCTCGATAATCGTGTGCAGTTTACATGTAATTTTTTCATATACGGTGATTATCGCTCGTTGCTTGATGTATGGTTATTTTTCTTGATATTGACATCGTATTTCTGTCTGTCAGGAGTGAAAATGGAATATATTACGCCTTACATGTTGGCGGCACCAATTTTCGGATTCTAAAAATCCAGCTTGGCGGTCAAAGGTCAATTCTCGGGCATGATGTCGAGAGGAAACCCATTCCACAGAGTCTAATGACCAGCACAAGCAAGGTGTTTACGCGTTTACACAGCATGATACTGTTACTGTTCATGAATTTCCAAATGTAAAGGCCATCTAAAGTTGCTGTAAAAGTGCAAACGTACTGTAACAACTGTCACTAAAATCCATAATTAGGATGGTAATTAGCTATTAAGGAAATCCTAATTAAGAAACCCAAGTAATTCTGCACTAACCCTAAAATTTCCAGAACAATCAGAATCAGGATCAGGGCCCCTAAAACTCAGGGGGGGATAAACCCTAGCCAACAATTATCTTAATAACTATCTGTCAAAATCGAATTTTAAGAAACTGTCGACTCATCCAGCCTACATGCACGAAGGGCTACCCTATGAAGTAGGGTGACCCCTCGCGTAGCGCGACGCCCATGGGGGTACCCCTCGCGCTACGCGACGGGGGTCAAATTTCGTATATAAATAGGGGTGTCTGGGACTTGAATTTGAGAGTTGAAACGACGTAAAACGTCAAAATACACGCTGAGTTATCAGCTATATACTACACAAACACACACCGATCTCGAATCGCTGCCGCAATCAGGGTAATAACTCGATCGCTATTACGATTCAACATCCGATCGATTATAACTATCCAACGATAGTCCAGGTGCTGCTCAATTGAGCTTGTACTTTGATTATTCGTCGTGATTTCGACTTGAATATTAGAGTGCTGTTCGAATTCGGACTATGCTCTGTTATTCGTTGTGAATCCGATTGAATTATCGAGTATTGCACTGATTAATCGTTGTGAAGGTTTAATCTCGTGAATTGACGTAATTGCTGTATTAGTTACTAACCTGTGTGTGTGCATTATGTTAAATTAGGTTTAATCAAGGCTAATCAGTAGGCATTATCTATTTGCTCGTTAATCTGCAATGTGAGTCATTCTTCTTTTTAAACTATTTTCTCACAGTTTGTGAGTAAGTATTACAATACCTCAAATTATTTTCAAAGGTTATAATTACAGGGATTAAGTCTTTGTAATCACCAAATTACAGCTGGTATGTGGGGTATTGTGCACATTACTATTTTTATCACTCTATGTGAGTGAGTATTACTCTATGTGAGTAATTATTACTCTGTGTGAGTAAACCGTCATTATTGGGGCGACGGGACCCAATAGTGGTATGACCACAGTCACAGATCCGATCGAGTGACAAATACCCATTCTTGATAATTGGTTGATAGAAACATTGTAATCGCTCTTAATACTGTGATTTATAACTAACGGGTCGTTTTAGAAAACAGAATGATTCACTCAGTATTTCCCCGCTGACAAAACCTTTTTCAAACATGTTTCAGGTGATCTGTGTGATCCAGGAAAAGTGCAGTAAAGCACTACAAGCTCAGAGAAGTGGCTCATTGTGAATAAATAAATAAAACATGTTTTGGAAAATAATGATTTCTGTGTAAAATCAACTGATTGTAAATGATGGGATTTTATCCCTAAAAACTTTGTGTAATATATTAAAACGAGCATATTTTTACGGTTAAAAGATCCTGTAATAAAAGACTTCCGCTGCCATTAGATACCACGGGTACCACACTGAAATCTGCTCGCGGACCCCGACTCCGTCCAGGGTGGGTCGGAGGACGCGACAGAAGGTGGTATCAGAGCTAATAATTAAATTGAGCCACTGATCGACCCACTGATTTAAGCCTATTACGGAATTAAGTATTGGACAAAATACTTAATTCTACTAGTTATCATTCTGTGATTATTTGTTTTATTAACTGATTATTTGATAGTTACAGTATGGGTAAACAAAAGCTGTCTGCCATCTACCACAAACTAGATGTTGCATCTTCTTCTAAAAACCCAGTAAATTTAGAAGAAGGAATCTTTGTTCGCAAGGCAAATTATGAAAATCCTCTTTCCCCAGAGAAAAGGGATTCGATACTTAAAAAGAGTCAGGAGAAAAAGAAACCCCGAACCAAGAGAGTTAGGTTTAACCCAGAAGTTCAAGAATTGGGTAATAGTGCACCTTGGGAAGATAAAATAGACAAGAAATGGGCAAATCTCTATATGCTAGCTACTATAGCAGAAAACACAAATCTCTAAATATCTGATAAGTTGGGCCTAGTAAGAGAAATCACAATCCAGTAAATAAATAAAGTCCTAGTGTGTTTATTTCTGTTATCCTTTGTATAAATTGGTATGCAATAAAACTTCAGTGTTTATTTGTTAAACTTTGTTCCAAAGTTTTAACATTGCATTTTGCATATATGCTATGCAGCATGAATGAGATGTCGGAAGCATTCCAAAATCTCAACTTATATCCAGTGCCTATCGAAGTCTCTCACGACTTTACTGGTTACATTGCTGACATAGAAGAACCTGTGGAATTCCAAACTCCACCGTTGGAAAAAGCTAAACCGAAAAAGAAGAGAAGATACGTAGGGTGGAGGAAAGTACGCCGTAGGAAACCTGCCACTAAGAGACTCCCTAAAATAGAAAATCCTGTGAGTATGATCAAGGGAAAGGAAATAGAAACTGGAGAAAGTTCGAAACCAACCGAAAAGGAAATAGGAATAGATCTGAAACAAAAGGGAATAGAGATTGGCGAAAGTTCTAAACAGCCAGAAGAACTTACGTTTCAAGACGAAATAGACCGTCTATTAGGAAATTGTGAGGTCATAAGCCCAATCCGCACTAATTTGTATCCTTACCCGGCTACAGTCCAATTTCCTTTAAACATAACACCGGCTATTCCCGAACCTTTAATCCATACCCAACCACTAGGGGAACTGGAAGAATGGTGGACAAACGACTGGCAATTCCAAAACATAGTCAATAGTCCTTATAGTTTTCTTCCACAATTTGACCCAGAACCACTCCCAAATCCTCCCATGAGTAATGAAAACCTAGCTGAACTCCGTCAGTTCGGTGAAGAACTGATAGGTACAGGTAATAGGATCAGGGAAATGGGAGAGCATCTAACTTGGAAGTACGATGAGAGGGAGCATCGTTACTAGAACTGTCAGTTAAACCACAGAAAGCCGTATTGTATGATAGTAACTTAAAATTCTGTAAAATGGGCAATAAAACTCTGTAAAATACGGTGTGTATGGATGCATATACAATATACCAACAAAGTAAAAGTCGAGAAATCAACAATTTTGGTTATACTTGTATATTGTGATAATCTATGTGTTTATCTATGTGAATTTTTTTATTGATAAGCTAGACACTAATGGAAAACGCTAACAACGAACCAATTAATGAAGTAAATCAATCTGAGCAAGAACAGGAAGATCAATATATAACTCGACAAGATATCGAGCACTTTATCGCCCAAGGGATAGCTCATGCTATTCCAGAAATTGTAGCTGCTGTTCAAAAACCTGCCGAACCACAATTAATTCCTAGTAAACGTATTTCAGACGATAACGGCAGTAATAGCATAAATGGAGGCGGCAATCATGACGATCATGATCCGCAGCAGGCCCCACTCCCTAAAAGAATGAAAGCTGCAACGCCTGGTTGCACTTACAAAGAATTTCTTGCTTGCAAACCCGCTGAATTTGCAGGTAACGAAGGGGCAACTGCAACACTGCGTTGGTTAGAGAAAACCGAAGCAGTAATTGCAATAAGCAAATGTGCCGAAGGAGACCAGGTGATGTATGCATCAAACCTGTTCAAAGAAGGGGCACTCGAATGGTGGAACACGGTCCTCCAGGCAAAAGGAAGAAGGATAGCCTACGCCATAGGTTGGGAAGAATTTAAGAGTTTGGTAGAAAGAAAATTCTGTCCCTAATACGAGAAGGAACAGATGGCAAACAAATTCCTTAGTCACCGTATGACAGGAGTAGATTGTCGGGGCTATACTTCGACATTCTTTGAATACGCAAGGGTAGTGCCATCACTGGCTTCGCCAGAACCGGTACTTATTTCTCGTTACATCTGGGGGTTAATTAGTGAAATCCGAAACATCGTTAAAGCTGCGAGACCTCGTACCATTGACGATGCGGTAGAATTAGCTAATACCCTGACGGATGAGTTGGTACGCACAAGAGAGGAAGATCGTAAGAAGGAAATAGCTCAGAAGATTACCCAGGGGTTTCGTGCGGGTAATACCAAGAAAAGAGGAACAGGGCAATTCTCATCACCTCCTTTCTGCAGAAATTGCAAAAAGAAGCATTAGGGACAATGCAACATGGTTTGCAATTTTTGCAAAATGAAAGGACATCGGGAAGAAGACTGCAGAAAGAAAACAAGAGTTTGTTATAATTGCAGAGAAAGGGGACACTTTCAATTTGAATGTCCTAAGTTAGCTAAACCTATAGCCAACCAAACCAAACCAGCTGAAGGAGCAACCAAGAGAAATGCGCGTGCATTCCAGCTAACCACTCAAGAGGCCGAACTCATTCCAGATGTGATAGCCGGTACGTTCCTAGTACATGACGTATTTGCAAAAGTATTATTTGACTCTGGTGCGAACCAAAGTTTTATTAATACTTCATTCAAGATCTTAAGTTACCTTTAACCACTCTTAGGCAAATTTTCACAGTTGAAACCGCAGAAGGAAATTCTGTGAACATAGATAAAATCTGGCAAGGAGGAAAAGTAGAACTATTAGGCCATAAGTTTTCTGCAAATCTGTTACCAATGAATTTAGCCGGATTCGATGTAGTATTAGGAATGGATTGGTTAGTAGCCAACCATGCACGAATCCTATGTGATAAAAATGCAGTAGAAATTCAAACCCCTACAGGAGAAGTAATTTTAATTACTGGAAATAAACCTCGAAAGCCATTGAAATTCATACCAGTAATGAAATTGGCTAGTTATTCGAGAAAACAGGAAATGGTGTATATGATTTCCGCAATCATTAACACTAAAGATAAGAAACTCCAGGACATTTCCGTAGTCTCAGAATACCCAGACGTTTTTCCAGAAGAATTACCTGGATTACCACCTGATAGAGAAGTAGAATTTAGAATTCATTTAATTCCAGGTACTGCACCAATAGCCAAAGCACCATATAGATTAGCACCTACCGAAATGCTAGAATTGAAAAAGCAATTAGATGAATTATTAAGCAAAGGATTCATACAACCGAGTTCATCCCCTTGGGGTGCACCGGTACTGTTTGTGAAGAAGAAAGATGGATCGATGAGAATGTGTATCGATTATAGAGAATTGAATAAGGTTACAATTAAGAATCGATACCCACTACCTAGGATTGATGATCTTTTTGATCAATTGCAAGGAGCTAGGTATTTCTCTAAGATAGATTTAAGATCTGGATATCACCAGTTGAAGGTACAAGAAGAAGACATACCTAAAACTGCCTTCAGAACTAGGTATGGTCATTATGAGTTTACAGTCATGCCCTTTGGATTAACAAATGCCCCAGCAGCATTCATGGACATGATGAATCGAATCTGTAAACCATACTTGGATAAATTTGTGATCGTTTTCATCGACGATATACTTATTTATTCCAAAAGCCAAAAAGAACATTGTGAACACTTACATGCACTCTTAACTTTGTTAAGAAAAGAAAGGCTTTATGTCAAATTCTCAAAATGTGAATTTTGGCTACAAGAAGTACAATTCTTAGGTCATGTGGTAAATCACAAAGGTGTCCATGTAGATCCTGCTAAGATAGAAGCAATTACAAAATGGAAAGTCCCACAAACAGCAATGGAGATAAGAAGTTTTCTAGGCTTAGCTGGATACTATAGACGATTTATCAAAGATTTTTCTAAGATAGCCGTACCATTAACTAAGTTAACCTGTAAAGCTGCTAAGTTTGAATGGGGACCTAGACAAGAAGAAGCCTTTAAGATTTTAAAGCATAGGTTGACGAATGTACCAATCTTAGCTTTACCCGAAGGAACAGAAGATTTTGAAGTATATTGTGATGCTTCAAAATTAGGCTATGGATGTGTGTTAATGCAACGCAAGAAGGTAATTGCGTATGCTTCTAGACAATTGAAAAAGCACGAAGAAAATTATACGACTCATGATCTAGAATTAGGAGCCATAATTTTTGCCCTTAAGATATGGAGACATTATCTGTATGGAAATAAGTTTACTGTTTATACAGATCATAAAAGTTTAAGATATATATTTGGGCAAAAAGAATTAAACATGAGGCAAAGAAGATGGATGGAGATGCTAAGTGATTACGACTGTGATATCCAATATCACGAAGGAAAGGCAAATGTAGTTGCAGATGCCTTAAGTCGTAAGTACCATGAGAAACAGAAACGAGTCCGTGCTCTGAGGTTAAATCTACAAGTAGATTTAATGGCACAAATTAAAGAAGTTCAGAAAACAGCAACCCAAGACGGTGCTGAAGGAATAAAAGGTTACCTAAAAGAATTAGAACAAGGAAATGATGGAATTTGGAAATTCCATAAGAAACGAATTTGGGTACCTAAGCAAGGAGAGTTAAGAAATAAGATTTTAGAAGAAGCTCATAAATCTAGGTATACTATGCATCCAGGAAACAATAAGATGTACCAAGATTTAAGGAATAATTTCTGGTGGATAGGAATGAAAAAGGATATAGCCGAATACGTATCCAAGTGCTTAACTTGTTCACAAGTTAAAGCTGAACACCAGAAACCTTCAGGACTACTACAACAGTTAGAAATGCCTGTATGGAAATGGGAACTCATAACAATGGACTTTGTTACAAAGTTACCCAAAACCAAAAGAGGTAATGATGCGATTTGGGTAATCGTAGACCGATTAACCAAGTCAGCTCATTTCCTACCAATGAAAGAAACCTTTAGCATGGAAAGGTTAGCACAACTCTACGTGGACGAGGTAGTATCCCTACATGGAGTCCCGCTCTCCATTGTATCGGATAGAGATAGTCGTTTTACATCTCATTTCTGGACAAGTTTTCAGAAAGCAATGTGAACTCGACTAAATCTAAGTACTGCTTATCATCCACAAACAGACGGACAGAGTGAAAGGACAATACAAACGCTAGAAGACATGCTCCGAGCATGTGTAATTGACTTTGGTGGTAATTGGGATAGCCATTTGCCATTAATTGAATTCTCCTATAACAATAGTTATCATTCAAGTATCGAAGCTGCACCATTCGAAGCACTGTACAGACGTAAGTGCAGAACTCCAGTATGTTGGGCAGAAATCGGAGAAAGTCAATTATCAGGTCCTGAGATTGTACAAGAAACTACTGACAAGATAACTCAGATCAAGGAAAGACTGAAAACAGCTCGAGATCGTCAGAAAAGCTATGCAGACAATCGTCGCAAGCCGCTTGAATTCCAAGTAGGAGATAAGGTACTTTTAAAAGTTTCTCCTTGGAAAGGAGTAGTACGATTCGGTAAGAAAGGAAAGTTGAGTCCCAGATACGTAGGACCATTTCCAATAAGCCAACGAATAGGACCTGTTGCTTACCGCTTACAACTACCAGAAGAACTAGCTGGAGTACATGATGTATTTCATGTATCCAATCTCAATAAATGTCTATCAGACGAATCCCTGGTAGTACCTCTTCAAGATGTAGAGGGGAACGAAAAATTAAAGTTTATAGAGAGACCACTACAGATCGAAGATAGAAAAGTCAAGTTTCTCAAACACAAACGACTAGTGTTGGTCAAAGTCAAATGGAATTCAAGAAGAGGACCAGAATACACTTGGGAGCTGGAATCAGAAATGAAGCGCAAATATCCTCATTTATTCCAATAAATCTCGAGGACGAGATTTTTCTTAAGGTGGGGAGGATGTAACAACTGTCACTAAAATCCATAATTAGGATGGTAATTAGCTATTAAGGAAACCCTAATTAAGAAACCCAAGTAATTCTGCACTAACCCTAAAATTTCCAGAACAATCAGAATCAGGATCAGGGCCCCTAAAACTCAGGGGGGGATAAACCCTAGCCAACAATTATCTTAATAACTATCTGTCAAAATCGAATTTTAAGAAACTGTCGACTCATCCAGCCTACATGCACGAAGGGCTACCCTATGAAGTAGGGTGACCCCTCGCGTAGCGCGACGCCCATGGGGGTACCCCTCGCGCTACGCGACGGGGGTCAAATTTCGTATATAAATAGGGGTGTCTGGGACTTGAATTTGAGAGTTGAAACGACGTAAAACGTCAAAATACACGCTGAGTTATCAGCTATATACTACACAAACACACACCGATCTCGAATCGCTGCCGCAATCAGGGTAATAACTCGATCGCTATTACGATTCAACATCCGATCGATTATAACTATCCAACGATAGTCCAGGTGCTGCTCAATTGAGCTTGTACTTTGATTATTCGTCGTGATTTCGACTTGAATATTAGAGTGCTGTTCGAATTCGGACTATGCTCTGTTATTCGTTGTGAATCCGATTGAATTATCGAGTATTGCACTGATTAATCGTTGTGAAGGTTTAATCTCGTGAATTGACGTAATTGCTGTATTAGTTACTAACCTGTGTGTGTGCATTATGTTAAATTAGGTTTAATCAAGGCTAATCAGTAGGCATTATCTATTTGCTCGTTAATCTGCAATGTGAGTCATTCTTCTTTTTAAACTATTTTCTCACAGTTTGTGAGTAAGTATTACAATACCTCAAATTATTTTCAAAGGTTATAATTACAGGGATTAAGTCTTTGTAATCACCAAATTACAGCTGGTATGTGGGGTATTGTGCACATTACTATTTTTATCACTCTATGTGAGTGAGTATTACTCTATGTGAGTAATTATTACTCTGTGTGAGTAAACCGTCATTATTGGGGCGACGGGACCCAATAGTGGTATGACCACAGTCACAGATCCGGTCGAGTGACAAATACCCATTCTTGATAATTGGTTGATAGAAACATTGTAATCGCTCTTAATACTGTGATTTATAACTAACGGGTCGTTTTAGAAAACAGAATGATTCACTCAGTATTTCCCCGCTGACAAAACCTTTTTCAAACATGTTTCAGGTGATCTGTGTGATCCAGGAAAAGTGCAGTAAAGCACTACAAGCTCAGAGAAGTGGCTCATTGTGAATAAATAAATAAAACATGTTTTGGAAAATAATGATTTCTGTGTAAAATCAACTGATTGTAAATGATGGGATTTTATCCCTAAAAACTTTGTGTAATATATTAAAACGAGCATATTTTTACGGTTAAAAGATCCTGTAATAAAAGACTTCCGCTGCCATTAGATACCACGGGTACCACACTGAAATCTGCTCGCGGACCCCGACTCCGTCCAGGGTGGGTCGGAGGTCGCGACACGTACAATCATGTGATGTAATCGGACTGCAAATAAGTAAAAAAAATGGACCCCTATTGTATAAAAAAACTGAGTTGAGACTTCAGAGGGTACATTTAGTATCATTTTGAAGTTTGTAACTATATCGTCATGTATCTAATATCATGTTATTATTTTAGGTTGAAAAAGACGTCATTGAATGTCTGCAAAAAACATTGTCTAGAAGAGGTCTATATATGAATGTCGCTGCACTTGTAAGACTTTCAACATCCAGAAAAATAATATTTATTTTTTGTTGAGGATTAACACAGTCTTGTACGTGAGTTTATTTGTAAACAGGTGAATGATGGTGTGGGAACATTGGCTGTTGGGAACTTTCTTGATAAAGACACAAGGTACTTCAGAATCAGAAGCACAATTGATTTATGGATCTATTATAATTAGTAACAGACCACTGATTTACAGTTGCTTGTTCATTTGGGCCTAAAACCCTGAATGTACTCCCAATATGTTTTTGAATTTTGTGAAAATACTTTTTATGTTTTTTTTATGTTAATCGTTTCGTAGATAGTTGGGGCAGAAAACCTGGTTTTAATGTCAGCTGCTGAGCAGATATTTAGTGCGGGTTGGAAGATAATGAGACCAGCCTTGGTGTTCTTAGTGTCACGAGCCACATTAGAACTTACAGGTTTAGAGTGAGTACCTCATTTTTATCTTAATAAACTCGAACGATTCGATATAGATGTAATAAGTTCCTTTTTCGGCTTAGGGAACTCACAAGAGAACATAGGCGTTTGGCCGAAATTATTGAAATGATTTATACTGCAAGCTTAATACATGATGATGTGTTGGATGAGAGTGACATGAGAAGAGGTAAAACTTTTGTATAATCATCTGATTTTGATTAGTAAATATCATATAATCACTTTCAAAACAATTAGTCCCCTATAAAGATGTCATGATATAAGCATTTTTCTTTCTATACAGGCAAAGAAACCGTCCACCAACTATACGGTACACGAGTCGCGGTTCTAGCTGGCGATTTTATGTTTGCACAATCATCATGGTACCTTGCGAATCTTGAAAATATTGAGGTCATAAAGCTCATTAGCCAGGTATACCATATTACCATTGCAACTAGGGGTGCAAACGAGCTCGACCAGGCTCGAGCTCGGCTCGGTTCGAGCTTTGTTTTCAAAGCTCAAGCTCGGCTCGCTGGTACTTCCTCAAGCTCGAGCTCGGCTCAGGCTCGGCTCGGCTCGGCTCGTTTATTATCAATTAATTAATATATTAAACAAAAATAATATAATTAATAGACTCTTTAAGGCTCGCAAGCTCGATAAGTGAAGCTCGGGCTCGATTACTAAACAAGCTTATTTACTTTATAGTTTTCTCTTTCAACTACTATAGAGAGTCGGTACCAGAACGAACTAAACGGATACCAACTGAGTTCCCGCCGCATAGCGCGGGGGAAAACTTAGTTTAGCATGTGATGATATTATTATTTAAAATCTTTACACATTTATCTTTGATCTTGACATATTGTTATCAGCAGTTGAACTACCATGATAGTGGAAAACAGAAAGAAGTTTTACCTCAAATGGGACAATGGAACATAAAAGATAAGGTAATAACCATTAATGCTTATATTAGCTCCTCTATAGCCAACCGAATGCAATTTACTTATGATGCTGTACTATTTTTTGTTTCTCAGAAAATAATAAATGGAGTGTTGATGAAGGAGACAAAGCTTCATTTGGCACAAAAAGAGCTCTATAAGTTAAAGGAACGATTAAACAGTGAATAAACAGTGCTGAGACTACAAAAATCGGTGCACTAACCGAGCTCGAATGAGCCAAAAGAACAGAAGCTCGAGACCATTAACGCGGCAAAAGAAGCGGCAATCAAGGCGGCAGAAGCATCGAAGAGTCAAGCAACTGTTTTAGCAATATAACATCACATGATTATTTTTATCTACGTTTACACAACTATTTTATACAAAAGCGCACATGTGAGATATAACTGTTTTTTTTTTTGTTCTTTATCATGACAAAACGAATCGATATCATTCAAACAACATATGAGGCGACAAAACAGACGCACCCGCCGCAACGCGCGGGCATTCCCACTAGTGTATTAAAAAGGAAAAGTGATGTACAATATTGTAATTTTACCATGTTTATAAGTTATAAAGCATCATGTACAAGGATGTATAAGCCATTTTAAAGGCGTTTGAGCTAAAATTTTAAGACACTATAGAGGTAAAAAGGGGATTTCAGCCTACATATTGTGGGTGTTTGGCATTCCTTCTCAAAATGACTTATTAGCTTATATAAGTCATAAGTGAGAAGTCAGAAATTGTGACTTCTCAAAAATGACTTCTCACACACACAAAATCCCCTAAAATAAGCTAACCCAAACACTTACAAAACAACTTATTAACTTTTATAAGTTAATAAGTCATAAGTTGCTCCAAAATAAGCTAACCCAAACACCCCCATTGAATGCTTCCGTTTCTAATCTATTCAGCTCCTTCAATCAAGTTTCAATTCATGTTTCAATTCATGTTTTCAATAAATCTTCAGAACTGGCGAGGAGAGGAAGGGATTTTACGGTGGCCTTTGTTTCTTTCTGGATCCTCAGAAGGGTCGCTTCATATTCAACGGAAATTGAACGTTGAAATTGCAATCACATCGTTTGCCTCCCAATCGCCCATCATGACCTTCTCAATCTTCATCAGTTACAAACATCTCAGGTACATCTCCAGATTGATGAACTTCGAGGTACGCTTCCGGTTGTCACTATCGATTGCCTTAACCTCCACTATGTATTGTTTCTGTAAATTTGTTGTATTTTAGTGTTACAAGATGCTGAGTATATTGTTTAAAGCATTTCCTATGGACTTTTCCAGAAATATCATCGTACCTTGGATTTGGGGTGGCGATTGGTGCTTCCGATCATCATGTCAATTTGGTGTTTACGTGGTCAATAAACGACAGTTCGATCTCAGATCTGAAGGTTAGAATTCATAATAATATTCGTCTGTTTGATGTTCTATAAGCTGACGTAATGAATTTGTTTTCATTTTCGATTGTGAATCAGAACTATTAACATTCATTTTGATGAACGCTTGATTATAGGCTGATGGTTTCAGGTTAGACGATGGCTCAGACGGGAATCTCTGCAAGGTATTTTGGTTTTGCTTGACCTAGGTGCCTAGACGTGCCCCTTGGTCGCCTTTTAATAAAACCTTATATCACAAAACCTGATGAGTTGTTACACGGGTTAACTGGGTCAATTTTAAAAACCTGGTGAGTTGTTATAAGCTTCAACCATTGGGTGTTAAACGGGTCACTTTCATGAACCTGGTAATTTTTTATAAATGGGAACTAGCATTTTAATCTTATGCTAAAAGATTTGTACGGCTCTTTGTGTTGGGTCAAACGGGTCCAACCTTATAGAACAAGCCAATTGATTTGTTTTTAAATGCTCAAGCGTATAAATTATATTAAACAAGTAAAACAATCATATTTTCTTAAACGTGTCACGTGGGCTACTTTTATTAAACGAACAGTTTTTTTTACAAAGGCCAACTGGGTCAATTTTAATAGGCTGATGAGTTTTTATAAATGTATTTCAATAACCTGGTTCTATGGTGTATTTCCGTGGTTCTTTTCGCGATCGTGGCAGCGGCTTACCTACTAAAAATAATCCTCTACTTTGAAGCGATTCGTCGCAAATACTACCATTCGATTCGAGTAAACTCCTTTTTCGCTCCATGGATCGCATTACTTTTTTTGGCGATTGGAGTCCCATCAATGGTGACCACAGAACTACCACATTTCCCATGGTATGTTCTTATGACACCCATATTCATCCTAGAGCTCATGATTTACGGGCAATGGATGTCCGGTGGGCAGAGGTGGTTATCGAAGGTGGCGAACCCGTCTAACCATTTATCGGTTGTTGGAAACTTTGTCGGGGCTTTGTTAGGTGCCTCGATGGAGTTCGATCTTCTTCTTTGCGGTTGGAATGGCTCACTATACCGTGCTGTTCGTTACACTCTATCAACGACTTCCTACCAATGAGACTTTGCCAAAAGAACTTCATCCGGTTTTTTTCCTGTTTGTCACGCCCCGAGTGTTGCTTCGATGGCCTGGGCGCGGATTAACGACTCGTTTGATTACGGGTCTCGAATCGCTTACTTCATAGCCATGTTTCTTTATTTCTCACTGGTTCGTTAAAAGATAGTGCCAGTAATATATTAGTTAAAGTATATTTTTACGTGGTTTTTATTATTCTATAATTTTAAATCTAATTTATTAGAGAGAATATATTAGTTAAAGCATATTTTTACGTGGTTTTTATTATTCTGCAATTTTAAATCTAAAGAAACTGTTGTGTTACTTTACAGGCGATACGAGTGAATTTCTTTAGAGGATTCAAGTTCTCGTTGGCGTGGTGGGCGTACACTTTTCCGATGACCGGAGCTGCAATCGCGACGATCCGATGCGTTTTGCTACTGTTTTCTTAAGAAAACCTGTTACATTTTTTTAGTATTTTATATGTACATCAAATCTATCCTCATGAATAGGGGTGCAAACGAGCCGAGCCGAGCCCGAGCTCGACCAGACTCGAGCTCGAGCTCGTTTAACATATGAAAGCTCGAGCTCGAGCTTGGCTCGATTCGAGCTTTATTTCTAAAGCTTGAGCTTGGCTCGAAGGTAATTTTTCAAGCTCGAGCTCGGCTCGGGCTCGAGCTCGTTTAGTATTTATTGATTAATTTATATTAATAATTATTATTATTATACATATAATTAAGTTATTTTTTTATATTTATATAAATGGTAATTATTATTATATAAATATATGTTTAATATATTAAAAATATATATATAAACAGAAAGCTCGTTTAGGCTCGCGAGCTGGCTCGGGCTCGATAAGCGAAGCTCGGGCTCGGGCTCGTTTACTAGACGAGCTTGATTTTTAGGCTCGGGCTCGAGCTCGTTTAAGCTCGGCCCGTTCGAGCTTCTTTTCGAGCCGAGTTCGAGTAGCTTGCGAGTAGCTCGGCTCGTTTGCACCCTACTCATGAACAACAGCAGTTATAACTCTTTTCAAGCTTCACATATCATTCACCGATTTGATATTCACTATTCTGGTTACCTACTTCGAGATGCATGCTCTGTTTTGGTCGAATCTGCAACAAGGTAAAACCCGATAACCTCAGTTCATTACGTTTTGCACCTTTTACAAGACACACCTTTTATATCGAGACACCTCGTATTCACAATAAGGCTACACTCTGTCGGAAGAAATGCGACAATGTCTGATCTACAACCGGCCCGATGTCGATGCGCAGTTGATCGGGCTGGAATACAAAGTGACGGAAGAACTGTTTTTAGCTCTTCCGGGCACGGAAAAACCGATGTGGCATAGCCACGAGTACGAGGTGATGAGCAGCATGCTCTTTCTTCCTGGTTTTGGCTGGCCCGGTTGAATGAAAAGATCTTGAGAAAGTGTCGAAAACGTGGGTTGACCCGTTAACCCGTTTATAACTATTTAGAAAAAAAACTTTTATATTTTTGTTTTTTCCGTTCTTATATAAATTTCATTAGTGTTGTTCGTCCACTTTGCTTTAAACTTTAATTTATATGAAGATTGTGGTTTATTAGCTGCCTATTCGATTTCTAATTGAACATTTGATGGAACTAGGTCACTTATATAGGATATTGATCAACAGAGTCCTGCTAGATTCTGCATCAATCCCCCGATTGAATAGCGTTTTATGCTTTCTGCCAGCACATTCCGGGTTTGTTTGCTGAAGTTTATATCCATGTATTTGCAGTTAGAAATTAGCATAAACTATGATAACATATTTCTTCCATGTGCAAGTCATAAATGTCTGCATAAAAATAAAGTTTATGCATCTTACCTTAACAATCATGAGATCAAAGTTTTGACCCATTTGTAAATGGGTCAAGTCAGGTTATGTTTTATATCTAACAGGTCAAATGGGTTAAATACTTAAATAAAATAAATCTAAAAAGGAAATTTGGTCAAATGGGTCGAAAATTGTCCAAAATGTATTCCTTTTCATAGAACCTTGTAATCCATCTAGAGAGAGTATATAGTGATTAAAAAATATAATATTCCTAATCATATTTGAGATACTTATTATTTATAAAAACTGTAAAACTTCTGGACAAAAATACCCGTTTTGACTTGTTACCCCAATGCCTTGCCTCTAATGAAAACTTTCTTTACGCTCTCTATAATTATTTTGTTTTATAAAATTTCACAGTTCTTGGAACCACTGGAGCTATGCTACAGATCACTATGTGCGTGTGGAGACCGTGTGATGGCTGATGGAAGCCTTCTTGATTTTCTAAGACAAGTGTCTACATTTGGACTATCGCTTGTTAAACTTGATATAAGACAAGAATCCGAGTGCCACACGGATGTCCTTGATGCAATCACTCAACATTTATAAATCGGATCCTACCGTAAACGGTCAGAAGAAAAACGCCAAGAATGGCTTCTAGCTGAACTCAGTGGAAAACGTCCTCTTTTCGGCTCAGACCTCCCCAAAACCGAGGGAGTTGAAGATGTTGTAGACACATTTAATGTTCTAGCAGAACTCCCATCCGACTGTTTCGGTGCTTACATCATCTCAATGGCCACATCACCTTCTGATGTCCTTGCTGTGGAACTTCTTCAACGCGAATGCCATGTAAAACAACTGTTACGTGTTGTCCCCCTTTTTGAAAAAACTTGCTGACCTGGAGGCCGCCCCAGCAGCCATGGCCCACCTTTTCTCGATCGAGTGGTATAAGAACCGAATCGACGGTAAACAAGAAGTCATGATCGGGTACTCTGATTCGGGAAAAATTTCATTATACTTTTTTAGCTAGGGAACAAGGGATCTTTAATTAAAGATTTTAGGCAAAAAACTTAATCATGCATGAACTACAAAGTTAGCAGTAAATATTGATATGGCCTTGGGATTTTTTTAACAATTTTGATCAAGTATATGATGGTTTATTTGAGACTCACATGCTATTTTTAATTAATGCAGCAGGTTAGTGTGTCAAAAAAATATGCTTTGTTAAATAAAAGTAATTTAGAAGTCTTATTTATCCGCTAAAATAATTTAGGAGGCTGTGAATTAAAAGTATACGTCAAGCAACTTGCAACTAGGGTGTAAATGAGCCAAGCCCTGTGTGAGCTATTAAAGACCGACTCACACCAACCCGGGCGATCAAATGGCTACCTATGGTCAACTCGGTAACCCGGACGATTAACAAGCTCCTTTCTTCAAAGTCCCACAAAGTTTTTTCAAACTTTGCTATATCCCTTGGTGTAACCGTATTAACTTGTACGTTTAAATGTGGTATATTTGTTCGAATGACAAATCTTTTGTTTTTTGTAAGTTTTACTATTTTAGAAATATACCAATACGGTAATCTACCTTACGGGCTTAGCAGATAGTAAGTGTTGCGGCTAAGTTTATGTTCACGCTCTCGTACTATCGACTCCGCTGCAACGTGCGGGTCTCCTACTAGTACTATAAAAAGGAGAAGTGGTGTACACACATGTAATTTTACATGACGTCCATCATTTTATGCAATATGTACAACTAAACAATGCTTATTTTATAAGGGTGAAATTGTAAAAAGTAAAGAATTTTAAGACACTCAGAGGGGTATAATAGTAATTTAGAGGGTATAATAGTAATTTAGGTCACACCCCTCAAGAAACCTAATAGTCATCCAATGATTGAAACGGAACCATCAAGGCGAAGAGCAGATTGAAGGATGGAAAGGTGGATCGTCCAATTGAAGATGATGATTGAATTTTCTCCTCATCCACCAATATTTAAGATCAAATCCATGCTTCAATTCTGTACTTCTTTGCCACTTCAGTGCCCTGTTATCAGGTTTGGATTACTAACTCTTTTTCTCGGTCGTGCCTTTTTGTTGGTTCCATAGACGGTGTTAAGGTAATGTGATTTTGTATATTAGATACGCAATCATTATTGTTTGTTATGGGCTCTATTTTTCCTCTGTGTTTCTAATTTAGGGTTTCTAAATATGCTTTACCACGATTCATTGAGATAACTGGTGTTCACCATGCAATCAATTCATTCTCCTTTTTTTATTTTAATCGAATAAGGAAACAAGTACATAGCACATCGAAATCTTCAGTATTGATATTGAAACCGTCGAGCAATTATAAGTATCATCAATTAGGAGAGACGAATATCTAGGTTATACTCAGGCTTAATTTTCACCGAATTTGTTGTCGTTTTTGTTCTATTTTCAGGGTGAAATCGCAAGATTCGTATGTTTACACATATGTTGTGGATTTTGATCGCTAAGGAAGGATGTTTGAGAGGGAAGAAACAAAGGATGTTGATATATCATATCAGGTGATGGGTCTGATTTTTTTTTACAGTTTTGATATTTTTGCTGTGTATGATGTTAGGTTTATGTTTTTTGGCTGAGATCAAGTTTGTGATTATTAATAATTAAATCCACACGACTACTCGAGCTTGGCTTTCCGGCGACCGTACAGCGTCGGTATTGGACATTTTCATATATTTACTCTCAATGTTGTTGATCATAGTATGTGCATCTCGATCTTTGTTCTCACATTCGAATTATGCGTCGTTTTAGGTTAGTTTTGTTTGTTGAACTCCAATTTATGTTGTACGGTTGGAACTTAGTTAGGAGTTTTAGTTAAAATTTAAGAGCTCTTAACTGGTTCAGTAATTTTGGATTCCAATTTAAAAATTGTATTTGGGGATTTCATCTCAGATTGAACCAGGTCTATTATGTGATCTAACTACAATATAAGAGGGGAAGGGGCACCCTCGGTTAGCGGTGATCGGCTTCGAAGCCGCATGCGAAACACTGCCGCCACCCCCCTCGGGTAGGTGAGCGGCTAGGGGAGCTCCACTACTGCTTGCCGAAGGTGATGTGGGCTAGGAACTGCGAAAGGACTGGTTTATCTCCACGAGGACTGTAAGATCATTCTGTTCGTTTGCTGGCCGCTATAACAGTTATACAAGTTTTGACTTTTTTCTAAAACATTGACTTTCTTATGCCAGGGTGCTCGGAAAAGTTCTAAAAGTGGATACTGTTTGACTTCTTCTGAGTTATAATATGTCTCCAGTGAGTGTAATAGACAACGAAGTTGATATTCTAATTGGTGCTTTCCGCTCTGATCTAACGTCTTTCATGGAAGAATGGAGATCGATATTTTCTCGATTTCATTTGATAGTTGTGAAAGATCCTGATGTTAAAGAATTTAAAATTCCTGTGGGATTTGATGTTCGTGTTTACACCGAGTCGGACATAGTCAAAGTGGTCGGGTCTTCTAAACCTTCTTTGTTTTCTGGATACTCATCTCGCTACTTTGGCTATCTTGTATCTAATAAAAAGTACATAATATCAATCGATGATGACTGCAGCCCAGCCAAAACATCTTAACAACCTTGAACACACCCGCAACTCCTTTCTTTTTCAACACACTCTATGACCCGTATCAAAAGGGATCTCACTTCGTTCGTGGGTACCCATTTAGCTTACGTAGCGGGGTCCCGTGTGCTCTTTCGTGCGGTCTTTGGCTTAATTTTGCAGACTATGATGCACCAACACAAGCGCTCAAACCAGATATGAGAAATACAAGGTATGTTGATGCTGTTTTGACAGTACCACTGAAGTCAATGATGCCGATGAGTGGAGTCAACATAGCGTTTGTCCGAGAACTGGTGGGTCCTGCTATGTTACCTGCTTTGAAGCTGGTGAAGGAAGGGGAAGTGAGGTGGGAAACGATGGAGGATGTATGGTGCGGGCTTGTCGTGAAAACGGTTTGCGATCACTTGAAACTGGGTGTGAAAAGTGGAATCCCATATGTTTGGAGGAATGAAAAGGGAAGTGCTATTGACAGTTTAAAGAAAGAATGGGAAGGAGTGAAGCTGATGGAGGATGCAGTGCTGTTTGTTGAGACATTAAGGCTGTCTCCGTCGTCAGTGACGGCTGTGGATTGTGTGTTGGAGATTGCTGTTGCGGTGAAGGAACGGCTGGGATCGACACATGCGGTTTTTGTCAGTGCTGCTGAGGCCATGGTCGAATGGGTGAAGCTCTGGAAGGCAGTCCAGTCATTGGATCACTGAAAGGTAATCAAGGAACTGGAAATATGTAGTTTTACTTTGATGTTTACTTTGCTTCATAATATCCAAATTCCATCTTATGTGGACTTGTGTTACATGGTTTCGTGTAATAATACACTGCTGTCTCAATTCAAAGGCTTCTCATCTTTTCAGGCACACCTTTGTACTTATTGGTTTATTTATAAAATTTTACCGGGGTAACCCTTTACCCAAAGGCTTCTCATCTTCATATTAATTGTCCAATGATTTGCAGCAATTCTGGTAAATTTGTGAAGGATTCCCCTGTTTTTTTTACGTATATTTTAATTTTTATATAGGTCATGCTTACAGTTTCTTAACCATTACTTACAATTGCCATTGATTTGCACTCTGTGGTACTAAACTACTAATTATGGTACATCTCTCGTAACACAACTTGTTGTAGGTGTAACCAAAAAATGTTCATAATTAAAAAATATATAAAAAACTGATATAATGGGGGTGTTCTTAATGTGTCTGGTACAGTTTCAGGTTTCGGCTAAGTTTTTACGTTTGTGCTCGATTTGACCTGTAAACATGACCCTCAACAAAAAGAAAGACATCAACAAGGATGGCCACACTGCACGACCTACCAGGTGAGGTGACCAATGAATGTTTGAAGATGAGTTGTACATTTAACAAAACTACTAGAGCGATTTTTTGTAAGGTTAGAGTGACGGGTTAGATTTTGTAAGTAACAACTTCGTGCTTAACGTTAACATTTGTAATAGACATCATAAGTCGGGACATCCGCCGCAACGCGCGGGCATTCCCACTAGTAATAAATTAAGATGGACCATTTTGCCCCTAAAGAAATAGACAAAATAACCAGATTTTAATAACCAAATAAGAGGTGATTTGATTTTTGGAACAAAATGGCAATAAAAGTGAAACCACAGGGACCCAGATTTAAAAAGTTTGAGTTTTGAACTAAAATGACAAAAGTGACCAAACCTTAGGGACCAAAATGGCAGTTTACTCTATATTTATTAAAACTAGACCAGTAAGTTATAAGTATCCATGAATCTTTAGTTATCTCGTGTCGACTCAATAATCCAAACCATTCATTATTATATTGATTTTAAAAGTTAAGGGGCTGTTTGGCAACCTCTGCGGCTCTACGCCAGTAAGTGCTGAGCCAATAAGAGTACGGCGATGTGGACGTGGTTGGTGGTAAAGAAAGTAGTCGCGGGTCGAGTAGGTGGTGCGTGGTCGAGTGAGAGTTATAAATACGGGTGAAGGACAAAGGGAAAAATTTTCATTTAGCATTATTTTGAAACTTAGTGGGTAAGAGGATTGTTGCATGATTCAAATATGTCCTAATAAAACAAACACACCTAATGTTGAATAATTCAAAGGTAGTCTTTTAATGGAACTAGTGGGCTTCCTCCACGCGATGCAGCGGAAACCCGGTATTGATTCGATACATTACGATATCAACACCTAGTATGGAAATCAAAAAATAAAGTTGTAATATGCCCAAAAATTATTGATATGAATTTTACATCAATCGAAAACTAAAAAACGAATATCGGTACCAGTTTAAGTAATACCCGATACCAATACCGATGTCGGTATTGGTTCGGTGCGTCACAATAACGGTACGGTACCGTCATTCGCTATAGCTTATGATGTCAATGTGTAGTCTTTTTTATACGACTCCGTTTACAACAAAACTTAACCGGGCGTCGATAAACAAAATTAAACACACTCGCCAATTCAATTCTTGTTAAGAATGGTAACAAACATAAGTTATCAGAGAAAAACAAATTAAAAGATAATTAGATAGATTAAAGATGTGAATTATTTAAAAGATAAGGTTTAAAAATGAATCTCCAAAAAATAATCCAATACTATTCCCCCCCCCCCTTCCAAAGCTAAATGCTAAAAACTAAAACCCCCAAAAACCCTAAACCCACCCCCCCCCCCCCCCAAAAAAAAAAAAAACCTAAACCCCCCTCCCCCACCCCCCCACCCCCCAAAAACCTAAACCCCCCCCCCCCCCCAAGCTAAAATACTAAAAACTAAACCCCTAAAAAACCTAAAAAAAATCTAATTTTTTTTTAAATATTTTTTATGCTCAAATCGCTACTTTTAGTGGCAAAAAAAAAATTAAATTTTTTTTTTTGGCTTCGAAAAGTAGCGATTTTTATATAAAAAAATATTAAAAAAAAAATTTTTGTGTGATTTTTAGCTATTTTTAGGCATTTTTGGTGTGTTCACATTGGTTCTCGCGGTTCTCAAAATAAGAGGTGGTTCTCGCATGATCTTCTCCCTATATATATATATAGGGAGGGCTATATAGAAAACCCTAGAAAACCCAACCTCCCGACATTTTTTTTTTTTGAAAAAAATAACACATGTAATATACATGTTTTTAAGAGTTTTGGGCCAAAAAAATCAAAAAAATGCCGAAGGAATGATTTAAAAAAAAATCAGCAAGTTTCTGTCTTTTGTGCCTAACACATGTTAGGCAACCGGACATTGCTGAAATTTGTTTATTTTTTTTTAAAAACATCCCTTCGGCGCTTTTTTGTTTTTTTTTGGCCCAAAACACTTTAAAACATATATATTACATGTGTTATTTTTTTCAAAAAAAAATGTCGGGATGTTGGGTAAAAATGGGGGGAGATTTGAGTTTCCAGAGTTTCCTAAAATTTTTAGGGTTTTTTGTCTAGTATTACCCTATATATATATATATATATATATATTTGTTTATTTTTTTAAAAAAAATCCCTTCGGCGCTTTTTTGTTTTTTTGGCCCAAAACACTTTAAAACATGTATATTACATGTGTTACTTTTTCAAAAAAAAAAAAATGTCGGGAGGTTGGGTAAAAATGGGGGGAGATTCGAGTTTCCAAAGTTTTCTAAAAATTTAAGAGTTTTTTGTCTAGCATTACCCTATATATATATACATATATATATATATATAGTGGAATTATAGGATTAGTCATATATATATATATATATATATATATATCTATATATATATATATATATATATATATATATATATATATATATATATATAGGGCAAGGATAAATCGAAAACCCGGTTGAGTTGACTAAACCCTGAAAACCCATTAACCACTATTGATTAAGCTTGATGGATGGTTGAGATTCATTTTCGTCACTAGTGAAATATGAATTCCTTTCTCACTATTTTTTAATATAAATTATGTACCTAAAGGGGCAATATGGGAAAAGATTAATATACTCTGCATGAGTGTAAGAACCTTTACATCAAACATCAAACAGCTGCATCATTACACCTCCCTAATCCTAAAAACCCTACATCACTCTACAATTTCAAAAACCACAAAAATATTACCAGACTCACATAACTCTCTCATACTCTTCAACAACCGCTCTCAAATTAACCCCAAAAATCACCGGAGAGTCACTCTCTCTCATCATCTTCACCGGAGAGTCGCTCTCTCTCATCATCTTCATCAAGCGTATAACTTCATCGACGAAGATATTCAGAAAATCACCGTAGAATTTCAACGGTCACCGGAAGAAAAAATTCAGGCTAAAAACGAGAGGGGTTTAGGTGCGTCGCTCTCTTGGTTGACTAAAATCATCAACTTTGTTTTAGCTATTCAGAATTAGGGTGTTTTATAACAGAGATTATATGGTTTGGGCCTATAGGGTTTTTTAAGACTTTTGAAAATGCTGGATTGCTTTATACCCATTTAGGTTTTTCTTAATTACAGGTACCATTAGGGGTTTTTGTTGGTTTTAAATAATCTAACTTGTTAAAAAAGAAAGTTGAAAAATTTAGGTAGTTATGAATTTTCTTTTAGAGATACAGATCTGGGATGTGTGAACATAAAGAATATAAACTATTAAACAGTTTTCAAAGTGCTCGGTTACTTCATACATCTGGTTTTCTGTTAAATGACAAGGGTGACATTAGGGCTTTTTCGGGATGAACACATGATCAATTTGGGGTGGGGGGTGGTGGGGGGGGGGGTGGTTTGTGGGTTAATTTTGATTGAGAAAAAAAAAAACTGATAGTGTGTACTTGTTCATTCTAAGGAAACAAAACTCTGCTTGCTATAAACTGATCTGGGCCATAGTGATCTGCTGTTGATTGGAGTCCTATATTTGTTATCTAGTGGTGATATGTGTCTGTTAGAAAAGTCATGTGGTCCATATATTGACTGCCTCTTTATCTCATACTTTTGCAGGATCCGTTGTAACAACTAAGAATAGCAAAACAAATCCGACAAAAAAAATGACCACAGGTGCTTATAAATTAGATAAACTATGATCAATTATGCTTACAGATTAAAAACCATTTTGTATTTATTGATGTTGACTACAAATAAAAAATGCAGCTAAAAAGGTTCGTGATACCCCGGTGGTTGAGAAGCGCAAAAACAGGCAACAAATATGTACGTAACTACTTTTTATTCATTACATGTTTGTTTGTCATGTTATGTCTAATTTCCATAAGCTTTCTAAAAAACAGTGACACCGGATACTAATACATGCGGACCAGCAATGCGGACAAGGGGGGCTAGAAAAGGTTTAAAATTAGTCTTTTTTTTTTAATAAATATTTTGGTAAAGGTTGTTACTAGTTCATGATCTATATAAAACTTGTACAAAATGTAGTTAAGGATGCACATTGTGAGGAGAAGGTACGCAGGAGAAAGCTAATAAGTACGTAAAAAAGCATTCTTTTTTTCTTTCGATTGTCTAATAGTAATGCTTTATATAAATAATAAAACAAATATGGTGCCACAGTTTTACCAGATAGTGACTTGGACACTCCGATGGAAAACATTGAGAAAAGAAATAAAGGTACATTTTTTAATGTATGGAAGCTTTGGTTACATTCTTCTTGAATCTAATATTTATGTGTACATGACTTTGTAAAACATTTGTAAGGCGAGGGCGATCAGGACGGGCCGGCAACACGTACAAGAGGAGGTACAAAACTGTGCTAGACATGATCTTTGAGAGTCTAAATAAAATGAATATATGTTTCAATACTTGGCTTACGTACTTTAATGCTAATTATTTACAAAAAAAATGTATATTTACAGCTCAGCGATGGCGTGAAGATAGCAAACCAAAGAAAAATGTCAAAAGGAAACTAATAAGTACGTAAACACACCCCACTACTACTTTCCTTCTTTATGAAATATGTAAATCTTAACCAAAAGTTGTTATCTTAGTTTCAGCAGATGGTGACTCACAGATGACTGCAGATACAGCTCTACCAAAACAGGATGCAATTGCTGTTAAAAAAACAAAAAAAGCAAAACATGATCGGGTGGAAACCCGAAGTGGCAAACACGCAAAAACGACGCATAAGTGGCCTAAATTAAAAACACGTTCGTCACCTATGCAGTTGTTCAAATGCATCAAGTCTCTAACGAGGAACCAACAAGAAGACGTTAATAGGATGGGTTTTGGAAAAATGTTGTCATTCAACATCAGTGGGATACCTCTAAAAATTGCCCACTATGTTGTGGACCACTTTAACCCAGAAGAAATGGCTATTGAATTGCCATGTGGGTCAATAGATGTTGATGTTCAGTCTGTCCATGACCTTCTAGGGATTCCTAAGAAGGGCATAGACATGCAAAATGTACGAACATATTCAAAGCTTGATGTTGCTGTTGAAGCATGGAGAAAACGATATCGTAAACGATTTGTGGCACCAACGAACCCGGCACGATCTATACTCACAAGTGATGAAGCCAACAGTTTTGATTTCCGACTGGACTTCCTGATGTTATTCTTAACCGTCATGGTTGAGTGTAACAAAAATGGGCGAATGAAAGAGTGGATTTGGAAAACTTTTAGAGGAGACACGGATTTTAGTAAAATCAATTGGTGTGCCTATCTGATCCAACAAATCAAATCATGTAAAGATGGCTGGAAGAGTTGTGATCCTGAATCTCCATTTTCTGGACCACTCACACTTTTGGCTGTAAGTGTCCTGTTTAACAAAACTTACTAACAATATATGCATACAACATTTGTTTTGTTATCTTATCGCTTGTTTTTTTTCGCCGTTACACAGTTGCTATATGTCGACAGAGTTAAATGCACAGGATTTCCAGTTGACCGGACAATATACCCAATCGTATTCTGGAGCAAATACGAACTGAAAAAAAGAGAACGGTTTGAGATAAAAAGAGGTGGCTTTGGTGGAGAGGATTTGCATGAAGTTGGTGTGGTTAGACGGGATCCAAGAAAAAGAGAGTTACATGCTAATGATGAAGTTCTGAGTGTAAGATTAATAATTACAACCAATTACAAAATAATTATGTTCTTTCGAAAATTGGTTAAAAATGTATTTTATAACTTTGTTTGTAGAATGAGATTGCATTGATAGAAAAACATTTGGACGTGATGGAGGCGAAAAGAGTTACGGTGCAAAAAAAATTGGAAGTAGTGTTCAATGCTCATCCAGACAACGAGCAAGTTAAAAAATTGATACAACGATTTGAGAAAATTGTACACTAAAAAAAAACAAGGATATCGCTGTGGCCTGATTCCCCAAGGGAAAAAATTGCTGGGGTGCTCATGTCTCTTAACAAGACAGTCCAAAACCCAGATAATGATTACACAGAAGGTACAACGGGAAAACGGATGTGTATCACTTCATTGAATATGTACTCAGTTTTTTCTACAAGCTGTTACTAATTTGAATATTTTTTTTTTAAATGCAAACCCTGAAGATGATGTGCCAAACGCGGCTGCAGTGGCAAAGATCAATGGTATGACCTTTTTTACAAAAAATATTTATCTTTTTTTATTTGCAAATAATCGTTTACACGAAAAAAGTATTCATATGTATTTGTAGCTCAAAAAAAATAGAGTTCGAGATAACTTTTTTGGTAAGACTTACTGGAACAAGAATATACTTATCGTAATTCGTTCAGATTCGTTGAGCCATAAAGTGCTTTTTACGTTCTTCGTACAATCAATTTACTCCTACACGTTAAAAATTTATTTGAAAGATGGATTAACAAGCTCCATTTTGATTACATTTTCCCGAAAAAAATAACAGTGCCATTAGAAATGCCTATGTATAGTAGTTCAAAAACTTAGGGTACATTTAATGTATCGTGGTCATGGACTGACTCTTTAAACCCATTCATTTCTAACACAAAAATAATGAGAATTGACAGATTCGAATAAACCGAATCATGTGGATGTGCGAAATAAAAAACGCAGTGCAGCGACTGATAATTTACTGAAAAAAGGTAAGGTGCAAAAAAAAGTATAATACACGCACTTGTGATAATAAACTGATACAATTTTTTTAAAACATATATAGCGTCTGGCAATGATCGGGGGAATGGCAATGGTAAGCGAATGAAGAATGATGTGTCGGCAAAAAGTAACTTTAGTGATGACAATCCTAACAAAAACGTCTTGTGTGATAATAAACTGATACTTTTTTTTTAACGTATATAGCATCTGGCAATGATCGGGGGGATGGCGATGGTAAGCGAATGAAGAATGATGTGTCGGCAAAAGGTAACTTTAGTGATGACAATCCTAACAAAAACGTCTTGTGTGATAATAAACTGATACTATTTTTTTTAAACGTATATAGCATCTGGCAATAATCGGGGGAATGGCGATGGTAAGCGAATGAAGAATGATGTGTCGGCAAAAGGTAACTTTATTGATGACAATCCTAACAAAAACGTCTTGGGTGATAATAAACTGATACTAATTTTTTTAAACGTATATAGCATCTGGCAATGATCAGGGGAATGGCGATGGTAAGCAAATGAAGAATGATGTGTCGGCAAAAGGTAACTTTAGTGATGACAATCCTAACAAAAACGTTATGTGAGGAAAAGCTAACTTTAATTTCTTTATTTGAAATAGAAACTCCACTTTAATTTCCTACACGACAACATACACGTGCAGTAATTGTAGATAGAAAAATAAAAAAAAAAAATTAATGACATCAATGTTACATTTCTCTACAGATGAAAAAATGTAAAATGTTTAACTAACTATAAGTAGTAAACCACCAAAATGTATGTCCTAAAATTGCAAACTAAGCGTAACATGTGTGTATGTGGCCACATTAAAATAAATAGATCGGGGTAGGCTGACAAAACACCAGAGATGATAGATGGAGAAAGGTGCGGAGATGCCACTACAAAAAAAAATGCTACATGTGGAGACATAGGCAACAAAGAAATTGAGGCAAAAGATCAAGAGACGATAACTACAACAAGTAAGTTTTACATCTTACATATAACCCGTCACAAGTGTAGAAAAGTCAAGAAAACCAAATCACACACAAAACAAACTAACACGTATGTGTCTGTGTACATGTGAATGAATATAAAAAGACAAGAACAACGAAACACAAAACATGCAAGGATTGTTTGATGCACCTACCTTTCACCTGCTCACACAAGACACCGAATTAGGTGACTCATAATTCCCCAAAAAAAACGAACATGTCTTATTTCTGTACACAACGGATAACCCGACTTATCAATACGAAAAAAAAATTGCAGGTGATGATGTCGATGATACGCATGACAAAAATCAAGAAGGTCAGTTCTACATGTTTTTTTTTACTTCTTTCGAAGATTATAATAAACTTGGCATTTTTTTATTAAAAACTAACAAACAAAAACTAAAATTGAGCAGGGAAGGGAACGGCTGAAAAGGATATCACACGTAATGCTTTGATAAAGGAACTCGAATCAAGACGAAGAAAACCAGTTGGTAGGTTCGCCCGCTCATGTGATGACCATGAAGACGAAATGGGAATAGACATTACAACGGAAGAACAGCGTATTTGGGATTTTCTATTCGATGTGAAGTACTCAATGTAAGCTTCAGTTTAAAAATATTAAAAATATTACTTGTTACATTATGCAAAACTTTGGTCCTCTGATAGATTATGGAATGTTTTTGCTCCAAATAGTATGTTTTTTTTTTTAAATAGTCTATTATGTTTTAAATGTATAACTGCATATGATTTTTCGCAAAACAGGACACGTGGAATGGTCATCTCCTTGTCTAGCGGGGTAACAAAAAAATTTGGTCAATCTGCTGGGTAAGTTCACCTATAAAAGATATACATAAAACATAATAGGCCTAGTTTCTTGATATCCAGAATCTAATCTACATATCTAACATTGTCTTGCGCAGAGATGTTATCTTCGAGAGTATATACGGCTTAGAACTCACAAAAACGCTGATGCGCACTTTGAGGGAGGAAGTGAAGGTCTGCTCTGATGTAGTTGATGCTTGGGTAGATGTGATGAATTATGAAGAACTTGACAGAACCGACGGCTGCCCAACGCGGGTTTATTTTAGCACAACTGTGATAGTAAGTATTCATACTATATTACTTGATCTTTGACTGTGATTTTGGATTTATTAAGTCTTTGGGAACGTTGTAAGTATGTCTATCTAAATGCATCTTTTGAATTATGGTGATTCGCGGCTTGCACCACCTTATTGACACAACTTATTTTGGAAAAAAAAACAGGACAGCTGGCTTTTGACGGATTCTACTTGTGATGATGATGAACGTATGCAAACGTTCGGCGAAAGGATGGTCGTAGGCGGCGCATATGATTTCATTGGGATCAAAATGGGTTTCTTTCCAATCCTCGAGAATGATGAATATTACATGCTTGTTTTCGACCTGGAAAACGGTGAAATAACCGTCATAGACCACAAGCCTGATCGCACACCCTTAGCTGGCATTAGGGATCATCAAGACTACTACAAAAAAGATACACCATACAAAGTGGTTAGTCATTTTCTTTTCCCATAAAAACATTAGGATGAAAAACAAGAACTCATACAAAAACTGATTAGTTTATCGTTTTTTTTACAGAAGCATATGCTGGACAATTATTTGGAGCATTGCAAACATCCGTTAAAGGATAAAATTGCACCAGCCAAGATTAAGAGGTGTGATATCCATTGGGCGACAAGTGCACATCCAATGGATAGTGCAGTATTCCTTATGCACCACATGCAGAATTTTAACGGCGTTGGTAAACACTTTGAATGTGGTTTTAGTAGCAACTGGAAGCAAAAGCAAAAACAGATTCTTACCCTCCGAAAAAAATTCGCTACACGCATACTACTCTGTGATGTGAATGTGATGAAGGGAAAGGTTCGTGATGCTGCATTATCAGTGTAAGTTGCTGCTCCGTATGGTAATGTTATGTTTTTGTGTGGATGGGACTATGGTGTACAACTTAAACAATTTAAACTCGTACTTTGTCAGTTGCCTATATGTATCTAACTATTAATGTCTGTCGTTGATCCGGACATCTTAAACATTTTGGTGAAGCATAAGTAAACTACTGGAAAGTTTGACAAGCGACCATAACTATCAATATGTGTGTTCTTTGCTATAATAATTAGCGTTAGTCAAGCGGCCATAACTATCATTACAGAATTGCTTTGTTACAAAAAAATACCTTTCTTTGTACAAACAAACAGTACCAAAAAAAAATGTAACAATATATATTAAATTGAGGGGCGAGTTACCTGCTATGCAAAACCTAACTACTCATTATAATATATTTTCATAAATGCCAGCTTTGAATTGTCAAATCTGCAAAAAAAAAGTACACGCATGTACCCCAAACCATATAGAAGAAATATATGATAGTACCCATTATTATAATAATATATATGAAGTAGTTGTTATGGGGAATCTAAGATGGACAAAAAGCCATGATAGTTCTCAGATTGTACTTATGGGAAACGTTGAACCTATATGTTAACTCAATTGAAATACTATTATAGTATTGTTATAAAGAAAAAAAAAGTGAAGTCTTACAAAGTAGTTGTGCCAACTTGGAAGTGACTAATCTGCATAAGTACATACATATCGAACACTATATCCAAGAAATATATAAAAGTACAGTCTCATTAATTGCCCCAATATGGGGAATCTAAATTGGACAAAAAGGAAACTTATCACTTATTAATGTTTACACCAATGAAAAGGCATAAATAATAAAAAGGAAAAAATATGTGTACTTCTAGCTCTATCTTATGTCCAATTAAAAAAAGGAATAAATCACTACTTCTATCTCTAAGTATATTCATTGTTAATGTATCTCTGTCATGATTTCGTAACTACAGTACACACATCTAATAAATTCCAAATTGACTCTTTGCGTGTAATAATAAAAATATAAAATATATATACACCTGTCGCATTTGGGTAAACAAAAAACGATGCAAAAATCAAAAGTCCAAATCTTTAAAGAAAATTGTAACTCCTTAAATCAAAAAAATAATTATCTCCTATGTTGCTCAGTGTAGTACATTTAATGTTGATGTAAACTGATGTAAACAATATAATTAATTTTTCCACCTAACATCATTTGATTGTCTATAAAAATAAGGTGAAATGTAAAATTTAGTTTCATCACTTGTTCACCATAAAAAAGAACTAAAAAAAACACCTTACTATGTCTAGTCCATCATCACCGGCGAACTCAAAACGGGTTACCAAACGATTACGGAGAACTCTTTCATTCGAACTCCAAACTCCAAAATCGGATTGCAACCCAGAGTGTTCTCAAATCACAAAAACCCCTTGCATTCCGTCAATGCCGCCCACTGTTGAAGAAAATCTGGATATCGATGCTAAGCTTATAAGTGATCTCCTTACTAACACTAAAGCTGAAGCAACAACACATGATGAGATGTCGCTAGATGATGAACTTTTGGATGTTGACTGGGGATCATTTTACTTCACCACACAAGTTACCCCCGTCAAAAAAACTTCATCTGTGGTGCTCGAAGACCAAGCAAAACCAGTCAACGGCACCCAGGAGACCTCCCCGGCAGTTGATCAAAAAACTATCGATGATCCTGAAGATGATCCTATAGATGATGATTACTCTTGTTACTCTCAAAACACCCTTATCTCGTGGGCCAACCACAACCCGTGGGAGAGTGAGCTTAGCCCAGAACCACTTAGCACTGAAATTGAGTATGGCACACCAAGATCGTTTCTTGACTAAATAGTGGTGTTTACATCAAGTTGCTATTATCGGTGTGAAAAAAAATGTGCCCCAATTTTCCCTCTCTCATGCAATATAGGGGCTACTTTACTTATCCTATGTTGTTTACCATATCTAGTGTTGAAGTTATTATGTACTCAAATATTGAGATAAATCTATGTTTTTTCCAGTGTATCTTATTCAATAATTCGTGTCATTATTATATGATTTAAAAAAAAAATGATATCTTAAAAAAAAAGGGCATACATAGGTTACACACTTTAGGGAAAAAAATAAATAAATAAAAAGGAGACACGTGATCAAATCTAAAAAAACATACAATGTTGTTGGGGAAAAAAAATACTCAAGGAAGGTTCAAAGGCACATGATCAAACACACATATAACAAAAAATGTACAAAAAAATCTCGCTGAAAAAAATGTATCTCGGATACACCAAAAATGTACAAAAATCATAGGCAAAAAAAAATGTAACATGGTAAAGACAAGAACCAAAAAAACATAACATAAAAAATTCTCAGATTCAAAACATCAAAAGTCTACATAAAATCTTAGTGGGAAAAAAATGTAATATGGTAAAAACAAAACCCAAAACCCCATAACATAGAAAAATCTCAGATTCAACCAAACATCACCAAGTACATACTAGAAAATGTCATTAAACATACTAATAAGCATAATCCAACTAAGTACTAACTAATTCTTAATCATAACAAACAATGCTAACAAGTAAGCTGCCAAACACTAACGCTAATATCAGTAACCATATAACCCTATTCTTCTTCCGAATTTCTTGTTCGCGGGTAAACAGTTCAGCTTGCAGGTTGTTGATGTTCCTCAAAAGACCTGGTATGATCCTAGTTGACCGTAAGCACATCGGTGGGTCGACCCAACCAATGAAAGGGCAGTTGCTAGGCTACATTAAAAAAAAGGGCAAAAAACACGATTAGAACACACGTTTACTTAATAAAACCAGGGTTTGAATCTTTTACCTTAAATGGACATGAATAGAACCTTCTTCCTGGGTTATCGTCGGTCCATGATGTCCGAATAACAGCAATCCTCCCACATGAACACCTTTTCATCTTTTTTGAGAGATAGATGAATATAGTTTGGGTAGTTGGAGATGGAGATAGTTGGAAGCTTGTAGTTGAAATGATGGATCTAATATAAAGATATGAACCAACCATTTGTGGGTCCCATGGTAAAATATATCCTTTTGTCATTACCCACGTCCATGTACTTCCTACTTTTTTAACTTTCCATTACTTTTTTTAACAAATGGGGCTTACCCCCCCCCCTATGAAAAAGTTTACCACATATCTACTTGAATAAACCAAAAACAAAATACAAAAAATAATAATACATCCCAAGAAATAAAGTAACAACACACAAAGTAGATAGTTTTTTTTCCATTACATATTACACCACAAAAGATTACAAAAACATTAGACACATAAATTACTCCTTACATAATGTTGATAACCTGATACTACACCTAATTTCTAATTAACCTAAAAACATACATACATCTTAAAAAACAACATAATTAATAAAACACACCAACAACACCTAATTTCTACTTGAGCTTGTTCATGTGAACCATTTTTTTGCACTTGCAAGGGTTTGCTGGCACAGGGGAAACTGATATGTTTATTGGGAAATATGAATCCCACTCAATTTCACTCATCCATGAGACATCATCAACCCAATCGCTGGTTGTGGGGTCTTCAACATCTCTTTTTTTTGGGAATGTTGTAGGCTCACCCTTGGGCACTACTCTTGGCTCCATCTTGACTGTAGCGTTAACAGTAGGCTCGTTTTTCGGTATTGCTCGCGCCGTAGGCTTCACATCGGGTTCAACCTTGGGGGTCGGAAAACTAGTTCTCTTCCCGCGGGGGTGCCCATCACTGGTAAAAATCTCCCTAAGCGTACGTATGGGCATAGCGGGTAGAGGGGTTGTTTCAGGAATATCGCCAACGCCGACTGGATGCGATGCATACTTTCGAAGTCTCTTGCCAACATTAATGAACTCATTTTTTTCAGGCTTGAGATCGATCGCCTCAACATCCGGAACTTTGGAAACCAAACATGGCCTCTTGTGCATTGTTATGCTTTGTGTGTGATAAGTAGGTAACAATGCTTTGGGGATATACACATTGGGGGGTGCTGAAACTTATTTATAATGAAAAAGGATGGTGGTGATTAGATATGAAAGTAAATGACAAATTAAATGCATCGCCAGGTAAAAAAGGGAAAAAGTAACAAAAAGATACATCTTTTTTTTTTGTTACTGGCTTTTGTAACGAAAAGGGACATTTTCTAGCTAATTATATACATAAAATGGATGTAACGACCAAAATATGTAACATGGTATAAAAAAAATCCATAAGATTGAAAAATCTCAGATTCAAACACGGCAAAGAATCTACAAAAATACTCATGGTAAAAAAAATGTAACATAGTAAAAAAAAAAAACTAAAAAATACATAGCATAAACAGGTACATACTAACGAAAATATCATTAGCATACTAACAAAAGATAAATCCAACTAAGTACCACCCATTTCTTAATCTCAACAAACAATGCAACGTTTACTTCTAACACAAAACATTAGGGATATCATTTCATAATGCAACTGATCAGTTAAAACATAGTCATTAAACTTAAAACCATACGACATACCAAAACCACATACATTCTAACATGCAAACATATGCATGTGCATCGACTTTCAGATAATCTACACATGCAAACATGTGCATGTCCAAAAGGGGTGATCAAAGTTTACTTGCGCTCCACTAAAATGGAGACCAAAAAGCTGGCGTCATAAAAGTTTTCAAAACACGCACATCACACACATCAACATAAAAATACCAACTCAAGTGGACTCCTGGCTCGCAGAGCTTGAGTCTTCGTCCTCGTCCTCGTTACCCGATTTATTCTTATTCTTGTTCTTCTTTTTCTTGCAATTTCTTGAATCATGCCCAGTCACGTACTTCATACAGGTTCGGCAAAGCCTGGGTGTTTTGGGAGGTTTGACAGCAGAGTTGCTCGTTCCATCCTGAGGTGCTCTAGACAATCGCCGGCGTTTGCCGCGTCCTTTGTTCCTGATCCCGTCTGGGTTGTCGAGAGTTACGTACCCATCTAAAGAAACACCAAGCAATTCTTCAACAGCAGCATAGTTATCATTGTTGGCTTCGTCATCAACTGGTCCTCCATTTAGTAACTTGCATTTCAGTTCCTTTATCTGCTCAGCGAAAGAGGAAAGTCCTCCAACATCGCTTCTTAATGCGTCCACACATTCAGTTACGATCTCAAGGATCTGACTTCTCGCAGCAGCTTGTGGACGAGTGTCAACGCCATATCGACTCTCAATAGAAAATAAACTTTTAGGAAGCACGTCCCTAGACCAACGCTTAACAACATACTGGGCCGGGATTCTTTCAATATTGTTTACCCGGTAAACACAAAAAATGTGCCTACACAAATATCCAATACGGATGAAGTTGTTGCATGAACAGGATACCGACTGGTTACTCAACTCAAGTATAACCTATAAAAACACCAAAACACATAATTAAGCTTCTATGAAAAAAAGCATAATGAATAACTTAAAACAAAAAATGCAACTATAAGGATACATCAAAATTACCGTAAATGTGTTGGTTGCATTGTTACGTTTGTCCAATTGATTCACATAGTAAACACAACCTTCATCACAAATCCTCCGTGTTTACAATGTAACAAAACAGCTTCCCCTTGTATATCTCTTTTCTTACTTCCGTAGAAATTGCATGTGTATACAACTCAAAAGCATGCTTCTCAATAGCTAGGTCAGTACTGTCCATGAATACACTAGATGAAGTTTTAAACTCTGCAACGCGTTGCCTGTAACGCTGATTGTCTATCCTAGTCTCGTAACATAGCATGAACTGAACTAGTGTGTTAGCGCTAGAAGAGTTGACCTTGAAGCTTGAGTTAGAGCTTTCACATCTTGATGTAGTCTTCATCAAACAACACATTGGGATGTCACGGAAGTAGGCAGGTACCCATTGGTCCCTAATTGAGTACATGTCCTTCAACCAGTCGTGATCTTGTAACCCATATTCCTCCATCAAAAGTTGCCACCGCGTCTCAAATGTAGATGGCTTCATGTGAATACTCCACACCAAACGATGCATCAATGCTCTTAGCTCAGAGTTTTGTAACAAGTCTCCAGCAATCTATACAAATGAAAACACAAAAACTGTTAAAATAAATGAAACAAAAAAAAACTTCTCAAAATAGATTCATAAAAATAAAACCTTGGTGGGAAGTTTCTTCATAATATGCCACATGCAAAGGCGGTGCCGAGAGTCTGTGAAAACCTCTGAAATGGCAGCTTTCATTGAAGGATCCTGGTCCGTCAGAACTAGCTTTGGTTGCTTCTTGTGTGCCTTCAGAAATGATTCAAGTAACCACTTGTAAGACTCAGTGGTTTCGTTGAATAACAAGCCAGCACCGAATGTCACACATTGTTTATGATTATCAACGCCTGTGAAAGGAACAAAAATCATGTTGTACCTGTGCGACAAAGAAAAAAAAGTTAAATAATATGTTAAAGGGAAAAAAAGTGCAACTATCAAAAACCTTACTTGTTAGTGTGATAAGTCGCATCAAAAGCTAACACATCCCCAAACACCTCGTAGTTTATCTTGGATATTTCGTCTGCCCAAAAAATCGATCTCAATTGCCCTTTCTCAACAACAAACTCATAGTAAAAGTCTGGTAAGCTCTCGGATCTTTCTTTGAGACGATCTATAACAAGTTGCGCATCACGATCGCCAATATAAAGCCTAACCGACTGGCTCCAGTTCTTAAAATCAGTTGGCGTGCCACGTACATTGTGATGTCCACCCATCAGGGACACTAAAACTCTGTGAGAAACAATCGGACCAATTCTGTTCAAACTCATGTTATGGATAAACTGTTTGGATGCAAATGGTAGTTTCCTTGAAGTCCTACTTAGGTCACGATTGAAACGCTCAACAAACGGATGATTATGGTGCTCATTGAACCCTACCACTGTGCACGTAGAGCTGCCCTCACAAAACTTAACCAGTATACTAGCCTTGCAATCTGTCACTGTGAAATTACTTTGCCTAATAGTCAAGCTTGAATGCTCCAAAGTATCAGTTTTACGCTTAATCTGTGGTTTTGAATATTTAGTACACCTTATGTACTGGTGAGTGACAACCCCCTTCCATCTCTTGGTTTGCCCCTTACGAATAGAAAACCCAGAATACACAGCATAATCCTTGTACATACTGAACACATCCTTCCACGTTTCATAAACAGAACCAACAACAGGCTTTAAAACAATAGGAACATTATGACACCACATTCTAGTCCCATTGGGTGTGTGGTGAACATAAAATTCCTCGTCCGCATGAACACCTAGAAAAAGTGTATTGATTAAATAAATCATAACACGTATAGGTTAAAACACAAATTTACTTGTAACATGAAAACATAACAAACTGATACTATAGTTTCCAAAAATACAACATTAACACCTTTTCCAAAAAAAATTCAAATAAAACGTGGAAGTACATTTTATTGATGACGCCAAAAAGTGTAGATGCTATTGCATTTTTTTAATGGTGACCATATGTCATACTTTGTTAACGTATCCTTACTAAATTATTATTATGGTATGCGATAGTGTCACCTTTTCAATACATACTATGATATATAACCTAACCATAGTACCAAGTTCAATACCTTTGTTTCCAAAAAAATATAAAAACTTAATACAAGTCTAACGACATGTTTTCTAAAAGCTTGTTTCTTAAAAAAAATGGTTACACTTGTTTTTTGCCTTGGAAAAAAATACCACATTTTCAACCAAACTACCCAAAACATCATCTGTTTAATAATAATAACAATAATAATAATAATAATAATAATAATAATAATAATAATAATAATAATAATAATAATAATAATAATAATAATAATAATAATAATAAACTACAAACAACAATTAAACTATAGATAAAAACAATGACCTGTTGATAACAACTGAGTAAAAGTACAATCTTGAACACCATCTTCATCATCATCTAGTCCATTTTGATTCAGAATTGAGGCTACACATAAAAAAAAAAATAAGCAACAACAATCCAATGTACAAATAAACAAATAAATCCTTATTTTACACAACAGAAAAAATAAAGGAACCAACATGAATCGAACGAATATCTACACAAGCATTTAAAGCTGTACATTTAATGAAACAGAAAAAAAAATCACTCACGTGTAATCTCTGAAGAAATAGGTTCAGGATCTGGAGAAACTCTTCCCTCAACCAAAGCATCTTCATCTTCATTAAATGCAAAATGAAGTGAAAGATTATGTGGGACAACATTTAATGGTGAACCGGGATCATCATTGAGGTTGGCTACCTCCGTACCGCCGGCAACAGTTAGATGTTGTTGGTTGTTCAGATCAGCCATGTTAAATGCAAAGTCTCTTCAATGGTGAGTAAGGATTCTCTTTAACACATTCTCTATGGTGTGAATAAATGAAGAGAAAGAAACTGATGAGAAGAAAGGATTCTCTTTAACACATTCTTTATGATATTGGAAGGTTGTGATATTAAGAAAGGAGAGAAGAAGAAAGTCTCCAAGTACAAGCATTTATTAAAAGCATGACAAGATGAAGGTTTGATACAAGGAGAGAAGTCTGCGTGTGCAGACATCACCATCGCCATCTATAGATGTCAAAAGTGAATCATGCAAAATTACTATCATGCCCCTCCTTCTTCAAACAACAAATTAAACGTGGATCAATCCTAGCCACATATTAGAGTTTTCAGGGTTTAGTCAACTGGACTGAGTTTTCTCATTATAATTAGCATATATATATATATATATATATATATATATATATATATATATATATAGTGGAATTCCGTGTGTGTTGTGGCGGGCTATGTTCATTATAGGATTAGTCGCAATTAGTACTCGGTATAATAAGCAAAAGTAAAAAATCAAAAATAAAATTGTAATATGCCCAAAAGTATATAAACACGTGTTTCACATTAACCAAATGTTTGATGTCAAAAAATATTGTGTTTGATGTCAAAAAATATTGGGTTAATGTACGGATCCAAATTTGTGAATATAAACAAAATTAAATAATTTTATTTTAAGATTTTAGATGAACTAATATAATGAATGCTACAAAGTAATACAATTCATATATGATAAAAAGGAAAGGGAATGAACAGTCATTTATTATTATTATTATTATTACTATTATTACCAATCAATACCGAATTGGTACTGGTACCGAAAATAACAGTTACGATACCAGTATATGAAGGTAAAAAACGGTAGCGAACCGGTACCGGAAACGCCAAAAGTCGTACCGAATTGGTACTTAAGATCTTACGGTTCGGGAAATTCGGTACCGGTACCCAATATCATTTGCTTATCTCTGACCACAGGTTTTATACGAATAACATTATTAGCATACAACTTTTTTTGTTGATTTTCTTTTGTTTATCTTTTAGTGTTTTTTTCTATATTTTCTTTTTATTCTTATCAGCGGTTTCCGTACCCAACACACTTGTAGTGATTTCAAAGCACATGTAAACACAGACTAAACAACAAAAAACATTCGCCGCAACGCGGCGATAGTTTAAAACTAGTTTGAAAGAATGTAAAATGAAATAAAATAAATGAAGCAGAACTTGCAGTGCAAACAAAGTTAGAAAGAAATTAAAAAAAAAAAAAGAAGACGGTAGGTTTCTCTCTCTAGAAAACTAATGAAAGCCTCCGAAAAAGGCAACAACGTCGACCATCGTGACCGGTGATTCCACATCTACCTCTCTACTCCATACTTTCTCTCTAGAAATCTCTGCAAAAAAAAGCAGCCTTCATCATTGTTCACCTACTCCTTCAGACCATATCATAGTCGTCGCCGCTCAAGAAAAACCATCTTCTAGGCCTAGAATTCACTGCCGCTTTCAGAACCGTCGAACTCCACCACCGGTAGTCTTCCTCATTTACCAAAACCATTTTTCCGTCCATATATCTTGTCGCCGGAGGTTGAACTTTGTGAAGATTCACCATACCGCCCCTCATCGGGCATGGTTCCACGGTCGATGTTGTTGAATAGATGGTGGGTTTGACCGGTGGAAGAAACGATGTACCCTTTTGTTGCAGGGTGGCTTTGGCTTCCCAGACTATTTGGCTGTTTCATCTCTCCATATTTAAAAGATTTGCAGGTAAGCCACGTCTCATGACTTTGAAACGTGGCTTATTAAGGTTTGTAGGGAAGCCACCTGGCATAACTTTGAAACATGGCTTAGAGAAAGTATGGTTGTTGACACGTTGCCATAAAAAAGAATAAAGAATACATGTACTATTCATCAAGCCTCTTCAACCATATATAGTTAAGGCACTTTTTACGATTTATATAGATGAGAGATGATCAAATAGAAAGTTTATTTTGGCTAGAAAGGATATGAAGCAATAGGATTTTTAGTCAATTTTATCCAATCTCCTCTCTTCTTCTCTCTGCAACTTCAAAACCCACCATCTTCAACCTTTTCTCCACTTTCTATCACAATAATCACTACATTATAGTGCGATTTTTGTCACTAATCAATGATTGAACACCCAATCAGCGTGTTCTTCAATTTTTTTGAAGAAGCTCAGTTTAGTTTCATACAATATATAATTTTTTCACGTGATTTTGAAGCAAATCACTCGATTTATTCCATTCGAACGCTGATAAGTGTTTCTAGCATTCAAATTTCGTCAATCGTTGAAGAAATCTGAAGAAATCGGTTTCGATCTTTCTAAGAAAATTTTGAATTGCATTTTTACGATCTGGGTTTTTGAATTGAGTCATTGCATTTTACAAAAGAATGAAAAAACTGTTTTTTTTTTTTTTTTTTTTTTTTTTTGTATTTTCAGTCTATTGGGTTTTAAAAATAACACATTTTATAGTGTTTTTAGTCCATTGCGTTTTAGAAAATAAACACTTTCTTTTGTGTTTTTATATATTGCGTTTAAGGAAAACACATTTTTATGTGTTTTTTGGTCCAATGCGTTTTAGAAAAACACATTTTGAAGTCTATTTAGTCCATTGCGTTTTAGGTAGAACACATTTTTATGTGTTTTTAGTCCGGTGCATTTTAGAAAAAAACACGTTCTTTTGTGTTTTTGTCTACCGCGTTTTAGGAAAAACACATTTTATGTGTTTTTTTTGGTCCATTGCATTTTAGAAAAACACATTTTGAAGTGTTTTAGTCCATTGCGATAAAGGTAAAACACATGTGTTTTTAGTCCATTGCGTTTTAGAAAGAACATTTTTTTGTGTTTTTGGCCATTGCTTTTTAGAAATAAGACATTTCTTGGTGTTTTCTGGCCATTGCGTTTTAGAAATAAGACATTTCTTTGTGTTTTTAAGCCATTGCGCTTTAGAAAAAAAACATTTCTTTGTGTTTTTAGTCCATTGCACTTTACAAAAAAAACATTTCTTTGTGTTTTTCAGCCATTGCGTTTTAGAAATAACACATTTCTTTTGTGTTTTTTGTCCATTGCGTTTTAGAAAAAAGTCATTTTTACGCTTTTTGTCCATTGTGTTTTACGCAACTGGGTTTTCGAAAAAAAAAATCGAAAATATAGCAATAGTTTACTAGTTTTAAAGATAAAAAAACGCTCGTTTTTGGTGCAATTTTTATAAAAAAAATAATGTGGTATGAAAGAGTTATTAACTCTTAAAAAATGGGGGGGGGGGGATTGGAGGTAAGAGAAACTATTGACTTGAATTGACTAGAATGCCCCTAGACAAACCTACGCGCCTCCTTTTTTTCTTCAATTTCACTCATTTAATCTTAGCCCTTGATTAATAAATAGATATTCAAGATTACTTTCTAGACTTCCTACCCAAATAAACTTCCTATTATATCCTGACCCTTAGATAGATAAGGTTTGTAAAAGGAAAATGCCAAAGAGTTCCTTTTATATGATTATAAATTCCTAAAACATATGGATAATAAAACTAGTTTATATATTTATATTAACCATCTTAATTTATTAAGGAATTTGTTACAAAAAAAAACTTTCGGACCCTGCCCTTTTGAGCTCCTATATGAATCTTCAATAGTCTATAATACTATATAAAGCAAATGTGATGTACATACATGTAATTTTACATCGCGTCCAACACTTTAAACAATATGTATAATCACTAAATGCTTGTTTTATTAGGGTAAAATTGTAAAAAGTACAAAATTTTAAGACACTGTAGGGGTATAATAGTAAATTCGATCTACACCCCATACTCATAACCATGGTTGTAAAAGAAGGTTTCCAAGGCCGAGTACTCCCCGAGTAGTCTCTTCAAGGTAGGCTGCCGAGGCGACTTTCTTCAACTCCGACTAATTACTCGGAATTGATCGAATGCGGTCAACATCAACCAAAATCGGATCTAATAGGTCAACTTGGGATGATTTTAACTTAAAATAAAATAAAACACAATTTATATTCCTATCATATTAAAGAATGGATATCAATTTCACGTATTTTGTTATAAATATTATTAAATTTATGTTACTTGAAACATATTTAATTTCCAAAAAATAATTTTTTCATAATTTGGCATGTCCGAGTACTCCCGTGTACTCTCCACCTAAGCCGAGTACTCTCAACTCCCCGGTCGATCGACTAGGGAGCGCCTAACGACTTTTGCAACCATGCTCATAACCCTCAAATCCATTACTTCTTTGCCCTCAGGAAACCTAATAGACGTCCACACTGTTATTATTATTTGCTTCATCTACTTCTGATCGTTGATGGTCCACACTGTTATCATTCTTACTGTCATGAAGTAGAAGATTCTCATAATAGTTTTTAACGTGTCTAGCCTTCACACCCACAAAAGCTTGCCAGAGCTGCGATTACAAGTGGCGAATTATATCTAAAATCCAACAGTATAACATAAATTGAAAATTTTCCACATCAACTCAAAATCCCGAAGTGTAATCAGATAACAAATATCGTACCTCTCCCCTCACCGCCATTGGCACTCCACCTTGAACAAGAAACTCCAACTCCTGTTTCCATGGAATTGACGATTCCAGTGAGCCGTCAGTTGGGACACTGACGCCATCAGTCGGCAAGACCTCGGGAATCGGGTCGGATTCGGATCTCTCCAGATCATAAAACTCATCTTCAGAGTCGTCTTCGGCTCCAGTAATTTTCTCTGTTTTTGTGGTATTAATCTTTTTCTTAACACGGGCATTCATCATATCTTCGATGGCTCGAAGTGATGGCCTAATCTGAGCCCATATTTGGGCCCGATGAATTTTTGAAGAAGCTTCATCCTTTTGAGCTTCGGGTTCTTTTAAACCATCATCTCCTTCTTGAGTCTTATCAGAGCTGCCGTCAACTGAATCTGCTTTTTTTTTCCTGTGTGGATGAGCCATTTGCAGGCAATTGAACGCACTCTGACTGTCGTTCTAGAAAGTTCTTCCATCTATCCGATCGTTCTTCATCTTCCTCCTAAAACCATGTTAAACATTAAAGATCAGCGGGTTCTGTTTTAAAAAAGCAAGAACCCTGTAGATATTTGCATATTCACGGTATCTTTGTACATGCTGAGGTCTAATTGCAAAACCATAGGCGTCTCTGCCCAGCAAAATTACATCAGTTCTTAGTCGAATAACCTTTCCAATCACACATGACATATCTATTTCTAAGTTCACAAGTGCTTACAAATATTGTAAGCATATTAATAATGTATACAAACTTCTGAAATGAAGGGTAAATGTTGGTAACTTGCAAACTCAGCATATATGTAGACATCATGCAACCATTTTTTAGTTAAGGGACTTTTCTCGTGTAGAAGGAAAAAGTATGTTGGTATTTTTATGGTACAACCCTTTTAAATAAAAGACCTTTCAAAATTTCTAACATCATGATTACTCACATGAACGACCATCTTATCGATCTCACAAATATCAACGTGCTCAACAGAAGAATGGCGAGCTACTTCACGCAAGACGCCACCATCTCCACCTCCAACAACCAAAACCTACGAATGAATATCACAAAACGGTAAAGTTTATAACTTACGAGTCTGTTGATGAATATGAACAAACTATATCCCCTTTATTTCAATGGTAAAGTTTCTAATTTCAAAATTTATAAGTCAACTATATCCCCTTTATTGCAACCTTCTGAACCGGATCACCAACCTATAAGGAATGGCATCAATATATAAGCTTACTTTATAAACAAGATGTCAAGCATTAATAAGTCAGCCATCAGTCAAGTAGTGCACACACAAGCATATACATACATATACACACAATGAAGGGTGCTTAGGCTCAAACTTACTTTGTCACCCACTACATCCATTAGTAATAAGGCAACAGGAAGGCTGTTGCAGGAGGCGATTGGACCAAAAAATCAGTAACGAACATGTGCAAAAAACGAGCATAAGCGCAGCTGAGACATCTGGTCACAATGGGGTACAACTTTTTTTATTTGGGATGATTTGAATGACTCAACTTATGAGGAAAAAAATAAATTACATTAATAGTTAATATAGTTATCAAACTTATCTTCCAACAAATTACCAAATCAAACTTTCTGTAAACCACTATAAACCACCGGTTCTTCAAATAAGTCTTCCATCTCAATCTTATATAGTAGGTTTTGTATCAAATCCAAACTAATAGCCAAAATAGTTATAAATTAGGCACAAAATCATGAAAGAAAGATGAAATACCATGGGTACAGATTGATCATCCTCCTCATCTTCAAAGATCTCAATACTCTTTGATGATTGCTTCGGTTCACCTGATTTTGACAAAAACAAAATCATCTTTTAATAAAGTATACACTAAATAAATTTAAACAAAAATCTTAACGGCTATGTAGTGAAAATAGTACCTCAGGTAATTCTTTATGTTGTTAAAATTTTTTTGCAGCCAGACCCTTTAATTATAAACAAATATAACAATAATCTTAATCATTCAGAAAACTTTAATTTTTTTCGATAAAAAAGATGTAAAACTTACCCTGTCGTTGGTCGTTCTTGTCATCATTCCTTGTAAAGATCAAATAACAACAAATATAAGCAAAATAATATCTATATAACATAACATATAACATTTTAAAAATATATCTATAAATAACACATACTGTAATAAAACTCTCTTGTAGACAATACGAGGGTGGGTATGGATCCTTTTCACAGATTAACATCACCCCAAATTCTTTAGTTATCGCTACGAATCTTGACAGCAGTAGCCATCTTGGCGCCTTTGCCTTCACAAACAAGAACACAATGTATTGAAAAGTAAAAAAAAAAACCCAGATCGTATACAACAGTTATTTATATATTCAAGATTCAACTGCAGAAAATCTTGATCTAAAGTTAACTGGTGTTTAGATTTTACGTTGCAGATTTGACAGTTTGTTGCTATCAATTGAAATCTCTGTTGATTGAAAGAAAAAAGTTTAAATAAATCAATGGAAACCCAAATTACAATCTAGAACCGAAATTCGATTGAATCGAAGAAGGCTTATTAAAATTCTTACAATACTCCCAACTTTAATTTTACTCTGGTAATAGGGTAGCCAAAACATGACAAAAAAAAACGTCTTGTTGAGACTGCAACCATAATCAAATCTGAGTATTAAACAAAGAACGAGGGCTGAGGTAATCATGCTAGACATAAATTGAACTCGGAATTTTTACCTGGAAAGAACGCCTCCTGGATTCGAACACTTTAATCGAACATCGTTGGGGTTAATCTTCACCGGCCGATTCAATAACTTTTAAGCTTCACTTGCCGATTCATTGTGGGGTAGGAGTCTTTGGAGAGGAAATGGTAATGGTTGATTGTGGTGAGTTTCGGATGTTTGGGAAAGTGAAAGAGACGATTTGAGATGGTGAACCATTTGCCTTTTGAAGAGTTACATTGATGACTGCCTTTGAAGAGTCACATTGATGGGTAAGCAGATCCTGAATTTAGTGTATGTATTCAACAAGTATAGTATAGATAAAACGAAAGAGGGGTAGGAATGGAAGAGAATGGTAAAAAGTTATGTATTTTAACTTGACTCTTTGTATGCCATCTTAAAAATTTGTATAGAAATGACAATTCTATCCATGGGAAATGCTTTATATAGTAATATAGATTATTCAAAGACTTTTAGTGGCTGCTATGGTGTATTATGTTTGGCAAGAAAGAAACTTGAGGTTATTCCAAAATAAACAAAGAACTGTGGATGAATTATGCTCAATCATTAAAGAGACAGTGAGAACGAGGCTGATGGGGTTGAAAATTTATGCTAATACCAATACTTTGAAAGCTAGGAAGGAATGGGGGTTCATGGTACACTGGAAAGACCCAAGCAAAATTGTGGATCAACGGAAAACTTTATGATAATCAGTAAAAGAGGGTTGAAGAGCAGGGGTATTTCTGGAAAAAAGGTTTCAAGGTGCAACAAATATGGGAGATTGAAATCCAAAGGGTTAGATCTTTTAGAGAGATATATGGTTGACTGTGAATCCCTTGGTCATTTTCAGATGTGTCACATTGCTGAGTGGAGAGGGGCAGTTGGGTGGGGGTTTGGGTGTGTGTTTTTATTTGTGAGCTTGGGTATTATTGGGAGGGTTATGGGCTGGGCTCCCCAAATTTTTCTTTTGAGTGTTGAGTCTATAGATGGTGAGGTAGGTTTGTGGGCGGGGGGCACTTTGGGAATTGCAGTAATAAGGTGCACTCATAAAGCTGGTATAGTCATCTGGCCATTTTGGCTTCCTTTTGCTCCTCTTTTGTTTGGGTTTTTATTGTGTGTGACTTGGAGTGAGTATGTTCTCTTGATTCTCTGGTTTGTTTATATACCGAGAATTAAGTCTGCCATTTTTGCTTGGAGGATAGGTTGGTTGAGACTTGGGATAAGTCATAACAAAGGAAGTATAAGGCAGGATCAAGTCCTTGTGAATAGGTATAACTATATCTCTCTTTCTTTATTTTTTCTTAGCTCCTTGCAAGGTCTTGAAAACATTTGGTTAGGACAGAAACATGTGTGTGTTGTGTACTTTAGATCCTTTTGGATCAGGGGGTGGGGTATAGTTGGAAATCAGGTGAAATAAGGGCACTAAACGCCAGAAGAGTAGTCATCTTTCTATATACCTTATACCATAGATCTACAAGTATTTTTCATTCTGTTTTGGTTTTTTTATTTTTAGGAAATTTGAGCCTTTTTTTCTGTTTTGTGGCTAGTCTATCTGGTAGTTCAACCATTCTAGCCACTTCTGTATTCTTGATGAAGGTTTTAGGATGTTATGTGCAGGGGAGTTGCACTAGCCAGGGAGAAATAAGGTTGGAGCTTGTCACTATTTTTAGGACATTATTCTCCTCTCAAAATTTTGCTTTTTCTTTTCTAGTCCCTAACAGTGACAAGCAATCCTTTTTAGTTTGGTCTTCTTTCTCAACTGTTTCTTGGTTTTGTATTGAGTCATTTGAGTCTGACCTCTTTGGGTCAAAGGGTATTATGGGAAGTTGGGGTTGGGTTGAAGTGATAAGGGAGTGGTATGGAGAAATCATGCTGGTGAGGTTAGAAGGAGGACAGGGGTATAGTGGGAGTATTTTTGAGCTGTCTAGTGAGAAGATAATAAGTTGGAAGAGCATACTGGATAATTGGCAAAGCGAGGACCTGATCAGCATTAATAATAAGGACCAGGGGTATTTTTGGAATAATGCGCTGGGAATAAATGTTTGTGATAGGGTCCTGCAGAGAATTGTGTATACTGGTCTGTTGTTTGCAACTACTAATGAGTTCTTGAATAAAGGGTCAAGTTATTCTACAAAGGCTTCTAATTGTAAGAAGTGTAAGAAGGATTTATAGAGTGACAAGTGTCCAATAACCTAAAACTAAACCCACTACATCACCACCAAAAACCTAAACACCCACCCCCACCCCCACCCCCACCCTACCCCACCACCACCCAAAAACCTAAACCCCCCCAACCCCCGGGAAAAAAAAACTATACATCACCAAAAAAACCCCCGAAAAACCTAACCCCCCCACCCCCCAAAAACCTAAAAAAACCCTAACCCCAACCCCCCCCCCTCCCCGGGCAATAAAAAAAAAAAAAAACTATACCTCACAAAAAAAACCCAAAAAACAACCTAACCCCCCCCACCCCCACCCCCAAAAACCTAAAAAAAATCTAAAAAAAAAAACTAAACCCCCACCACCACCCAAAAACCTAAACCCCCACCCCCTTGGCAAAAAAAAAAATTTTTTTTGGGGCGGGGGGGTTGATGGGGGGGGGGGGGGGAGGAGGGTTTAGGTTTTTGGTGGTGGTGGATGTTTAAGGTTTTTTTTTTTTTTTTTTTTTTTTGTAGTGGGGTTTTTTAAGGTTATTGGACACTTGTCACTCTATAAATCCTTCTTACAATTAGGATCCTTTGTATTTGATCCTAATCCCTTGAATAAATATGTGCTTAGTTGGAAAGATAATGATGACATGATCCAAAGCTGGTACTGCAAAAATTTTAAAGCTGGTTGTATGAAAGATCACATAAGTAATAAAGAGTTAATGCTGTTTGCTTGTCAGATGGCTGTATGCGGTTATGATATTATTTTAGAAATTGGGAGTAATAAGCTTATCATGATGGACAAACTTATAAAATTGCTGGTGTTCTCTTTCTTGTTAGAACAATGGAATGATTGCAGAAAATGTGGTCAACGGAAAGGTCAGCAAGATGGTCAATATAATAGTCAGCTGCTGAAGAAAGTATCAGGAAGTATTACTGCAGCCTGTTATTATATGGTTTGTATTAAGAGTTTGTGGTTAGAAAAGTTTCATGATAGATGGTACGAGTTGTGGTTGTATATTGAAGGTATTTGGATTTGGCTCATAATGCTTACTGCTGATCTTAGTTCTAGGCCTGGTGGAAACACTGATGAAATCAAAAGGCAAGACTGGTCAGTGGGTATTGGGAATTCGATGCTGTTAAATTGGCCAGTAGATGGTTATAGAATTGTGAGTACAAATTGGTTGATTTTTTATTTGAGATGGGCCACAATATGGGGCTTGAAAGAGGTATATGGTCTTGTTATAATGTCTGGAATTGGCGTGGTATATGGGTTTAATTGGAGATTAGGCGTTGAGTTGGTCTACTTGGGTTTCATTTGTTCATTAATTAGAACTGGGTGGTGGGTTTGGCGAACCAGGTCTATTCTTGTGGGAAAACAGTTTGGATGGCCCAAAGCCCTTATTGTATGGGCTAAGTGGGGTGAAAGTAATTGGGCCGTTTGGTTTAGTTTTAATTGGATGGGGAGATCGGAAATTTGTGAAACAAATAGGATGGGGGATATTTTGTATTGGGCTATATGGGTTGTGGGATCAACTGCTAAACAGTTCTGTATGCGAGCTTGGGTTGATGGGAAATTGAGTTTTGGGCTGTTGGCTCTTGGATCTGTAATGATCATACTGATGCCTCTAAATTTGGGCTTTGTTATAATTGTTGATTGTTCGAGATGTAATATTGGGCCTTTAATTGTGAAATATAATCTGGAAAGAGATATGTGGACTGAATGGTTGGGATCGAAGTGGGTATGGGCTGCTTATTATGTTCTATGCAAATGGGCCTGGTGGCGATGTGATTGGGCTAACAGATTTAAGTGGAGAGTCATAGTGGGAGTTGTGCTAAAGTGGGCCAGAGTTAGTTGCGCTATTTATGAGTGGAATGGATGGGCTAAAAGGGCTTCTAGCTGGCAAGATGGAAATTGTGCGATTAAGAAGGGATGTTGTAGTAAACTGGACAAAATTTGGAAGAAATGGATAGAAACTGGTTTGGAATGTGAAAAGTATCATGTTGGCGTGGAGAGTTGGGTTGGTGGGAGTGACTTTTGGGGGCCTTATATGTTGAGTTGGGTCTTTGTTTGTAGTAGGATTTGGATCTATGTGATAGGCCTTAGTTGGCCTTTAGGATTTAGATATGGGCATAGGTGGTATCTTTTGTATAGATTGCCCGGTTTTTTGGTTTGGGCCAGGCTAGATCTTGGGCCTATATCCCGGGTCTAGCTTAGTTCCTTGTTGTATTCTTTTATTCTATTCTAATAAATGTTTGCCCGGGGTTCTCCCCGTTTCCCAAAAAAAAGTATATGTAGATGTATGCTTGTTTTGGGGTGATTTGTAGGGATTTTAGTGGAATTTTAGGGTTAGGTAGTTGAAATTGTAACTGATTTAGTGTTTGGTGGAATTGTATAGGAAATGATAGTATGAAATTAGTCAATTTTAGTGTAAATATATGCATTTCGAGACACATTTTTAATAAAAACACCATGATTTGCAGGAGAAACTTACTTTTTAAATATATTTGGATTTGAATAGATTTGTCAATTTATACAAGTTCTGCTCATGGTGGCTGTATAGTGTTGCTTTAAGTTATGGTTGAATAGTGATTAAATTTCCCTTTTAATTGCTTGAAGATGACAAATTTATTACCTCCCAAGTTACTCAAACAGAAGCTTCCTTGGTTTCTTCAAAAACGCGTCCAAACTTTTGAAACAGATCTCCGTTACCGCAGCGATATTCAATACCTTCGCGTTTGGATGAAACTGGTAACCCTACTTATTTGATTTTTTAGAATTTAATCTCCATAGAAAGTCGATTTAAGTGATTGTAGAAGTTTGCACGTTATGGTATTTTATTCATTGTATTATTAGTTTATTACGTAGGGTTAGAAAGATTTGTGATCTATGTATTTGTATTGATTTGTGTGAAGTTGGATTTTGTTGATGATCCTGGTTCTATTCCGGAGCATATGAAGGAGAATCATATTTTGAACAAAAGGTCACTGTTTCACCAGGCTTATACTATTTATTATGAGAAGATGAAGAAGTTCACTGAGGCTAAGAAGATGTACCATTTAGTGGTGCAACAGTAAGTTTATGCTGTTTCAATAACCTACTTCTTGCTTTTGATTGTCTGATAATGTAGTGGTTAAGTAATCAATTGTGAGTAATCCGTTTGTTACTGCTACCTGATTATCAAAAGGTCTGTTCGATTCTTTGCTTTTTTGTTGTTTGATTTGATGAAACAGTTAAATGCTAATGCAAAGTTTATAATTTTATAGCTACCATGACTAAGATAATTAAGGAAATGTTACCTCCTGGCGTACGTGTTGCAAGAGATACTCAAGATCTATTGATCGACTGTTGTGTCGGTAAGAATATCTTTTTGTGCTTTTAGCTATTTGCTAAAATAAACGATCTTGTGATCCACTGGATCATCCTCATCCTTATTATGTCGTATACAAATTCCACTGTGCTTCGTATTACAGAGTTCATCAATCTGGTTTCGTCAGAGTCAAATGAAGTGTGTAGCAAAGAAGATCGTAAAACAATTGCACCAGAGTATGTACTCAAGGCACAGGTTTGTTCTATATTTAGTTTAAGACCCTTGTCATCTGTTTTCTCTGATCAAAAGATCAATTCTGACCAAAACTTGAAAGATAGATTCACATCTACCATTCCCCAGATTTCTGTCCATCATAATTTCTGATGCTTTTTCTGAAAGGAATCTACAAACTCCAAAATCAAAATTTATGTGGAAACCAGAAATTATGAGACCTTGGAGTGCTGCAAGGTCATGGAAGTCAGATTTTGATGTACCTATTCTGCCAGAAAATATGATGGATCTGATACCAGAAAAGTCATCATACAGAGCAGAATATCTGAGAATGTTAAGTAAACAAGCAGAAACAAAAGAAGGATTTGAAAAAGTGTCACCCATGGAGCATGATGCAGAAGAATCAAGCACACCAAGAAAGAGCAACAGGATGAATCTGATCCTCATCCAGCTGATAAAGATGTGTATATGATTGATGCAACATAAGAACATCATGCAGAAGGCTCACATATGGGAGAAACAGGTGCAACAAAATCTAAACTCAATATATTTTATACTTCTGAAAGTGATCCTGATGAATCAATTCAAGGAAAATATGAAATTCTACAGAGAAGCACTGTTTTTACAAAACAAAATGTGAGTGAAACAAAAGACCCATTTTCTGAGTCGGACTCTGAGGAGGAAAATGTGGTGACAACAGGTGGAGATCAGTCTACTAATCAAGGAAACCTGGATGAGAAAAATAAAAGTTTCTCAACAACTCATGGAGAACCTGAAAGGGTTCAAGGATATGAGGAAAACCAGGACTTGAATTTGTTTCAATTTTCTGGTGAGGGAACAGAGAATTTGGATACTTCCAATCCTCTTAACCTCAGAACATCAGAAAATGTGTTTTCTGGTGGTGTTAGAAGAGAAACATCAGTTATTTCTCCTATTTCCCAAGGACAACCATCTATGTCCCCTAAACAACTTCATAAAAAACTTGAAGATAAAGCTGCTACTGAGAAAACAGTCATGGAGGAAAAACTTGATCTGATACTGGAAGAAATCAGAAATCAAAAATCAGAAATCAAAGTTTTATCAGAAACTGTCAAAACTGTGTAGAAACAAACAGAAGAAAATAATGCAGCTCTCAAAGAAATACAAAAGTCATCAGAAAACAAAGGAAGTTCATCAGAGATGGAGAAGGCTCTTAAAGAACTACATGATATCAAGAAAAAGATGACTGAGATTGCAGCTGCAGGAGAAAGTTCAAGTTCAGGAAGGCTTCTTGAAGAAATACAGCTTCTCAGAGCCAACAACAGCAGCTTGACTGAGGCTTTTGAGAAGTTGATAATGGAATTAAGCGAACAAAGAAATAAAGAAAATCAGGAGTTTCAGAAGATAAAGAAGCAAGAAGAAACAAACACTCAAGCTCTTACTAACATTCACTTGTTAGTAAAAAGATTGCAGTACAATGTTGCCACATTGGCAAAAGTTGATCTTCATACACTAAAAACTCCAATTCCACAAGAAAGACAAGCAACAGAATCAGAAAATCCTCAACATCAACCAGAAACCATCCAACAAGAACAAATTAAGCAAACATAAACCTTAACAGCTCAAAAACAGAAGCAGACCATGGGTCCACCACCAGATAAACAAAAGTTACCCATGGGTCCTCCACCAAACATACCAAAACCAGACACTTCAAAGATCCAACATAAAGAATATACTCCAACTCAACCATCTTCTACAACCATCACTGGAGAAACAGAATTTAGCATAAGGATGGACACAAAAGAGAAGAGAAGAATGGAACATGAAGTGACCTCCTCAAAAAGGCCAAGAAAAATAATGAGAGTAGATTCAGAAGGCAACATCAAAGAATCAGAAGTACTGGAAGGTGATCTACATACAATCATGTATCCAGAAGAACATCTGAAGCACTACTATTGGAAAGGTCTAGAAGACAACCTAACAAGGCCGTTCTCACCAATGAGTAAAGGTATTCTTGAAGAAAGAAATAATGGCAGCTGGGAAATATTGCACAACAACTTGACCAATCCAATAGTATCAATTGAAAGAGTTGATACTTTGACTACTGGAGGAGGCATATTAGGGAATGAAAGTCAAAACAAGTACACCCTGATCAGAAAAGACAAAGATGTTCAAAAGGTTACTGATGCAGATTTGGCTGATAAGATTCATCCAATGGACATAGTCAAGATGAAGAACATCATTGATGAATGGAAAGGTGGTTCAGTAGTGATCAGGAGAGCCCTTAACAGTCTTAAAAGTGCAGGAGCGAAATTATACAAAAGAGCAGCACTAGCATACTTTGATCTATGTATCAATTTCGAGTGTAGCACCAAAGTGTTAATACCTCCACCCAACACAATGATTCCAGCTGAAATCCCTTCAAAGTTAGCAAGAACTGGAGCAATCTTTGACACACCAGAAATATGTGTTGTCTTCAAAGATGCCCATGAAGAGAAAGCTCTATTCAGAATCAGTGAAATTTGCATGTATTCAAACCAAACTTTAAAATATATAAGAAACTGCATAAATGGCAAACAAGAGCAGCTCAAGAAGAAAGGAAAGAACAATGAACAGCTGAGAAAGAAAATTGAAGATTGTATTGAAAATTGGATGGAAGCAAGAGAATGGTACAAATCAATGTACAAGGCAACTCAAAAGATAATTGATCACAAGAAAAAGCTGAAACCAGGAGACAAACACAGAGGTGGAGTGAAGATCAACTAAAAGAATTGATGAGATATTGCTGTTTTTGAACAATATTTAGAATTTGTTTTTCTGTTTTTGAACAATGGTTGGATGGTTTATGTTTTAAGTTTTATGTTTTATGCTTTATGTCTGTGAGACATAGTCACTTGATCTTTCTTTTTCAAGAATTAGTTAAAAGTTGTTTACATTTGGACATAGAGGTAGTTCATTTTCTTACAATACTTAGGGGGAAACTGTTAGGAAACTTTATTTGTAAGTATTGAAGAAAATCTCAATCAACCGGATCTCTGAAGAAGATAACAGTCCTGAAGATCACAGCAAGATGAAGAAAATCAGATAGGACAACTGAAATGCAAAGTATCTACTACAAAGAATCACAAGTTTATCAAGAGTTGATTTGGATTATCAGAAAAGGTCATTTCTGATGGATCTGATGATATTTCTGATGAAATATCATCAGTTTCTGACAATTCTGATCATCAGACTTTCTGATGATTTGTTCACCAGAATTTCCGATGAAGTGGTTTATCAGAAATTCTGATGAAAGCCTAACTTGTCTAAAAATCACAACTCTATCCTGCCACCCATGACCGAAGCATGACATTATTGGTTATCATGATTATAAATGCAACGTGAACGATGGATTCAATGAATATGTCAAATTGCTACTTTACACAGGACTTATTGCATGAATAAACAATTGTTTATTCATGTCCACAGCCGTCTATAAATAGAAGGCTCGAGAGGCAGAAGATACTTGAGTTTGAAGCTTAGCATTCATATACAAACACCCAAACTCCACTGCTCTTCTCACCCACAGAAATCAAGATTCATTTGTATTAGATAATAATCTTACAATCACCTTGTTAAACTAATTTGTTTCAAAGTGATATAAACTTGATAATTCTGTAGGTCTTGTTTCTTGAAAGTCTGATTTCCATTTCCGCACATCTTTTTCACATATACTGAAATCACTTGCCATATTACGTAAAAAGAAGTTGTTAAGGCCATACTAGGTCCAACACTTTACAGCAGCCGTTACCGTTTTAGTATGCATACAACTTTGTTTAAGGCATTGCGTGGATGATAATGCCAACCACTTTGTTGGACTGAGCTGGATGACAACCTAATCACGTATCTAGGACTTGCACTCGGAATTGGAAATTGTGTGGCGACAACACGTGATCGCTAGGAGCCCTGATAACTTAAGAAACACCGGGAGTTCGCTACAGGCGAACATGTCATATTGGAAGTCCCACCCTGGGAGGGTGTGGTACGCTTGGGAAGCGTGGAAATCCTAATATTGTTACACTGAGTTATTCAAAATTCTGGAAAGAATCGGTTACGTCGCCTACGAACTCGATTCACCCGATGAATTGAGTAACGTACATAGATGTCATTTATGTCTCAAATCTAAGGCAATGTTTGTCCGATGAAACACTTGTGATACCCTTATTAGAGTCGGAGGTTAGTGACAAGTAGCAGTTGTTGAGAAATCTACTGAAATCATGGACCAGGACGTCAAGATCCGTTAGCCTAGTCGAATTCCAATCATAAGTGTTCGTTGGAACTCGAGACGTGGACCAGAGTTCACGTGGAAACGCCATGATCGGATGAAGCTCTAGTATCTTCAATTGTTCAAACAGTTGTTTCAACCTTGGACGTCATTGACGAATTTCGGGACGAAATTGCTTTTCAAGTTGGGGATGATGTGGTACCCGCGGAAATCCACAGTCATCCTGAGTTACTTGTCAAATTTCGGGACGAAATTTCTTTCAAGTTGGGGATGATGTGACAACCCGAAGTTTCAGGGTTCTTTCTATGCATATCATTTGTTTGCAAACCCTGTTTTATAATTTGACCTGACTGATGTCGTGTGCAATTACCTGACTGATTAATGTTATGTGTGATGTTTGATTGTTATATGAGCATGTTTAATCGTACTTGAGTGGTTACGAGTTAAATTGTGTAACTTGTGAATGGACTAAGTTTGTACGCATTATGCTAATTGGACCACACACTTAATTGCTCTTTGGTTGTTTGGCTCGGCCCAAGACCCTTCACATACACCCACACTTATTACTAATATGTTAAGTATACATGATCAACCAAAGCCCAAATGGAAACATGGTATTGGGCCAACCATTGTGAGATGATATAAACACGCGCACACCCACCTCGATCCACTCTTGTATCTAATCGAAGCACCTGAGCCCAACCCGTTGCAAATGTTGTTTCCCACGGCCCGTAGCACATGAAGCCCAACTCGAGCCCTACACCTTTAATTTATGTTGTGATTATGCATGGATTATATTGATAATTTCTAAACCCACAAACCCTAAACCTAGTTTAATTCAACGGTAGCCCTCACACTACCGAAGTCTCCTTTCTTTCTAGCTGGCACGTGTAACACCCGTACTATTATTTAGCGCTTTTCGTATAAATTACGAAAAAGAAATAAGTAATTACGACTACATATACTTATGAAAATACGGGTTTATTTAAACTTTTACAATGTAAAAATAATACAACAGAATGTAATTAAATTCGTCATTTAGAAATAACAACGATGCAACATGCGGAAGCTTCTTTTTCATGTGTTCGGTTCTTTTCGTCGCTTGATCCTCATCCGGGTACTCTTGATATTCACCTATGATCAAAACCAACTCAAAAGTTAGTTTTGATAGCTTAGAAACAAGTATAAACAAGTTCCAACATCAAATAAACAAAATAAAATTTCAGATTTATGCCTCTCGCGCCACGCGAGAGGCTCCGCTTTTTTTTTTCGCGTGCCACGGGGGATAACATTTTCCAGCAGGTCTGTGTCTGGACCTGCATTTTTACCCAGCTCTAGTTTTTAATAAAAAAAATCAACTTTCAAGTGCCATAACTTTTTATCTACATATCCGTTTCGCGTGATTCTTTTTCCTACGCGACCGTAATTTAATTCTCCATCATATGGAGTTAAAATTTAACATTCAAACTAATAAAATCCCAAATTTTTAAGCAATCGACTTATTATTCAAAATCAACATTTTGACCCGTTTGTATTTAAAACCACCAACCTGATTCTTAAATAATCAAAATACATACGCTAATGTATTTAACACACAATATTTAGCTCGGATTCGTAGTTGCTATAAATTGCGCGACTAGTACGCAAGCTATGTGCATAAACTGATTTGACCCGTTTACGAAATTTAAGCAATTTAGTCTAAAATTTGCTCTTTTCTTTTTGACACTACAATAGTTCCATATCAAAATAACTATATATATAATCCACCACAACTATTTTGTGGTGGATTTAACATAACGAACCCCTTTTTGCCAAATTTTACCCTTCGGCTAGACCTTTTTCGCAATTGACTATTTCTAGGCATTCGACCCACAATTGTTTTTGCCTAGAACTTTTATACACATCTAAGGGTTACAAAGTCATAACATAAGTTTCTAAACAACCTTTAAGGGTCGTTTACCCGGTTTACCTATCAAGGGCTTTTTGGTCATATTTAATCCTTCATTTTTGTGATGAAGGACTTCGACTAAATATTTGACCCTCTTTGCACTTTTAACTATAAGTCCACATATGCGTACCTGGCTCGGGTCAACATATTGACCCGTTTTTACCTTGTCTCAAGGTTGCTAATCCATTGCAACACTAATCCATAAGCCGTCTTATCCTGTGAGCGTATATCTCAACAAACGCTTATTAGTCGTTACTTGTCAAATGGTATCAACGTTACCATTTGACCCATTTGGTCTAAACGACCAAACATTTTGTGCTTATAATCGAATGGTAATTTATTTTTATTTTTTTACCATCTCATTAAGTAAGCCATTTCGAATTTTTCGCTAATTTGTTTAGGTTTCTTAAATCCGTTTCTTATGCGTTCATCCAACATGGCTTATGCCATTTGGTGTCGTTTTAAACATTGACTTTGATTCATTTATACTTGACTAAATCACCGTTCTACACTTTTTATTCGTTTAGGCTTACTCACCAAGTAGCCATTCGAAAACTCATTTTTCAACATGGTTTTTGTCATTTATATTAGTTCCGATCCGTATTATTTCACGTCGGAAACCATATCTTGAATTTTATCCTTATCGTATTTGCAACTTATAGAATAAACACATATTCTACAAAAAGGTGTAAGTTTCACTTACCTTGCATCCGGTTATGCTCTTTTTCCGCGTACTCGATCCGTTTGACCCGCTTCTTTCCCAAGTCTTCATCTAGCTTGTCTAGAGTCAAACTATCATCATCACAATTCTTAAGACGGTTAGATTAGTGATAATCATTTACGACTATTCCATCCTACGGGTTTTATGTCGAATTTATCATTCGACCATATCAAAATTATCATTCGATCTAATCATTGGTCGGCTTGACTTTTTAAAAGTCAATTGACTTATCAACATATTCAAATGCACATTTGGTTCAATGAACTCACTTAGGCATATTTCATCCGAACTCTTAACGAAATCAAATTTTACATACTAACTAGTAGGCCGCGATTTCATTTAGGCATTTCATATCACTGAAAATGGGCTGTTTTTGGTGACTTGTTTAACCTGTTTACAAGTCTTCAAAAATTATGATTTTTTTATGTGGCGTACCTCTCGGAGGGTTAGACCTTGAGTTAAAATTTCAAGATCTAATTCTTTACAAAAAAATTCGTAAAAATTCATTTACTAAGCTGCAATCAGATTCGTCACTTCTGACTGCAGCTTACGGAAATATTCATTTAAAATTCCTCGTTTATTCGATTGACGAAATTCCAATTGACGATTCTTTTAATCACTTAAAAATTTCTACATTAAGAATTTGAGATCATAACTAAATTCCTAAATTGAGTTATTGTCACACCCCCAAAATCCACCTGCGGATAACACCCGCTTCGAGGGCGTGACTGACCAGGATCCAGCCACCAATTATACTGAATAATTAAGTTGATAACAAAAGTAATACTTACTAACCATAGGATTAGCAAATATCAAGTTCAGAGTTTAAGGTCTCAAGTTTAAACAGTAATAAGTAGCGGAAGCATAAATAAAGTAGTAGTTAAACAAGTCCATGGTTCAAAATAAGGCAACACCCAACACAAGGGTGGACAGACACTACTCGTTCCCAAGCAGCAAGCTCCTTCGTCACTGGTCACCTGCAAGCATGCAGTAAGGGGGTCAACAATAATGCTGAGTGAGTTCACTAGTTGTCCAGTTTTAATTACCAAAAACTTGTTTCACCGGTTAATATATCCGTTTATACATGCCATGGGGAGCTACCCCAAAAGTTAGCGACTAAACTGTTTTTCCAATACCGAACACTAGGTAACCGTTGCGTTTCCGCAGGATGCCCCGATGTCAATGTTCTATCATCATTGACGGATGCCTGAGTACATTAGTTCACGACCGATCCCAAACCAGGGCACGGTGTGAGGCTGGTAAACACCTAAATAGCGCTATCAACTAATAACCCGTTCGCCTGGCCCCGGCGACTAATCGGTATTTGTAGTAGGGACTTGAGTGATAGAGTTTCGTTTAGTGCCGTTTGGTTGCATTCCGTATAAACAGTAATTAACTAAAAGGTTTCCCAATACCAGGGAAGGAAAAGTAAGTTAGTTCCCAATAACTAGGGAATGTATGTAAATGGTATCCCCTTTTTCAAGGGGATAGGGTTGTTTCAGTCTCGTGTCCCAAACCACCGGGACGCATGCTTTTAAGTTGTGAACTCACCTTGGGTTGCTCGGTAGATTTAGGTTACTTGGTCAAACACGCTGGTCACCACGTCCTAACATGGTTACCGGTATAGGTCAGGTTCGGTATACAAGCATTCACGTAAAACACATACAGGTACGTATCATACAAGTAAACAGTCGTGGGGTTATTGGGCCGGCCTAAACAATGAAGCAGTCAACAGCAACACATAATCCAGTCAACAGATAGCCCAAGTTAAACACATATTGGCCCAATAACCAAAATGGACAGCCCACTCGCAACCAGGCGGTCTCGAGTCGCAACCAGGAGGTTTCGGCTTGTCACGTTGTGGTTGCGAGTCGCAACCGCGTGGTCTCGAGTCATCACGCTGTGGTTGCGAGTCGCAACGGTCGTAGTCTCGAGTCGCAATCTCGTGGTTTCGAGTTGTCCTGCTATGGTTGCGAGTCGCAACCGTGTGGTTTCGAGTTGCCATGCCATGGTTGCGAGTCGTAATATGTCCCTTTCATGCACACGTGATGATGCAGATATGACAGTCCAATTTGTACCAAGAAATCAGGCCCAGATTAGGAAACAACCAATGAGGTTTCACTAACACTTTTTCCTAATCTGAATACTAGCAAACTTAGATCAAACTTTGCCATTTTTAAACCTTCAAGCCACATTCAAGAAGTCTATCCTATATTCAAAGTTTTCTAGGGTTTTCACCTTAACAAAAAAATCATACATTTTATGAACCAAAATCACACATATTTAACAAGATTATTTGCAAGAAACAATGAAACATTCATTTTATAATCTTGAACATAGTTTTGGTTGGCATAAACATTCCTAAATCACTATTCTTTAGCCATCTTTAAACATGTTATATGAGGGTTTTCACATATGACCAAACTTCACAAATCCTCCTAAAGATCATGCAAAATACTACTAACCAAGCATTTCTAGTTCATTTAACCCACATAAATTCTATGCACATAATAACAATACTAACCGGTTGTGAAGAAGAAGAAGGAGCCGAAAACAAAGAGAAAGGAACCGAGAAGATGGAGTGTCCGAGTGACGATCTTGACCGAGTCCTTGTCCGAGATCCTTGCTTGAACCGAGATTTTGGAGAAGGGAAGTGGTGTTTGTGGAGGGTTTTCTAGTTGAGAGAATAGGAGGAGTGTGTGTTTGTGTGTTTGTGTAAAGTGAAGGAAAGTGGGAAAGGTTAGGATTATATACCAAGTATCAACAAGGCTAAGGGGTTTCGGCCCCAAACCGGTTACGGCCCAAAGGCCCACTCGAAACCGAGTGGCCCACTCGCAACCGAGTGGTTGCGAGTCGTGGTCTCGGGTCGTGGTCTCGGCTCTTATATCTATATATATATAATACATACAACACATAAAATGCATAAAGGATCACGTTTTCATTTAATAATAATTATGTACACACAATATTACAAGGTGTTCGTTCGGAAAAACCTAGAGTGTCACATTATCCCCAAGTTTTAAGAACTTTCGTCCCGAAAGTTAAGGCAGCCACTGTCAAGCTAGTGTGTTTCAACGGGGTGTCACATCATCCCCCCGTTAGTTTGGAATTTCGTCCCGAAATTCAGTTGTAGCTTCAGTGCTGGGGGTTTCGTTTGGGAATAACTGGGGATACTTAGACTTCATCTGGTCTTCCCGCTCCCAGGTAAACTCTGGGCCGCGTCGTGAGTTCCAACGAACTCGCACAAGGGGTATCTGGCTACGTTTGAGGGTTTTGATCTCTCGATCCGTGATCTCAATCGGTTCCTCAGTAAAGTGTAGCTGTTCATCAATAGTGAGTTCCTTAAAAGGGATCACAAGTGTTTCATCCGACAAACACTTCTTCAGGTTAGATACGTGAAATACGTTGTGTACCGCGCTCAGCTCTGCAGGCAGGTTCAATCTATAAGCAACCTTACCGATTTTCTCGGTAATTTCGAATGGTCCAACATATCGTGGATTCAGCTTGCCTCGTTTACCAAAACGAACCACACCCTTCCAGGGTGAGACTTTAAGTAGAACCCGGTCCCCGACCTGGAATTCTAGTGGTTTCCTACGCTTGTCAGCGTAGCTCTTCTGACGGTCACGAGCTGCCGCCATGCGTTGCCTGATCTGGGAAATCTTTTCCGTTGTATCTACTACTAGTTCTGGGCCTGTGAGTTGACTATCACCGACTTTCGCCCAGCAAAGAGGTGATCGGCATTTACGACCGTACAATGCCTCAAAAGGTGCCGCCTGGATACTAGTGTGATAGCTGTTATTGTAGGAGAATTCCACCAGCGGTAGATGCTTCTCCCAGTTTTTGCCAAAATCGATCACACATGCTCTAAGCATGTCTTCCAGGGTTTGGATGGTGCGTTCAGACTGCCCATCCGTTTGCGGGTGATAAGCGGTGCTCATGTCCAAACGTGAGCCAAAGGATTTGTGCATAGCTTGCCACAACTCGGAAGTAAAACGAGCGTCTCGATCGGAAATAATAGAAGTTGGCACCCCGTGCCTGGAGACTACTTCCTTTAAATAGATTTCTGCTAAGGTAGAAAACTTGTCTGTTTCCTTAATGGCCAAAAAGTGTGCAGACTTAGTCAATCGATCTACTATCACCCAAATAGTATCATTCCCGCGTTGGGATCTAGGTAGCCCTGTAACAAAATCCATGGAAATTTGCTCCCATTTCCACTTCGGGATTTCCGGTTGCTGTAGTAGGCCTGCTGGTTTCTGATACTCGATCTTGACTCTTGCGCAGGTCAAACATTTGCCAACATAGGCTGCTATGTGGGCTTTCATGCCAGGCCACCAGTATGTGGTTCTTAAGTCGTGGTACATCTTATCTGAACCAGGATGTACTGAATGACGGGACTTATGGGCTTCGTCCATCACAAGCTCTCGTAGATCTCCGTAAAGTGGGACCCAAATGCGCCCTGCCACATAGTAGGCGCCGTCTTCTTTCTGTTCTAGTTGCTGCCTCGATCCTCGCAGGGACTCAGCCCTGATGTTTTCCGGTTTCAGAGCTTCAATCTGAGCATTTCGAATCTGGGTAGGGAGACTAGACTGGATGGTAAGTTGTAATGCTCGCACGCGCTTTGGTATAGTGTCTTTTCGGCTGAGGGCGTCTGCCACAACATTGGCCTTGCCCGGATGATACTTGATGGCGCATTCATAATCATTCAGAAGTTCGACCCATCGGCGTTGTCGCATGTTTAATTCCTTCTGCTTGAAGATATGCTCGAGACTCCTGTGATCGGTGTAAATGGTGCACTTGGTACCGTACAGGTAATGTCTCCATATCTTAAGCGCAAATATCACCGCTCCTAGTTCCAAGTCGTGTGTTGTGTAGTTCCTTTCGTGTGTCTTGAGTTGTCGGGATGCATAGGCAATAACTTTCTCGCGTTGCATCAACACGCAACCGAGCCCATGAATAGACGCATCGCAGTAAACCACAAAGTCGTCCGTTCCTTCAGGTAACGAGAGAATAGGAGCACTGCAGAGGTTATCCTTTAGTTTCTGAAACGCGGTTTCCTGAGCTTTACCCCACTTATAAACCATACCCTTCTGAGTAAGAGCCGTGAGAGGCTGAGCGATCTTTGAAAATCCCATGATAAATCTTCGATAGTATCCCGCCAGTCCCAAGAATTGGCGGACTTCAGTCGGAGTCTTAGGGGTAGGCCAATTCTTTATAGAGTCGATCTTTGCAGGGTCGACGTGGATTCCGTCCTTGTTAACCATGTGCCCAAGGAAATGGACTTCTCGAAGCCAGAAGTCGCATTTCGAGAACTTGGCATACAGTTGCTCATTGCGGAGGAGTTCGAGGATAAGGCGTATGTGCTGTTCATGCTCTTCCTGACTTTTCGAGTAGATCAAGATGTCGTCTATAAACACGATCACGAACTTGTCGAGGTAGGGTTTGCATACCCGGTTCATGAGATCCATGAACACTGCAGGGGCGTTGGTCATTCCGAAGGGCATAACGAGGAATTCATAATGACCATAACGAGTTCTGAATGCAGTCTTGGAAATATCTTCATTACGAACCCTTAACTGATGGTAGCCTGATCGCAGGTCAATCTTGGAATAGTAGCTCGATCCTTGCAACTGATCGAATAGGTCGTCGATTCGAGGGAGAGGGTAACGATTCTTGATGGTAACCTTGTTCAGCTCACGATAGTCGATGCACATTCGGAACGTGCCATCTTTCTTTTTGACAAAGAGTACTGGGGCTCTCCAGGGTGATGAACTAGGACGGATAAATCCTTTATCCAATAGTTCCTGTAGTTGAGTAGAGAGTTCCTTCAATTCCGCGGGAGCTAGTCGATAAGGTGCACGAGCTATAGGCGCTGCTCCGGGAGCTAGCTCGATTTGGAATTCGACCTGACGATGGGGAGGGAGTCCAGGTAATTCCTCAGGAAATACCTCGGGGTAGTCACGCACTACTGGAAAGTCTTCAATCCTCTTTTCCTTTTCCTGCGTGTGGGTAACAAGTGCTAAGATAGCGGTGTGCCCTTTTCGTAAACACTTCTGGGCCTTCAAGAACGAGATAACGCCGGAGATTTCTCCACCTTTGCCACCTTGTACAATGAGGGGTTTGCCAGAACGGCGAGGAATACGAACTACTTTCTCTTGACAGAGGATCTCAGCGCGATGCTTGGATAACCAATCCATACCAATAACGACGTCGAAGCTTCCAAGAGTAACAGGGAAAAGGTCGATGCTAAATGTCTGACCAGACAACTCTAGTTTGCAGCCCTTGACAACATGTGAGGCCTCGATGTTTCTACCATTAGCTAACTCGACGACATGAGGAGAACTTAGTAATGAAAGCGGACGCTTAAGCTTCTTACTAATACGTAGGGACACATAACTAGCATCGGCACCGGAATCAAATAACACAGAAACATAACGATCATCGAGTAGGAACTTACCCGTCACGACATTGGGGTCATTCCTTACTTCTCCAGCTCCAATCACGAAAGCTCTTCCCCTTGCATTCCCAGCATTGTTGTTTTGATTGTTGTTCCCAGCTCCCTGATTATTGTTGCGGTTCTGATTCAGTTCAGGGCAATCCTTCTTGAAGTGCCCCTCAGCTCCACACTTAAAACATGCCCCGTTTGTTTCCCTGCTGCTGTTGCTGTTGGGGTTGTTGCTGATTCTGTCTAGCTGGGAACTGACTTCTACAATCCTTGGCTTCGTGCCCCATCTTGTGGCATCGCTGACACTGACCCTTGTTACATGCCCCATTATGGTGTCTGTTACACTTGTTGCACTTAGGGTAGCTTCCCCGGTAGCCACCCTGTTGCTGGGTGCCTTTGTTGTTTTCAGTTTTCCTTTGCTGTGCTGGGGCCTGAGTGGGGTTAGCATCCTTGCCCTGACTTCCTTCCCACTTACGCTTGTTGTCACTAGAAGTTCCGACAGTAGCACTGATCCTTTTGGGCAACCGGCCCTCTTCTACGGCCTGATCAGTAAGTTTGTGAGCAAGTCGTACAATCGGCTGAATGGTAGTGTGGTTGGCTGAAGTTACATGGCTTCGAATTTCTGGAGCCAAACCCTTGATGTATAGTTCGATTCTTCGGTACATAGGTCGAGACATGTTTGGGCAAAGAGCAGCATAATCGTTGGACAGCTTGGTGTAAGTTTCAATTTCCGACCCAACCATCTTGAGCTCATAGTACTCATTCTCAAGCTTGTGGATGTCATCCCGGTGACAGTATTCATCCTTAATCATATCCTTGAAATCCTCCCACGCAGTAGCATTTGCAGTTTCCAATCCAAACATCTGAATCTGCGCCTTCCACCAAGAAAGCGCGCTTCCTTCAAGCGTAGCAGTAGCAAATTTCACCCAATTCGCAGGGGGACATTCGCAAACAGCAAAAACAGCTTCAATTTTCTCAATCCAATGCAGAAGACCTATGGCACCCTCAGTGCCGTTGAAAGGGAGAGGCTTGCAATCCATGAAAGTTTTGAAAGTACACACTGGTGGTTGCGCAGGTGCATGCTGACCTATAGGGTGAGAAGCGAAACGCATAGGTTTAGAGGCGAAAAGTCGATGTGGCGGTAGGATCTAAACATCCTAAAACAACGAGCTTACCTATAGGGTGAGCTGCGAAAGCTGCAGCCACTGTGTTGAGTAGGTTAGTGAACTGAGCCTGAGTCATGTTGATGTTTCCCCTTCCGCGTCCACTCATTGTCTTCATAACCAGAAAACACAGTATGAGTGTGATGTCGTAGTGTAGCGAGAATGAGATAGAAGAGAGAGGTGTATCTATCTGATTTAGGCATACTAGTACGTATAGCAAATCAGGAAACATAAGCAGACAAGTAAACACTGGTCCGAGCTATGAGGTCAAATGTGTCGAGCCTTGCACTTGGAGTGTAGTGTCGTTACGAGTCACGGGTTATAGTCTGGTTTTTCTCCAAAAAGATTTTCCCCTTTTTAAAACCAAGTTCACTATAACCAATGGCTCTGATACCAATCTGTCACACCCCCAAAATCCACCTGCGGATAACACCCGCTTCGAGGGCGTGACTGACCAGGATCCAGCCACCAATTATACTGAATAATTAAGTTGATAACAAAAGTAATACTTACTAACCATAGGATTAGCAAATATCAAGTTCAGAGTTTAAGGTCTCAAGTTTAAACAGTAATAAGTAGCGGAAGCATAAATAAAGTAGTAGTTAAACAAGTCCATGGTTCAAAATAAGGCAACACCCAACACAAGGGTGGACAGACACTACTCGTTCCCAAGCAGCAAGCTCCTTCGTCACTGGTCACCTGCAAGCATGCAGTAAGGGGGTCAACAATAATGCTGAGTGAGTTCACTAGTTGTCCAGTTTTAATTACCAAAAACTTGTTTCACCGGTTAATTTATCCGTTTATACATGCCATGGGGAGCTACCCCAAAAGTTAGCGACTAAACTGTTTTTCCAATACCGAACACTAGGTAACCGTTGCGTTTCCGCAGGATGCCCCGATGTCAATGTTCTATCATCATTGACGGATGCCTGAGTACATTAGTTCACGACCGATCCCAAACCAGGGCACGGTGTGAGGCTGGTAAACACCTAAATAGCGCTATCAACTAATAACCCGTTCGCCTGGCCCCGGCGACTAATCGGTATTTGTAGTAGGGACTTGAGTGATAGAGTTTCGTTTAGTGCCGTTTGGTTGCATTCCGTATAAACAGTAATTAACTAAAAGGTTTCCCAATACCAGGGAAGGAAAAGTAAGTTAGTTCCCAATAACTAGGGAATGTATGTAAATGGTATCCCCTTTTTCAAGGGGATAGGGTTGTTTCAGTCTCGTGTCCCAAACCACCGGGACGCATGCTTTTAAGTTGTGAACTCACCTTGGGTTGCTCGGTAGATTTAGGTTACTTGGTCAAACACGCTGGTCACCACGTCCTAACATGGTTACCGGTATAGGTCAGGTTCGGTATACAAGCATTCACGTAAAACACATACAGGTACGTATCATACAAGTAAACAGTCGTGGGGTTATTGGGCCGGCCTAAACAATGAAGCAGTCAACAGCAACACATAATCCAGTCAACAGATAGCCCAAGTTAAACACATATTGGCCCAATAACCAAAATGGACAGCCCACTCGCAACCAGGCGGTCTCGAGTCGCAACCAGGAGGTTTCGGCTTGTCACGTTGTGGTTGCGAGTCGCAACCGCGTGGTCTCGAGTCATCACGCTGTGGTTGCGAGTCGCAACGGTCGTAGTCTCGAGTCGCAATCTCGTGGTTTCGAGTTGTCCTGCTATGGTTGCGAGTCGCAACCGTGTGGTTTCGAGTTGCCATGCCATGGTTGCGAGTCGTAATATGTCCCTTTCATGCACACGTGATGATGCAGATATGACAGTCCAATTTGTACCAAGAAATCAGGCCCAGATTAGGAAACAACCAATGAGGTTTCACTAACACTTTTTCCTAATCTGAATACTAGCAAACTTAGATCAAACTTTGCCATTTTTAAACCTTCAAGCCACATTCAAGAAGTCTATCCTATATTCAAAGTTTTCTAGGGTTTTCACCTTAACAAAAAAATCATACATTTTATGAACCAAAATCACACATATTTAACAAGATTATTTGCAAGAAACAATGAAACATTCATTTTATAATCTTAAACATAGTTTTGGTTGGCATAAACATTCCTAAATCACTATTCTTTAGCCATCTTTAAACATGTTATATGAGGGTTTTCACATATGACCAAACTTCACAAATCCTCCTAAAGATCATGCAAAATACTACTAACCAAGCATTTCTAGTTCATTTAACCCACATAAATTCTATGCACATAATAACAATACTAACCGGTTGTGAAGAAGAAGAAGGAGCCGAAAACAAAGAGAAAGGAACCGAGAAGATGGAGTGTCCGAGTGACGATCTTGACCGAGTCCTTGTCCGAGATCCTTGCTTGAACCGAGATTTTGGAGAAGGGAAGTGGTGTTTGTGGAGGGTTTTCTAGTTGAGAGAATAGGAGGAGTGTGTGTTTGTGTGTTTGTGTAAAGTGAAGGAAAGTGGGAAAGGTTAGGATTATATACCAAGTATCAACAAGGCTAAGGGGTTTCGGCCCCAAACCGGTTACGGCCCAAAGGCCCACTCGAAACCGAGTGGCCCACTCGCAACCGAGTGGTTGCGAGTCGTGGTCTCGGGTCGTGGTCTCGGCTCTTATATCTATATATATATAATACATACAACACATAAAATGCATAAAGGATCACGTTTTCATTTAATAATAATTATGTACACACAATATTACAAGGTGTTCGTTCGGAAAAACCTAGAGTGTCACATTATCCCCAAGTTTTAAGAACTTTCGTCCCGAAAGTTAAGGCAGCCACTGTCAAGCTAGTGTGTTTCAACGGGGTGTCACATCATCCCCCCGTTAGTTTGGAATTTCGTCCCGAAATTCAGTTGTAGCTTCAGTGCTGGGGGTTTCGTTTGGGAATAACTGGGGATACTTAGACTTCATCTGGTCTTCCCGCTCCCAGGTAAACTCTGGGCCGCGTCGTGAGTTCCAACGAACTCGCACAAGGGGTATCTGGCTACGTTTGAGGGTTTTGATCTCTCGATCCGTGATCTCAATCGGTTCCTCAGTAAAGTGTAGCTGTTCATCAATAGTGAGTTCCTTAAAAGGGATCACAAGTGTTTCATCCGACAAACACTTCTTCAGGTTAGATACGTGAAATACGTTGTGTACCGCGCTCAGCTCTGCAGGCAGGTTCAATCTATAAGCAACCTTACCGATTTTCTCGGTAATTTCGAATGGTCCAACATATCGTGGAAAAATGCGATTCCAGTGGGGTTTTAAAGATATTTCCTGGAATTACATTTTAGACTCAAGAGACACATGTTTTTGTCATGTTTTGTTCAGGTTACAGCCAATAAAAGTTGGCTGTAAATTCTGATCAGGAGCTGTTTGAATTCAGCTTTCAATGTAAGCATGTTCTTGACATCATAACACTATTTTTAGCAATCAAAACCCTAAAAACATCTCATACATGAATTTAGCATCAACAAAAATCTGAATTTACTTGAGCTAAGCATGATTTCAATATATACTTGTCTAGGGTTTACTCCTAGGCATTTAAATGTTCCTATTTCATCTATATATCATTCATGCATTCTCCGATTTCGAATTCCCTAAATTCATGAGAATTTCAAGCAGAGAATTTTTATCAAATTTTACATAGCTTATGATCTCCTTGCAATGGGGATCACTAGTCTATGCTCGGATTTCGTTTTGGACTTAATTTGGACCTTCAATTTGGAGGATTTGTCATGAACTAGGGTTATGGGGAAGCTTGGGTCGCCCCCTGTGTTTGATCGATCTCCAGTACACACAAATGTGTGTATTATGTTTAATAAATTGTTTTTATTATAGTTAGTTTCTAATTAAACACTTTTAGCCCCTCTAATTTCTTTTAGTTCATATTTTGGTGCTTTTAACTCACTTTTGAGTTAACACAAGTATTATAACTAACTGGGTTATTTTGTCCTAGTTAGTTTGTCCTTGTTTATTTAAAACTTTATAATTTTAATATAAAGTTTTATATTTTCCTAGTTATAAAGTTTTAACCCACTAGTATGTCACTACAAGACTTCTCTTCTAACTAGGTTATTATTATTCCTAGTTAACTTATTGGATTCCGGGAGTTATAACCCGTCTTATTTAAGTTCCGTTAACTCGGACCTTTTATCTGTCACACCCCAAAATCCACCAGCGGGGTATCACCGCTTGGGAGCGTGACTGACCAGGATCAAGCCACCAATCATATTGAACATGTAATTAATAAGTAAAAATAAATGCCATTCAATCACCAATATGAAAGGTGTTCAAAACACAAGTATGTTTTCATTGTTTAGCGGAAGCGTATAAATAAAACCCAACGTAAATAAGTATGAAATGTCATAAATTGTTTAACGTAACATTAACGATCCGCGCCCACAACGACCAGCTCCTCCCTGTGCAAGCTCCATGTACCTATCGACCTGCAAGGCATGTAACAGAGGATCAACAACTAGTTGAGGGAGTTCACAGAAAGTAAATGCGTGATAGTAAGTTTGTTTGTAACATGTGGCTCTACTGGGCCGATAGTAAGTTCTATTGGTGGGGGTTTCCCATGTTGTATAACCACTAGACTATTCGTAACCATAGGTGTTCTACATATCCCGAGAACAGTAATACGTACAAGTTTACGTAGGATTTACGTAAGTATCCTTCACAACCGAGGATAGGGGTACGCGGGGGTTTACGTAGGTTTTACGTAAGTTCCTGACACAACCGAGGCAGTAGTGAGTATAAGTTCACGTAGGTTTTACGTGAGTGTCCTTCGCAACCTGAGGATAGTGAGTAGCATAAGTATACGTAGGTTTTACGTATGTGTCCTGCACAACCGAGGACGATGGTATGGTAGTCTAGTAACAGTGTATGTATGAACCTATTCAACCTTATTCCTTCAATCCCATTCCCAAACCCTAGGAATCCCATGCCTTAGTAAGGGTGTGAACTCACCTTGGTTTGCTCGGTATGCTAAGTATGGGCTCACAGTTAATCAGTCACGTCCTAAGGTACGCATGTATACATAATCAGTTTATATCTAAGTTGTTCACGTATAGGTATAATCACATAAGTACTAGCATGCATCCATTATCATGTAAGTCATGCACATCACTTAACAACACTTTATCAAATCCAGTTAACTTCTAACAGACTTAAGTCAGGTTACTGTGCAAATCATTCGAGTTGGCGTATCACAGGTTGGCGAAACACATGTTGACGAAACACATTCTGTTTCGTCAACTACCCTCGGCGAAACACCCTTCCTATTTCGTCGATTACCCCTTGGCGAAACACATACTCTGTTTCGCCAAACTCCTATTTCATCAAACAGTCTGTTACGTCCATAAGTCAGTTACGTCAATCATGCCAATCAGTTACAGAACTTATCACATAAACCCTAACCATCTAAAACAGCCGTCATGAACAGCCATCATGATCATCATCAAAAACAACCATACAATTCAGTAATCATCATCTACAACAGTTACGGATCACAGCATATCCAACAGTTACAACATCTACAATCATTCAGCCAAACCAACTCATGTAATCCTGTGAATTACTAAATCACTATACCATCATGATTCTCATTCAGTCAATCATTACGTAATTCGAATCATCATTCAGTTGACATGTAGACCTACATATATATATATCTATTATCCAGTTAAACATGATCAGTAGTACAATTAATCAGACCTAGTCTAACGATTCACAACAGAAATATCAACCCTATCAATCAACCCAATGAATTATCAATCCGATGCAACAATCTCATCATCTAATCGATCATAAACATACAGCCATGCAATAATTTTCTAAGGAACCATTCAAGAATCAAGCAACAGTGCAAACTAACCAAGATGGAGAGATCACTATACTGATTGAAAGGAAAAGACTTCAAAGCTTGTAGTTGCCGTCACACAGGGAAACAATAGGGCTCTAGGGTTTTGGTGGTTTCGTTAAAAGCGTGGTGAATGAACGAGATACCAAACAAATACTTCATATAACGAGTTGGGCCAGAACTGGGCTTTGGCGAAACACATGTGGGCCGGCGAATCAGATTCGGCAAGACTAGAATTGGCGAAACATAGCCAGTTTCATCGAGTATGGGTTGACGAATCACAATTAGTTTCGTCCAAAACGAGTTAGCGAATCACATTTGATTCGGCGGGTCCTTAATGAGCCTTAGGTCGAAATAGTTTGAATAGTTTAATCAGTTATAATTTCATGTTACCCTAAAACACAACCAACCCAACACATACTCATAAAATCACAAACACTTTATTATACCACAACAGGTACATTACAAGACAAACAACTAATAGTCAAAGTCAACAGTTAAAGTCAACGTGCAGTAAATACGGAAGTGAAAGTCGGAAACTCGAGTTGTCACATTATCCCCAACTTGAAAGAAATTTCGTCCCGAAATTTAGCATGCGGTTACTAAGGAAGCTAGGTAAGTTGTATCGTTCACTGGTTTTCCTGGGGTGTCACATCATCCCCCCATTGATTTGGAATTTCGTCCCGAAATTCTGCTGTAGTAGCTTCACCCTCAGTAGTGGTTGCATTGGTTCCGAATAACTGGGGATACTTGAGTTTCATTTGATCTTCACGCTCCCAGGTGAAATCTGGGCCACGACGGGAGTTCCAACGAACGCGAACAAGAGGGATTCTCGTGTTCTTGAGGACCTTAACATCCTGGTCCGTGATTTCAACAGGTTCCTCGACGAACTGCAACCGCTCGTCGATAGTGAGCTCCTTCAAAGGAACTATGAGGGTCTCATCCGACAGGCACTTCTTCAGATTCGACACGTGAAAGACATTGTGAACTGCACCGAGTTCAGCTGGTAGGTTTAGCTTGTAGGCCACTTTGCCTATTTTCTCAATGATCTCGAACGATCCGACATACCGCGGATTTAGTTTACCCCGTTTGCCAAAACGAACCACACCCTTCCAGGGTGAGACTTTAAGTAAAACCCGGTCCCCGACCTGAAATTCCAAAGGCTTCCTACGCTTGTTCGCGTAGGATTTCTGACGGTCGCGTGCTGCCGCCATGCGTTGTCGTATCCGTGCAATCTTTTCCGTGGCGTCCACTACAATCTCTGGACCCGTGATCTGACTATCCCCCACCTCTGCCCAACAGAGAGGTGACCGGCATTTACGTCCGTACAATGCCTCGAATAGAGCGGCTTGTATGCTGGTGTGATAACTGTTATTATACGAAAACTCCACCAAAGGGAGATGCTTTTCCCAGCCGTTGTCGAAATCAATAACACATGCCCGAAGCATGTCTTCAAGAGTCTGGATCGTTCGCTCAGACTGCCCATCCGTCTGAGGATGATATGCTGTGCTCATGTCTAATCGTGAGCCAAAAGATTTGTGCATCGCTTGCCATAGCTCTGACGTGAATCGTGCATCCCGATCCGAAATGATGGAGGTGGGCACCCCGTGCCTCGAAACAACTTCTTTAAGATAAATGTCTGCGAGAGTGGAGAACTTATCCGTTTCCTTTATAGCCAGGAAGTGTGCAGACTTGGTGAGTCGATCCACGATCACCCATATGGTATCATTCCCACGCTGGGATCTAGGTAGGCCTGTAACAAAATCCATGGAAATTTCTTCCCATTTCCATTGCGGTATCTTGGGTTGCTGAAGTAGGCCCGCTGGTTTCTGATACTCCACTTTGACTTTTGCACATGTCAAACACTTGCCAACGTAAGTCGCTATGTGGCCTTTCATGCCAGGCCACCAGTATGTTGTTTTGAGATCGTGGTACATTTTATCCGACCCTGGATGTACCGAGTAGCAAGACTTGTGCGCTTCATCCATCACAAGTTCCCGTAATCCGCCATATAGTGGGACCCAAATACGCCCTGTCACATAGTAGGCGCCGTCTTCCTTTTGTTCCATTCGTTGCCTTGAGCCGCGTAAGGCTTCAGCCTTGACGTTTTCGGGTTTTAATGCTTCTATCTGAGCAGTTCGTATCTGTGCAGGAAGACTCGACTGAATAGTGAGTTGCAAAGCTCGTACACGCCTAGGTGTAGTATCTTTCCGACTGAGGGCGTCAGCCACAACATTGGCTTTGCCTGGATGGTACTTGATGGCACATTCGTAATCGTTCAGAAGTTCAACCCATCTTCGTTGACGCATGTTCAAATCCTTTTGCTTAAGGATATGCTCGAGACTCCTGTGATCGGTGTAAATTGTGCACTTGGTACCGTACAGGTAGTGTCGCCATATCTTAAGCGCGAAAACAACAGCTCCCAGCTCTAAATCGTGCGTCGTGTAGTTCCGTTCGTGAATCTTGAGTTGACGAGAAGCGTAGGCTATAACTTTATCCCGCTGCATCAATACGCAACCAAGACCCTGTATCGATGCGTCACAATAAACCACAAAATCATCCGTGCCCTCTGGCAATGAGAGAATAGGTGCGTTGCAAAGCCTATCCTTTAGGTACTGGAAAGTGGTTTCCTGCGCATTACCCCAACGGTAGGTGACACCTTTCTGTGTCAGTAGCGTAAGCGGCTGTGCTATCTTCGAAAAGGCTTTGATGAATCGTCTGTAATACCCCGCCAAACCCAAGAATTGGCGTATTTCCGTTGGTGTATGCGGTGCAGGCCAGTTCCTGATCGAATCTACCTTGGATGGATCGACATGAATCCCATCCCTGTTCACCACATGGCCTAAGAAGTGGACTTCACGAAGCCAGAAGTCGCATTTAGAAAACTTGGCTTACAATTGTTCCTTTCGAAGAAGTTCCAAGATAAGACGTAAGTGCTGCTCGTGTTCCTCCCGACTCTTGGAGTAGATCAGGATGTCGTCGATGAAAACAATGACGAACTTGTCTAGATAGGGTTTGCACACCCTGTTCGTAAGATCCATGAAAACTGCAGGCGCGTTCGTAAGCCCAAATGGCATGACGAGAAACTCGTAGTGACCGTAGCGAGTTCTGAAAGCGGTTTTAGAGACGTCCTCATCCCGGACTCTCAGCTGATGATACCCTGACCTCAAGTCTATCTTGGAGTAGTAGCTCGACCCTTGCAACTGGTCGAATAAGTCGTCTATACGCGGAAGAGGATAACGGTTCTTCACCGTCACCTTGTTCAGTTCACGGTAGTCGATGCACATCCTGAAAGTGCCATCCTTCTTTTTCACGAAAAGTACTGGAGCTCCCCAAGGCGATGAGCTTGGACGAATAAAGCCCTTTTCCAAGAGCTCTTGTAGTTGCTTTAACAATTCTTCCAGTTCAGTTGGAGCCAAACGGTACGGTGCGCGGGCTATTGGTGCTGCTCCAGGAGCTAACTCAATCTGGAATTCGACCTGGCGATGAGGCGGTAAACCGGGTAAATCTTCAGGAAACACCTGAGGAAAGTCACGGACAACTGGAATATCCTCCAGCTTCTTTTCTTTCGCTGATGCGTCAGTGACAAGTGCCAAAATGGCGGTATGACCCTTTCGCAAACATTTCTGCGCCTTCAAGAAAGAGATGATGCCAACCACAGCACCACTCTTGTCGCCTTGAACTTCAAGAGATTCTCGACCAGATCGAGGAATGCGAATTACTCTTTCCTTGCATACAATTTCCGCTTGCTGTTGGGATAACCAATCCATCCCAATGACTATATCGAAGCTACCCAAAACTATGGGGATGAGATCAGTCGAGAAGGTCTGACCCGCTAGAACGATGTTACAACCCTTGACTATATGCGTGGCCTCTACACTTTTACCATTTGTTAGTTCTACGACATGTTTGGTGTTTAGGGGTGTTGGGGTACGTTTTAACAATTTACTCATTTTCAAAGACATATAACTCGTATCCGCACCCGAATCAAACAAAACAGTAACATAGATATCGTCGAGAAGAAACTTACCCATAACGACGTTGGGATCATTTCTGGCATCACCCTGCCCCAACACAAATGCACGACCCCTTGCTTCATTGCCGTTGTTGTTCCCACCATTGTTGTTGTTGCCATTGCCATTTCCCTGATTGTTGTTGTTGTTGTTGTTGTTCTGGTTCTTGTTTAGCTGAGGACAGTGCCTTTTGAAGTGACCCTCTGCACCACAATGAAAACATCCCCTGTTGCCCTGTTGCTGATTCTGCTGTGCTGGTGGCTGCTGCTGATTCTGATTCGCAGGCCGAGGGCTCCGACAATCCTTGGCCTCATGACCCAACTTGAGGCATCTTTGGCAGCGACCCTTGTTACACTGGCCACTGTGGTGTTTGTTACAGGTGTTACACTTAGGAAGGTTCCCTCGATATCCGCCCTGCCTGTGACTGCCAGAAGATTGCTGACTGGGACTCCGATAACTGTCAGTCTTTCGCTGCTGAACCTGTGACTGAACTGAAGCTGACCCCTTGCTGGAATCCCCCATCCCATTTTCTCTTGTTGTCACTGGGAGTAGCAAGTGTAGTGGCAGTGGTAGCGGTAACAGTAGCGCTGATACGTTTAGGCAGCCTGTTCTGATCCACTGCCTGATCTGTGAGACGGTGAGCGAGGCGTTGAATGGCCTGGATGTTGTCAAGATTGGCCGATGTTACATGACTCTGAATTTCCGGCGCTAACCCCTTGAGATACAGCTCAATGCGCTTGATTGGAGGGTCCACCATAGTTGGACACAGCACGGCCAGTTCGTTTGACCTCTTGGTATAAGCTTCGATCTCTGACCCAGTCATTTTCAGATGGTACAACTCATCTTCCAACTTGTGAATGTCTTCCCGAGTGCAGTATTCCCTTTTGATCAATTCCTTGAAATCATTCCAAGGGGTGGCGTTAGCAGCTGCCAACCCTAAGATCTGAACTTGGGCGTTCCACCAAGTTAGTGCTATTCCTTCTAGCGTGCCAGTGGCGTATTTCACCCTGCGAGCCTCAGGGCACTCGCACATCTCGAACACGGACTCGAGCTTTTCGAACCAGTGGAGGAGTCCAACCGCTCCTTCAGTGCCACTAAACGTACTTGGACGACAGTCCATGAAGTTCTTGAAAGTACAAACAGGTTGTGGGGCGTGTTGACCTATTGTGTACAAATAGGACAAAGTTAAACACAAGAGTTAATGTAGGATCTAAAGATCCTAGTGTGAATCACATCCGCAGGGTGTACTACCTGCTTGTGCAGCTGCAAGTGCCGCAGCTACTTGTTCATTGATAAGAGCCGTCAACTGGGATTGAGTCATGTTCACACGTCCAAACATGATCTTCATAGTAAAAGTAGAACAAGTGAGAATGGTTCGCGAGTAGTGCGATGACAGAAGAGTGTAAGCACATAGGTGTTCTTAAGCAATAACAAGTTGTGAGCAATGTAATCTAAGCATACTACGAGCAAAGTTCTATGCAATTCTAGCATGTAGGCAATAAACATAAACCTTATTACCTAGGATGTTGAGTCTTGCATGTGGAGCGACGCGTCGTTGTGGATCGTTGAGCACTGTTCTGGTTATAGTCTGGTTTTAATAAAAACGTTTTCCCCATATTAAAACCAAGTTCTCTATAACCAATGGCTCTGATACCAATCTGTCACACCCCAAAATCCACCGGTGGGGTATCACCGCTTGGGAGCGTGACTGACCAGGATCAAGCCACCAATCATATTGAACATGTAATTAATAAGTAAAAATAAATGCCATTCAATCACCAATATGAAAGGTGTTCAAAACACAAGTATGTTTTCATTGTTTAGCGGAAGCGTATAAATAAAACCCAACGTAAATAAGTATGAAATGTCATAAATTGTTTAACGTAACATTAACGATCCGCGCCCACAACGACCAGCTCCTCCCTGTGCAAGCTCCATGTACCTATCGACCTGCAAGGCATGTAACAGAGGGTCAACAACTAGTTGAGCGAGTTCACAGAAAGTAAATGCGTGATAGTAAGTTTGTTTGTAACATGTGGCTCTACTGGGCCGATAGTAAGTTCTATTGGTGGGGGTTTCCCATGTTGTATAACCACTAGACTATTCGTAACCATAGGTGTTCTACATATCCCGAGAATAGTAATACGTACAAGTTTACGTAGGATTTACGTAAGTATCCTTCACAACCAAGGATAGGGGTACGCGGGGGTTTACGTAGGTTTTACGTAAGTGCCTGACACAACCGAGGCAATAGTGAGTATAAGTTCACGTAGGTTTTACGTGAGTGTCCTTCGCAACCTGAGGACAGTGAGTAGCATAAGTATACGTAGGTTTTACGCATGTGTCCTGCACAACCGAGGACGATGGTATGGTAGTCTAGTAACAGTGTATGTATGAATCTATTCAACCTTATTCCTTCAATCCCATTCCCAAACCCTGGGAATCCCATGCCTTAGTAAGGGTGTGAACTCACCTTGGTTTGCTCGGTATGCTAAGTATGGGCTCACAGTTAATCAGTCACGTCCTAAGGTACGCACGTATACATAATCAGTTTATATCCAAGTTGTTCACGTATAGGTATAATCACATAAGTACTAGCATGCATCCATTATCATGTAAGTCATGCACATCACTTAACAGCAGTTTATCAAATCCAGTTAACCTCTAACAGACTTAAGTCAGGTTACTGTGCAAATCATTCGAGTTGGCGTATCACAGGTTGGCGAAACACATGTTGACGAAACACATTCTGTTTCGTCAACTACCCTCGGCGAAACATCCTTCCTATTTCGTCGATTACCCCTTGGCGAAACACATACTCTGTTTCGCCAAACTCCTATTTCGTCAAACAGTCTGTTACGTCCATAAGTCAGTTACGTCAATCACGCCAATCAGTTACAGAACTTATCACAGAAACCCTAACCATCTAAAACAGCCGTCATGAACATCCATCATGATCATCATAAAAAACAACCATACAATTCAGTAATCATCATCTACAACAGTTACGAATCAAAGCATATCCAACAGTTACAACATCTACAATCATTCAGCCAAACCAACTCATGTAATCCTGTGAATTACTAAATCACTATACCATCATGATTCTCATTCAGTCAATCATTACGTAATTCTCATTCAGTTGACATGTAGACCTACATATATATATATATATATATCTATTATCCAGTTAAACATGATCAGTAGTACAATTAATCAGACCTAGTCTAACGATTCACAACAGAAATATCAACCCTATCAATCAACCCAATGAATTATCAATCCGATGCAACAATCTCATCATCTAATCTATCATAAACATACAGCCATGCAATAATTTTCTAAGGAACCATTCAAGAATCAAGCAACAGTGCAAACTAACCAAGATGGAGAGATCACTATACTGATTGAAAGGAAAAGACTTCAAAGCTTGTAGTTGCCGTCACACAGGGAAACAATAGGGCTCTAGGGTTTCGGTGGTTTCGTTAAAAGTGTGGTTAATGAACGAGATACCAAACAAATACTTCATATAACGAGTTGGGCCAGAACTGGGCTTTGGCGAAACACATGTGGGCCGGCGAATCAGATTCGGCGAGACTAGAATTGGCGAAACATAGCCAGTTTCGTCGAGTATGGGTTGACGAATCACAATTAGTTTCATCCAGAACGAGTTAGCGAATCACATTTGATTTGGCGGGTCCTTAATGAGCCTTAGGTCGAAATAGTTTGAATAGTTTAATCAGTTATAATTTCATGTTACCCTAAAACACAACCAACCCAACACATACTCATAAAATCACAAACACTTTATTATACCACAACATGTACATTACAAGACAAACAACTAATAGTCAAAGTCAACAGTTAAAGTCAACGTGCAGTAAATACGAAAGTGAAAGTCGGAAACTCGAGTTGTCACATTATCCCTTTTTATTCCTTGAAAGTTCTTATCCGCCTTTTAATTAATATTAGGATTATTTATTTAAATTCTAATATTTATCGGGTTACTTTTACCGCTAACGATACTTTACCCGTCTTTTAGTATTAATGGGGTTTGATTACCAAACCCGTTTTCGGGGTGTTACAAGTCTACCCTCCTTAAAGAGGTTTCGTCCCCGAAACTTTATTTACGTATTTCTTTTAATTTAGACTAAACAAACTTAGTTTCGTTTTCAAGACATTCACTCATTCTTTTCGATCTAACGTTTTCATTTATATTGACGCGTACGTCTTTCATGTGTAAGGCCTCGCAAGCCGTTATTTTTAGCTTATATGCATTATCCTTATTGACCGAGTTGTCACTTGACCACTTAGTCTCATCAATCTGTTAACAAGTTTATTCTGCGCTTGTCTTATATTAACAAGCTCTTTGTATTTGTCATAACGTTTTCTTGACTTTGAAAAGTTTTACCGGCTAGACTAATTAGTTGCCATCACTTCATACCCCGTCACCCGGGTATATTATTTTGCCATCTCTGGCCTTATGTGTGTTTTAGATTTTCTAAACCGCCTTATACTACTTATGTTTGTTAAAACATTGCTTTTGACTAAAAACTAAATTTTTAGTTTACGTTTTCTCTGCCTTGTGTCTTTTCCTCATGTCTAGGAATTTCTGTCTATGTTTTATTCCTGACCGTTATTATTTTACATGGAGAATTGTAACCAGTTTTCCACGCTTTACTCAAGTGACCCGCAAGTTCTTTTACTTAGCCTCGTAAGCTTTTTATTTAGATTTTCACCTTTTTAAGGTGAGAACCCCAACAATTCGTTTCTTTCTATTTGTGACCCGAAGGTCTTTTTGGTCCCGTAGACTTTAACACTATTTATAATCCCGTAGGTTATGATGATCCCATAGATCGTCTTTTATCCATGTCTATATTCAAATGTATATATACATATATGGCGTCAAAGCATCTTTTATTATGTTTGGAATCGTTTATTTTTCGCTTTTGAACTTTAGTTGGCCTTGACCGTAGTCTAAAGTTTTGTTCGTTTACTCTTGGACTAGTCTTCCGACTTTATGACTCTTTACGCCATTTACACGTCGGTTTGTTCTACGCTCACCGTTTTCCCCGGTTCATAATTATACTTCTTTACAACCCGTTACCCGGGTTCTTTATTATTTCGCGCTTCCATTATTCGGTTGCGCTTACTTGCACTACCAAGCTTTTATACTTTATTTATCCCGTTTGACTTATTCGTGTGAGATTTCATTACTCATGAACGTCAAACCTCATTCTTTATCGACCCGTTCAACTTTAGAATAGCTGAACGTAGTTATCAAAATTTCTGTTTGCAAAGTCTCATCGTCTTTTAGTCATGACTCTTAATCCGAGTCCTTTGACTTTCTATTTCGCGTACCCGTCTCTTGGTTTACGCATGCTTTCAAAATCTTACCTATCTATCGGGTATCTTTACCGAAGTTATCAAGTAACCATTCTTATATGGTTTTAGACACCATCTTAATTTATTTGATCGTCTTAGCGAAATCCATTGCTTTTATTTAGTCAAAGTCTTTTATTCATTTATTCTACTCCTTTGACTTGTCTGTGTGAATTTCATCACTTATGACAGTCAAACTTTATTTTTATGCCTTAGCATTCTCATTAGTTGATCTGTATTTTCATTTACTTTAATCCTTGTCTGTTCTCTCGGGCTTTTCATTCTAACGTAATACGGTTCCGTCATCTGACTTGCGTCTACGTTTATTATCAAACATCTTGCTTATTTGATTTATTTGGCTAACTTTTAAGTTAGTCCCATTCACCCCGCCCTTACTACATCGGACGTAAATGTGTCCGCTACAAGAAGTTCATGGTATCATATGCCACTACTTACTTGGCCAGAGTAAGCGATCAGCACATGATACACATGACCTTTTTATAGCTTTCAGATCACACCCTGTGTAAGTAATGCCTCTATTTATTTCATATCCCTGATTTCATTTAGTAAAACTTTATTTAATTGCAAAACAACAATCATTAGTTTTACATTTGAACATATAAAATGTTTTTCTTTTCTATTGAACTATTATATAATCACATTCGTTAATGTGATCGCTACTTTTCTCAATAGCATTATATTGAGAGTTTTTTTTCCACTTGGATAATTACCCCCCGTCCAAGTTTTCATATGAACTATTTCTATTATAGTTTTGATATTCATTATCGTGAATAACGCATGTTTCTATTAAACTTCTCTTAGAAACATCATCCTAAATAGATATCCTATTCGGGTTTTATCAGATATATGCAACCGTTATCCCCTACGTGTTTGTTGCATATTACTACTTGTGCAATTAAATTTAAAAGTGTGTACCTGATAATGCTTGCCCTTAATGGGCTTTCCTTGCCTTTGACTTTGTTCGCGATCATCACGCGATTTAGGTCCTCAATGAGTGTGTTCAGCTTGTCATACCTCGGACCGTTCCACCGTCATATCCACAATTCGTTCAACTCTCGTCATCTTCAGATGCGAGTGTCCTTAAACTAAACATTTACAAAAGTTAGTAATTTCGATGCCCGTATTGTAATACAAGGCTTTTTACTATACGTGTCAACGCACTAATTTCGTTAACTGTATCAATCATTTTAATTAGGTAGCGTGTATTACGCGATAACCCTGTGTGTTGTTTACAACACTTTAACATGTTAAACCATTAACATACATGTACTTACCGGATTTGCGATCAAGCCTCGAACCGAACACACTTTACTCTTTAACCATGAGCTCTGATTACCAACTTGTAACACCCGTACTATTATTTAGCGCTTTTCGTATAAATTACGAAAAAGAAATAAGTAATTACGATTACATATACTTATGAAAATACGGGTTTATTTAAACTTTTACAATGTAAAAATAATACAACAGAATGTAATTAAATTCGTCATTTAGAAATAACAACGATGCAACGTGCGAAAGCTTCTTTTTCATGTGTTCGGTTCTTTTCGTCGCTTGATATTCACCTATGATCAAAACCAACTCAAAAGTTAGTTTTGATAGCTTAGAAACAAGTATAAACAAGTTCCAACATCAAATAAACAAAATAAAATTTCAGATTTATGCCTCTCCCGCCACGTGAGAGGCTCCGCTTTTTTTTTCGCGTGCCGCGGGGGAGAACATTTTCCTGCAGATCTGTGTCTGGACCTGCATTTTTACCCAGCTCTAGTTTTTAATCAAAAAATCAACTTTCAAGTGCCATAACTTTTTATCTACATATCCATTTCGCGTGATTCTTTTTCCTACGCGACCGTAATTTAATTCTCCATCATATGGAGTTAAAATTTAACATTCAAACTAATAAAATCCCAAATTTTTAAGCAATCGACTTATTATTCAAAATCAACGTTTTGACCCGTTTGTATTTAAAACCACCAACCCGATTCTTAAATAATCAAAATACATACGCTAATGTATTTAACACACAATATTTAGCTCGGATTCGTAGTTGCTATAAATTGCGTGACTAGTACGCAAGCTATGTGCATAAACTGATTTGACCCGTGTACGAAATTTAAGCAATTTAGTCTAAAATTTGCTCTTTTCTTTTTGACACTACAATAGTTCCATATCAAAATAACTATATATATAATCCACCACAACTATTTTGTGGTGGATTTAACATAACGAACCCCTTTTTGCCAAATTTTACCCTTCGGCTAGACCTTTTTCGCAATTGACTATTTCTAGGCATTCGACCCACAATTGTTTTTGCCTAGAACTTTTATACACATCTAAGGGTTACAAAGTCATAACATAAGTTTCTAAACAACCTTTAATGGTCGTTTACCCGGTTTACCTATCAAGGGCTTTTTGGTCATATTTAATCCTTCATTTTTGTGATGAAGGACTTCGACTAATATTTGACCCTCTTTGCACTATTAACTATAAGTCCACATATGCGTACCTGGCTCGGGTCAACATATTGACCCGTTTTAATACCTTGTCTCAAGGTTGCTAATCCATTGCATCACTAATCCATAAGCCGTCTTATCCTGTGAGCGTATATCTCAACAAACGCTTATTAGTCGTTACTTGTCAAATGGTATCAACGTTACCATTTGACCCATTTGGTCTAAACGACCAAACATTTTGTGCTTATAATCGAATGGTAATTTATTTTTATTTTTTTACCATCTCATTAAGTAACCCATTTCGAATTTTTCGCTAATTTGTTTAGGTTTCTTAAATCCGTTTCTTATGCGTTCATCCAACATGGCTTATGCCATTTGGTGTCGTTTTAAACATTGACTTTGATTCATTTATACTTGACTAAATCACCCTTTTTATTCGTTTAGGCTTACTCACCAAGTAGCCATTCGAAAACTCATTTTTCAACATGGTTTTTATCATTTATATTAGTTCCGATCCGTATTATTTCACGTCGGAAACCATATCTTGAATTTTATCCTTATCGTATTTGCAACTTATAGAATAAACACATATTCTACAAAAAGGTGTAAGTTTCACTTACCTTGCATCCGGTTATGCTCTTTTTCCGCGTACTCGATCCGTTTGACCCGCTTCTTTCCCAAGTCTTCATCTAGCTTGTCTAGAGTCAAACTATCATCATCACAATTCTTAAGACGGTTAGATTAGTCATAATCATTTACGACTATTCCATCCTACGGGTTTTATGTCGAATTTATCATTCGACCATATCAAAATTATCATTCGATCTAATCATTGGTCGGCTTGACTTTTTAAAAGTCAATTGACTTATCAACATATTCAAATGCACATTTGGTTCAATGAACTCACTTAGGCATATTTCATCCGAACTCTTAACGAAATCAAATTTTACATACTAACTAGTAGGACGCGATTTCATTTAGGCATTTCATATCACTGAAAACGGGCTGTTTTTGGTGACTTGTTTAACCTGTTTACAAGTCTTCAAAAATTATGATTTTTTTATGTGGCGTACCTCTCGGAGGGTTAGACCTTGAGTTAAAATTTCAAGATCTAATTCTTTACAAAAAAATTCGTAAAAATTCATTTACTAAGCTGCAATCAGATTCGTCACTTCTGACTGCAGCTTACGGAAATATTCATTTAAAATTCCTCGTTTATTCGATTGACGAAATTCCAATTGACGATTCTTTTAATCACTTAAAACTTTCTACATTAAGAATTTGAGATCATAACTAAATTCCTAAATTGAGTTATGACATTCGTAATGGGCTGCAAATTCTGCCAGAAAACGCAGCTTGCACCTTTGATACGGAAAAATTCATAAAATGCTCAATTTTCGTCGAAAAAATGCGATTCCAGTGGGGTTTTAAAGATATTTCCTGGAATTACATTTTAGACTCAAGAGACACATGTTTTTGTCATGTTTTGTTCAGGTTACAGCCAATAAAAGTTGGCTGTAAATTCTGATCAGGAGCTGTTTGAATTCAACTTTCAATGTAAGCATGTTCTTGACATCATAACAGTATTTTTAGCAATCAAAACCCTAAAAACATCTCATACATGAATTTAGCATCAACAAAAATCTGAATTTACTTGAGCTAAGCATGATTTCAATATATACTTGTCTAGGGTTTACTCCTAGGCATTTAAATGTTCCTATTTCATCTATATATCATTCATGCATTCTCAGATTTCGAATTCCCTAAATTCATGAGAATTTCAAGCAGAGAATTTTTATCAAATTTTACATACATTATGATCTCCTTGCAATGGGGATCACTAGTCTATGCTCGGATTTCGTTTTGGACTTGATTTGGACCTTCAATTTGGAGGATTTGTCATGAACTAGGGTTATGGGGAAGCTTGGGTCGCCCCCTGTGTTTGATCGATCTCCAGTACACACAAATGTGTGTATTATGTTTAATAAATTGTTTTTATTATAGTTAGTTTCTAATTAAACACTTTTAGCCCCTCTAATTTAGGTGCTTTTAACTCACTTTTGAGTTAACACAAGTATTATAACTAACTGGGTTATTTTGTCCTAGTTAGTTTGTCCTTGTTTATTTAAAACTTTATAATTTTAATATAAAGTTTTATATTTTCCTAGTTATAAAGTTTTAACCCACTAGTATGTCACTACAAGACTTCTCTTCTAACTAGGTTATTATTATTCCTAGTTAACTTATTGGATTCCAGGAGTTATAACCCGTCTTATTTATGTTCCGTTAACTCGGACCTTTTATCCCTTTTTATTCCTTGAAAGTTCTTATCCGCCTTTTAATTAATATTAGGATTATTTATTTAAATTCTAATATTTATCGGGTTACTTTTGCCGCTAACGATACTTTACCCGTCTTTTAGTATTAATGGGGTTTGATTACCAAACCCGTTTTCGGAGTGTTACAGCACGTTATTCTTCTTCTTGTACACGGTTAGTATGGTACCTACGGGTTTAACCTATATCCCTTGATATCTCGTCCATGTGTAAATCTTGTCTATGTGTGTATCTCGATCATATGTATATCTTGTTTATGTATATATATATTGCTCATATGTATATTTTGTTACATGAATGTGTATCAGTAGTATGGGGTTGTGTGATATCTGCTATAATGGAAATTAGAAATTGATAAATGATTGATGCATGAAAACCGATAGTAATGATGATGTGTTTGATATGAGGGTTCCGATAATCTTGAACTAATGATAGATGTTTGACAATTGTGAATGAAACATAAGGTAAGTGGCCGACAACTGAGATTAGGCAATCTCTTTTATTGGACCATTTGATTTTTGGGTTGACTTGTTAATTGCTAGTACATAGGGCCTGCATGAAGTAATGATCAATGATGATGGTGTGATGAGATCACACATGGGAATTGTTATGTGATGTCAGATCCATTGTGTGAATTGAATTTAATCAATCAAAATATATGAAAGTGAGAATTAAGACTTCATGTGCTCTCTATGGGGCAGTGCACAGGCTAGGTAGAAGGGGGTCCCCACATGTTTTCTTTATAGATGCAGCCCCAACGTGGATGTTAATTGTATGTATGTGTTTCTTTAAGTAGGCCACTGTCTCATACTCATGATTGTGTACTTATTCGTGCTACATAAATTACATATAATGTGTATAGACTAATTGAAGGGTTGCGTGAGTAATAGATGACATGATATTCTAATATTTAGATTATTAAGTGGTAATTACCTTGAACATGTGCCTTTTGATTATCAACTGTCACTATAAACTCGTAAGGTGGTTGTGCAAAACTTAAGGTTCGTATACATATCTACACGCATGTTAAATAGTGGTGATTGAGAAAATGTCTAATGAAGAACAATCAATGAAACAAGCTTGTTGTTTTGTATATTAGGTTTGATCCGATTAGCTCTATGATTGCATATTAATTGTAGTTGAGGATTGGGTTCATACAAACTGATTACATGCTAAAAGACTACTCGATGATGTTGGCTTCGTATGTTAATTGCTATGACTTGAACTATACGGGTGTTACTTATATATTAGAATTGTGTGTAGTATGTGATTGAGTAATATGTGATTTAATCGTACGCGAGATACATAGGATGTATGCAGATGAAACTGATTGTTATCTGTACCCTTGTTAGGACGTGCTTAATCACTGTTAAATCTAGTAACTAATCTTACCGAGCAAACCAAAGGTGAGTTCACTACTTTTGAGCATGCGTCCCGGTGGTTGGGACAGTCAGTGGGTATCCCGGGGAGGGATAAGTCTTTTGGGTAAAACTAGTATATTGGATAATATTCTCATTCTATCACTCCTAAGTCCCATCTTTTGTTACCGGGAAGGTAACAGGGTATTAGTTGGTAGCGCTACTTAGGTTTGGCACCCTCACACCGTGCCGGGGAGGACGATTGTGAACTAATGACCCAGTCGGGCCCAGTGTTTTGATAGGAGCACTGGGGAACGGGCAAAACATACATCAGGAGCCGTCTTGTTCAGTATCGAGATATTATCAACATTACTTTCGGATTTAAATTCAATGGATTAACTAAACACTTGGTAATCAACGTTTTCGTAAAACTATGAACTCACCAGCGTTGTCTGATACACTTGTTGCATGCTCGCGGGTCGTTAGATATCTGGGATTTGGGAACTTGCTGTCTGGAGTAGCTGGAGTAGTCATGGGTCGACTGAAGGGATTTATATGTTTGAACTATTGATACTATACATTGGTTTTGAAACAGTATACTTTGGTTTACTAATTGCTTCCGCTGAACATGTTGATTTTCATTAAAACTTGTTGATGATATTTTTAATTAATAATCGAGGATTTTATTTGGAAACTTGTTTGGGTTCAATGTAATTAGTGGCTCGTTGTTGGTACGTCGCACGCCTAACAGGGACTTTCCCTAGGTGGTATTTTGGGGATGTGACATTAAAAAAGCTATATTTTCATTGCAGGGAATAAGGCTCCAGGCCCGGATGGGTATACGTCGATTTCCTTTAAAAGAGCTTGGAATGTGGTTGGAAATGATGTGTGTCGTGCGGTGAAAGCGTTTTTCACTAATGGGAAATTGCTACAACAACTTAATCACACAATATTGTCGTTAATTCCTAAAGTCCCAATTCCGTCTTCTATTACGGACTACAGACCTATATCGTGTTGCAACACGTTATACAAGTGCATCAGCAAGATAATAAGTGACCGTATGAAAGATGGTTTGGCGGATATTATTAGTATTAACCAGTCTGCATTTGTGCCGGGAAGACGAATTTTAGATAACATCTTATTAACACAAGAACTCATGCATAATTATCATCGGAAAGTGGGTCCTCCTAGATATGCGTTTAAGATTGATATCCAAAAGGCGTATGATACGGTGGAATGGTCTTTCCTGGAAGCGACGTTGATAGGATTTGGGTACCATACGAGGATGGTGAAGTGGATCATGGCTTGTGTGACTTCTACTTCGTTTTCGTTATCTATTAATAGGAACCTCTTTGGGTACTTTAAAGGGAAATGAGGGCTTCGACAGGGAGACCCTATGTCTCCGTATTTGTTTACGATGGTTATGGAAGTTCTCACTTTATTATTGGCTAAACATGTAGCGATATCAAATGATTTTCGATTTCATAATAAGTGTGAGAAACAAAGAATTATCAATTTGTGTTTTGCAGACGACTTATTTCTGTTTGTGAGAGGAGATCATAAATCGCCTGAAGTCATAATGTCGGCTATTAAGGAGTTTAGCTCCATGTCGGGTCTTGTTCCAAGCATCACGAAAAGTACTATTTTCTTTGGCAATGTATCGGATCAGGTGAAAGCGAGAATTTTGAGCATCATGCCATTTGAGGAGGGTGAGCTTCCAGTTAGATATTTGGGTGTTCCTCTCATATCAACTCGGTTGAATTATAAGGATTGCAAAAGACTTGTAGAAAGTATGGAGGCACGGATCACGGATTAGAAAGCAAAATGTTTGTCGTTTGCAGGTAGATTGCAATTAATTCGTTATGTGTTGGCATCCATGCATATTCATTGGGCCTTAGTCTTCATTTTACCAAAGCGTATTATATGTGAACTCGAAAATGGGATGAGGTGTTTCTTATGCTCCCAAGGCAATAAGATTAAAGGAAAAGCTAAGGTTCGATGGAAAACAGTTTGTCTTCCTAGAGGTGAAGGGGGGCTGGGCATCCGTCGGGTTGAAGACATGAATAATGCTCTTATGTTATCGCATATTTGGAGCTTGCTACCTCATCGTGAGTCTTTATGGGTAAAGTGGATCCACTCATATCGTATTGGTGATAAACGTTTTTGGGAATTACCGATAAGGAACAATATTACTTGGAGTTGGAGGAAGACACTTCAACTTAGATCGATTGTTCGCGAGTATATATGGACTATTGTGACACCTGTGTCACCGCGACCATCAAACAAATACCAAGCCGATGAAATATTATATAAATATGTGTATCTTTTGCACATATCGATTCTTGTTCAATTTCAGAACTATGGCAAGCGATGCACAAAGCGTTTGGCTCTCGTTTAGACATGAGCACAGCATATCACCCTCAGACGGATGGGCAACCTGAGCGCACGATTCAAACCCTAGAAGACATGCTTCGAGCATGTGTGATAGATTTCGGCAACAACTGGGAAAAGCACCTCACTCTAGTGGAGTTTTCGTACAATAACAGTTAGCACACCAGCATTCAAGCCGCTCCATTCGAGGCATTGTACGGAAGTAAATGCCGGTCACCTCTCTGTTTGGCAGAGGTGGGGGATAGTCAGATCACAGGTCCAGAAATGGTAGTTGACGCTACTGAACGAATAACACAGATACGACAATGCATGGCAGCAGCACACGACCGTCAGAAAGCCTACGCGGATAAGCGTAGAAAGCCATTGGAATTTCAGGTCGGGGACCGGGTATTACTCAAAGTCTCACTGTGACAACCGGTAATTAACGGCTTCTAATTACGCGATTAGCGAATGTTTAAGGCGATAATTAATAGTGCTTAAGGCACGAGTTAACCTAATTAATCCTTTGTAATGGCTAGGAACGCCTACTCGACTTTACAGTCTGCGAACGATAATCTGCGGAGAAACTGTGTAACGATAAACGCTAACGAACTGATGTCGTACAAAACACTGACAACGCCGACAAATATGAATTTTATACGTGTGTTATATAGACATGAACTTGATTTTACGGATTTATCGTGCTTCCAAACGCCACAAAACGCAAACGTGAACGAAAAACGCGGAAACAGTAACGCACCGACAATCAACAACGAAGTGAAGCACCTGACTCGAATCGCATCTTGATATTACTATATTATGATATATTTAGCTTCGTTTTCGAATTTTAATGTTTGTAGTTGAAAATTGATCGAAAAGCGGATCAAGACAGCAACGACACGATTTTTTCGCAATTATTACCGTAATCAATGAACGGGCGCGCAAACGATGTATACCGATACTAATTCACGAACATTTAATCTAAAATTTTATTTTACGGCGCGTATGGAGTTCGGGTTGCGAAAACGGCTCTCGTAGGAGTTTACGGGCCGTTCTAATTATAGGGAGCGGGCTTGTGGGCCTTGGGCCCAAACCCACTTAAATCAAGCTTAACCTATCTATAAAAGAGTAGTTAACCCAAAAAAAAAAAAAATCTCTAAGATATCAGCCGCATACATGCAGTTTCCCCCAAATCCTTTGTGTTATCTCTTCCAAATACCCTAATCTATTCCACACAAACTCACAGAGGATCCATCTTCTCCAAACCCCTATGATCTTTCCCTCTCTCTCTCGGTTATATTATACAACCACAGGGAAGTATTTTCCCCCAAAGCTCACTTGAAGAACTATAATCTCCTCACCAGATTTGACAACAACCTGCACCATCTCTCCCTCTCGATCTCCATTCTCTCATTCTCGTGATTCAAGATCCGTCGAACCCAAAGAGGAGCCGGCCAGCCGACGGCTGCCGGTGGTCCCCTCCGACGAGCAAACCCCCCCTCCTGTGGCGGTAAATGGAATAGCCACCACCCTCAAGTGGTGGCTCACGATGACAAACAGCGGACATCAGAGAGACGAAAGAGAGAGCTGAAGAGTCAGAGACGGACTGGCACCGCCGCTCACGGCGGCGGCGGCGGCACGGCTGCTGGTCCGACGGGTCACGGTAACACCCCATTTTTTTTGTTTTCATCGATTTTTTTTTAGATTGCTGACGTATTACTGATTTCGGATGATGATGATGATGTTGATGAGGATGGTGATCTTGACGGCGGAGACAAGCTCAGGCCGTCGAAGCTCGACGATGACAGCAGCGACTCGGGTCGACAGTGTTTAAGACGGCTCGGATTCGAGAGCTCGGGTGCAGATCTGGGTTATGTTTTAGTGGCGTCTCGGGTCACGGTTCGAGTTACGGTCCAACGGATTCGGGTTACAAAACAAATCAGTCGGTTAACTGAGTCAACTCAGCTCGTGTTTGATCACGTTCAATCAACACAATGGTCAGCTGTTCAACACAGGTCAAACCCGGTCAACATAGTCAAAAGTCAGTCAACGGTATTGATCGGGTTCAGATTTTGGTTCGGGTTGGTTCAGGTGTGGTGCGACCCGGTCAGATTCAAGTGTGGGTTTCTGGTCAACAAGTCGACGCTGGTCAAACTGGTCCTTGATGGTCAACTGTCGGGTCAAACTCAGTCGACGCAAGACCCGGTAAAGTTTAACAACGCGTTGAACTTTCATATAACATTAGTTATAGATTTAGATTTTATATTACGTGAAACCGAGCTCGACCCGATTAGTTTACGCTTATACACTTGCGGCTTATTACGTTCTTTGCGTTTTTAATGAAAATTATACATATATAGTGTTCATGTTAATGAAATATTGTTGAAAAATTGTTGCGTTTTGATTAAAATATCGACACTTTGGATGTCGAGGTTATCCTAAAAACAGAGGAAACTCTGTCCGATTTTCGTTAAAAACCCGGTTTACGAAACGTATATTGTTATAAAGACGACACCTATCGAGATACAAGGTTTCTTATAAAAATAAATATAGTATATTTATTTTGACGACGTTATGAGATTTTGAAACCGATACCTAGTTAAAATAAATATGATGCTTATATTTATTTCAAACATCAATATCCCGAACGCTTTTATTAATAAACATAGTGTTTATATTTACTACGAACATTGATATTTTCGAACGTTTTTACAAATAAACATAATGTTTATATTTATTTCAAACGCCCAAAAACTCTAAAATATTTTGTAAACTAAATATAATGTTTTATATTAATCCAAAAGTCAACGATTCAGAATTTACACTTCAAGCGTTTAGCATTTGAAAGTCATATATATATATATATAATTGTTTATGTTTATCTCAACTATTTAGAGTTCGGACATTTTTATAAAATGAATATATTTGTTATATTCGTTTCAACGTCAAGTATTCGAATAGACATATATGTATATATATATATATATATATTTATTTATTTCCATCCTACGAAAACTACAACGGTATGTTACCGCATCATATACGACACAGCAAGAGGCACCCTTATCCGTATACGTATTTCTATTCGCGACAACTAACACGGTTATGTAAATATATTTTATATTCATAGATATAAATATATATATCTTAATCACTTGAAAACTAAGTCGACCCGAGACTTAATTTTTTTTCCAATTATAAAACGGGATCAAATAACCATGGATTGGTTATTCTATTTCAAACTAACAACACCTTTGTGGAGTCGCTTTATTAACGACTCGGTAGAGCTCGGACACGTAGTTTAACTACGTTTAAATTAGAAACTGATAAATTATTCCCTGTTAGGAATACTTTAGATGCACGCTAGCCAAATCACGTCCTTGGAACGACACTTCGGAATCACGTTAAGCTAGCTTTGCACAGGAATGTCAAGGTGAGTTCATAACCCCCACTTTTTACGGTTTTACATTTTTATAAATGTTTTCGGGGGTGGAAAGACATGCAAGTTTTTGCAAAAGAAAACACTATTTCGATGAACGAAAACACATATTTATAAACCATGTTGCAAATGATTTTCAACGAACTTGAATGGTTTACGAACGATTTATACTAAACATACCGGTTTTACAAAACATGCATAATTTTCATGACTAGTGACGAGAGTGTCCTAGTTACAACAACGGGACTGGGTTGGCCTGCGTACGAAAAACGAGACAACTCAGTGAGATCATGTCCCCCTTTTCTTTCAACGTTTCGGTTTACAACTTTCGGGGGAAATACGTGTCAAACTAGGGTATGATTAAGTTATGGAATGAACTCTTAGATCATGTGAGCATAGGCTGTAACTGAGGTGCCATTAATCCTTTTGAGGACCAAGGAACAAAGGTTAGATCTAATGGGTACGGGCGAGCCCCACTCACGGTCCATGGGTGACCACTTAGAGTGCTGTTGTGTCCAGCGTCGAGAGTTCGACACTTAAATTGCCTACGCGGGTTGAGTACCTCCTATGTCGTCGCATATATTAATGTCCTCGCGAAACATTAATGATCAACATGTTCATAGACGCTTTCCATACCAACTTACAATACTAAAACTTTCAAATGTTTTTAATATACATTTGACGCAAACTCATAATACGTGTATTTACAAACCTTGATAATGTTTTCAACTTATGTACAAGTAAGAGGACGAGTTGGTCCTGCTTACAAAGACTCTCGTGGGCTAGACTCACAACTTTCATATATCATGCCGAGAAAATGATTTTACTATGCTTTCTCAACAACTTTTAAACCGGTTATCAAAAAGATTTATTTTAAATCTTTTCAAAACAAACTATGAACTCGCTCAACTTTTTGTTGACTTTTTCGCATGTTCTTTCTCAGGTTGCATTTTCAAAACTACGAAACGGTTGGAATAGGAGAACCCATGGAAATTCGAGTACCTAGCAGGCGTTCACTGTTTAGAAGTCTTAACCTTTTGCTTCCGCTGTGCAATGAAGATACCGGTCCAGTCACGCCAGCTCTGATTATTTCGGGGTGTGATAGATTGGTATCAGAGCTATAGGTTTCAGCGAATTAGGTTTCTGTCGAGATACCTAGGCTCTAACCTCACTTTCCTCTGGGGACTTAGATTATTAAGGATTGAACACATACAGAACGCCTAAGACTCGAATATGGGTTCCAACCGTTGCCGAAAACAATGAGTCAACAATTTTGGTTTTAAAAAATACACAAGTGTTGTGTTTGATACTCGGTTCACGAAACAGGTTCATACATTAAGCAAAACTTTGAGAGTTTTGGATAACATGCATTTAGGACCTTTGTAAAGCTTATGTTGAAACTCATTAAAGGTCCTCACATAGAAACCGTGACTAACAACTCGGGCAAGCGCCATTATATTATGTCGTCTATGCTATCTTACTTACCCGAGCAGGTAACCTACGTGAAACAAAACGCTAGTGCACAAGTATACATGAAACTTAAACTATACGTCAGCGGACGGTTAAATACATCACACGCGACTTTCGAGGCGAGGCCTTTGGAAAACATGATGGAGCATGACTCCAACGATGCTAATCCCGTCAGCGGGAGAATTACTGATCGAAAAGCAGCAGTTTGCCACGTGACCCTGCAAGCGACACAAATCACGCTGAGGTATGTTAAAACAAGATTTCACAATAGTCGATACTTAGTCTGAAGAGACTTACAATTGTTGGCGCTGCAAAAGAAGTCACACGTCTTTGCATCTCCCCTATTTCATTTATGACAAATACGCAATGTTCGATATTCCATGGTAATGTCACTTAACAACGGTTATCACACGAAATTCCAGGTAAAGTCCTTAAATTTCTTTTGTTGAAATTTCGACTTTTTGCATATAGTGAGTAGACTTTCATATCTCTACTCCTCCTAATGATCATTGCATCACGAAAGTTTTCTTTCATAATAGCGAATACTCATTTGCTTCTTTCTTGACGAATTCATATGTTACACATGCGTTGTTTGTTACACATGTGGCTTCACTTGAAATTGTTGCTTTATCAAGTCCAAATATCGTTTCGCTATACTTGATCTTTGAATTGTGATCTAGATGAACCGCATTATTGCAAAGCGTTGACTCTTTGAGATCGAGTCAACAAATTTCTTTGAAAACTCATTTTCTTTTGAGTGGTATACATGGTCTTTCGTTGTGGCCATGACGAGACTATCTTATTGATACATGAATTTATCGTTGGATTGTGTTTCTACCAAGTTCAATTGTTTGAACTTTCTCATAATGTATATTCGATTCAAGATTCCATATGATGGATTGAGGCCTTCATATTCGAAATAATCCCAACAAGCACTTCGTTTGTTTTGAACCATAACAGGCTTGTTTAGTCTTCGACTTCATTGAATCGTTTCCTTGATCACGATCACCTTGTGGTGGCGTTTTTTTTTCACAAGTTTGAAGCTTGCGCTAATATGATTTCTCACATCATGTACGGATTTAATTAATTATTTACTTGTTTATTGATATTAAATCCGCTTCCTTGGTTTGTCATATTCAAGCAATCTTAACACAATTGTGTGTTAAGATAATGGTACACAAATTCATGTCATATTTCGGTGTATCTCTTAACGATTCTTTCAGCATCGATCGAACATTTTGTGATATTTATTGCTCTTTCATTTTCGATCGAAAAACGTCATTTATTTGTTTCATTTTCAATTGAAAATCCTACGAGATTTGTTGAAATAAATATTCGGATTTACTCCGATAAACCTTTCATTTGACTTCAAACACGGTGAACTTGTTTGCTCACCGCTACTATTGAATTATTTCAATCACTACGACACCTTGTGGTGTCGGTATAAACTTGTAGCTTGCGCTAATCATGATCGATCGTTTCATGCAAAACTACGTACGCTCTTTGCTCGGCTAATCATTTAAATAGTCTTAATGCAACTATGTATTAAGAGGATGATACACCAGGTTCGGTTGTATTTCATTTCGGTGTATCCTTGCAACACGTTGATTTTATTTATTTAATGGTTCAAGAGTTGTTAAATCATTTTTATGATTCTACTTGTTTGAGTTTGTTGAATTCGAGTTTCACTTATACAACAACCAACGCAAGTTTCCGTTGGTAGTGAATCCTGTTATTTCAAAAGTTGATTTGCATATTGTGAACGCTCATTTGGAATCCTATTGGTCGAAATTCCTCTTTTGTTGAACCCCGTAAACTTAGTCACATTGGTGATAGTATCACAACACTTCGTTCACTTGATATCGATTTCCGAAACAAACTCAGTGGAACCGTTGGGTTCTTATTGATACAAAATGTCCTTACATTCACGTAATCTGAATAACTCTTGGTTTCGAATTACATGGTTATTCACTTTGGTATTTTTCGGACTTACCTGCGAAACGACACAACTTTAAGGAGATAACATAGACTAAATTTCGAGGACGAAATTTCTACAACAGGGGGAGAATGTGACAACCGGTAATTAACGGCTTCTAATTACGCGATTAGCGAATGTTTAAGGCGATAATTAATAGTGCTTAAGGCACGAGTTAACCTAATTAATCCTTTGTAATGGCTAGGAACGCCTACTCGACTTTACAGTCTGCGAACGATAATCTGCGGAGAAACTGTGTAACGATAAACGCTAACGAACTGATGTCGTACAAAACACTGACAACGCCGACAAATATGAATTTTATACGTGTGTTATATAGACATGAACTTGATTTTACGGATTTATCGTGCTTCCAAACGCCACAAAACGCAAACGTGAACGAAAAACGCGGAAACAGTAACGCACCGACAATCAACAACGAAGTGAAGCACCTGACTCGAATCGCATCTTGATATTACTATATTATGATATATTTAGCTTCGTTTTCGAATTTTAATGTTTGTAGTTGAAAATTGATCGAAAAGCGGATCAAGACAGCAACGACACGATTTTTTCGCAATTATTACCGTAATCAATGAACGGGCGCGCAAACGATGTATACCGATACTAATTCACGAACATTTAATCTAAAATTTTATTTTACGGCGCGTATGGAGTTCGGGTTGCGAAAACGGCTCTCGTAGGAGTTTACGGGCCGTTCTAATTATAGGGAGCGGGCTTGTGGGCCTTGGGCCCAAACCCACTTAAATCAAGCTTAACCTATCTATAAAAGAGTAGTTAACCCAAAAAAAAAAAATCTCTAAGATATCAGCCGCATACATGCAGTTTCCCCCAAATCCTTTGTGTTATCTCTTCCAAATACCCTAATCTATTCCACACAAACTCACAGAGGATCCATCTTCTCCAAACCCCTATGATCTTTCCCTCTCTCTCTCGGTTATATTATACAACCACAGGGAAGTATTTTCCCCCAAAGCTCACTTGAAGAACTATAATCTCCTCACCAGATTTGACAACAACCTGCACCATCTCTCCCTCTCGATCTCCATTCTCTCATTCTCGCGATTCAAGATCCGTCGAACCCAAAGAGGAGCCGGCCAGCCGACGGCTGCCGGTGGTCCCCTCCGACGAGCAAACCCCCCCTCCTGTGGCGGTAAATGGAATAGCCACCACCCTCAAGTGGTGGCTCACGATGACAAACAGCGGACATCAGAGAGACGAAAGAGAGAGCTGAAGAGTCAGAGACGGACTGGCACCGCCGCTCACGGCGGCGGCGGCGGCACGGCTGCTGGTCCGACGGGTCACGGTAACACCCCATTTTTTTTGTTTTCATCGATTTTTTTTAGATTGCTGACGTATTACTGATTTCGGATGATGATGATGATGTTGATGAGGATGGTGATCTTGACGGCGGAGACAAGCTCAGGCCGTCGAAGCTCGACGATGACAGCAGCGACTCGGGTCGACAGTGTTTAAGACGGCTCGGATTCGAGAGCTCGGGTGCAGATCTGGGTTATGTTTTAGTGGCGTCTCGGGTCACGGTTCGAGTTACGGTCCAACGGATTCGGGTTACAAAACAAATCAGTCGGTTAACTGAGTCAACTCAGCTCGTGTTTGATCACGTTCAATCAACACAACGGTCAGCTGTTCAACACAGGTCAAACCCGGTCAACATAGTCAAAAGTCAGTCAACGGTATTGATCGGGTTCAGATTTTGGTTCGGGTTGGGTCAGGTGTGGTGCGACCCGGTCAGATTCAAGTGTGGGTTTCTGGTCAACAAGTCGACGCTGGTCAAACTGGTCCTTGATGGTCAACTGTCGGGTCAAACTCAGTCGACGCAAGACCCGGTAAAGTTTAACAACGCGTTGAACTTTCATATAACATTAGTTATAGATTTAGATTTTATATTACGTGAAACCGAGCTCGACCCGATTAGTTTACGCTTATACACTTGCGGCTTATTACGTTCTTTGCGTTTTTAATGAAAATTATACATATATAGTGTTCATGTTAATGAAATATTGTTGAAAAATTGTTGCGTTTTGATTAAAATATCGACACTTTGGATGTCGAGGTTATCCTAAAAACAGAGGAAACTCTGTCCGATTTTCGTTAAAAACCCGGTTTACGAAACGTATATTGTTATAAAGACGACACCTATCGAGATACAAGGTTTCTTATAAAAATAAATATAGTATATTTATTTTGACGACGTTATGAGATTTTGAAACCGATACCTAGTTAAAATAAATATGATGCTTATATTTATTTCAAACATCAATATCCCGAACGCTTTTATTAATAAACATAGTGTTTATATTTACTACGAACATTGATATTTCCGAACGTTTTTACAAATAAACATAATGTTTATATTTATTTCAAACGCCCAAAAACTGTAAAATATTTTGTAAACTAAATATAATGTTTTATATTAATCCAAAAGTCAACGATTCAGAATTTACACTTCAAGCGTTTAGCATTTGAAAGTCATATATATATATATAATTGTTTATGTTTATCTCAACTATTTAGAGTTCGGACATTTTTATAAAATGAATATATTTGTTATATTCGTTTCAACGTCAAGTATTCGAATAGACATATATGTATATATATATATATATATATATATATATATATATATATTTATTTATTTCCATCCTACGAAAACTACAACGGTATGTTACCGCATCATATACGACACAGCAAGAGGCACCCTTATCCGTATACGTATTTCTATTCGCGACAACTAACACGGTTATGTAAATATATTTTATATTCATAGATATAAATATATATATCTTAATCACTTGAAAACTAAGTCGACCCGAGACTTAATTTTTTTTCCAATTATAAAACGGGATCAAATAACCATGGATTGGTTATTCTATTTCAAACTAACAACACCTTTGTGGAGTCGCTTTATTAACGACTCGGTAGAGCTCGGACACGTAGTTTAACTACGTTTAAATTAGAAACTGATAAATTATTCCCTGTTAGGAATACTTTAGATGCACGCTAGCCAAATCACGTCCTTGGAACGACACTTCGGAATCACGTTAAGCTAGCTTTGCACAGGAATGTCAAGGTGAGTTCATAACCCCCACTTTTTACGGTTTTACATTTTTATAAATGTTTTCGGGGGTGGAAAGACATGCAAGTTTTTGCAAAAGAAAACACTATTTCGATGAACGAAAACACATATTTATAAACCATGTTGCAAATGATTTTCAACGAACTTGAATGGTTTACGAACGATTTATACTAAACATACCGGTTTTACAAAACATGCATAATTTTCACGACTAGTGACGAGAGTGTCCTAGTTACAACAACGGGACTGGGTTGGCCTGCGTACGAAAAACGAGACAACTCAGTGAGATCATGTCCCCCTTTTCTTTCAACGTTTCGGTTTACAACTTTCGGGGGAAATACGTGTCAAACTAGGGTATGATTAAGTTATGGAATGAACTCTTAGATCATGTGAGCATAGGCTGTAACTGAGGTGCCATTAATCCTTTTGAGGACCAAGGAACAAAGGTTAGATCTAATGGGTACGGGCGAGCCCCACTCACGGTCCATGGGTGACCACTTAGAGTGCTGTTGTGTCCAGCGTCGAGAGTTCGACACTTAAATTGCCTACGCGGGTTGAGTACCTCCTATGTCGTCGCATATATTAATGTCCTCGCGAAACATTAATGATCAACATGTTCATAGACGCTTTCCATACCAACTTACAATACTAAAACTTTCAAATGTTTTTAATATACATTTGACGCAAACTCATAATACGTGTATTTACAAACCTTGATAATGTTTTCAACTTATGTACAAGTAAGAGGACGAGTTGGTCCTGCTTACAAAGACTCTCGTGGGCTAGACTCACAACTTTCATATATCATGCCGAGAAAATGATTTTACTATGCTTTCTCAACAACTTTTAAACCGGTTATCAAAAAGATTTATTTTAAATCTTTTCAAAACAAACTATGAACTCGCTCAACTTTTTGTTGACTTTTTCGCATGTTCTTTCTCAGGTTGCATTTTCAAAACTACGAAACGGTTGGAATAGGAGAACCCATGGAAATTCGAGTACCTAGCAGGCGTTCACTGTTTAGAAGTCTTAACCTTTTGCTTCCGCTGTGCAATGAAGATACCGGTCCAGTCACGCCAGCTCTGATTATTTCGGGGTGTGACACTCACCCTGGAAGGGTGTGGTTCGTTTTGGTAAACGAGGCAAGCTTAATCCACGGTATGTGGGACCGTTTGAAATCACTGAAAGAATAGGCAAAGTAGCCTACAGACTAAACCTACCAGCTGAACTCGGTGCAGCTCACAACGTATTTCACGTGTCGAATCTGAAGAAGTGTCTGTCAGATGAGACCCTCATAGTTCCTTTTAAGGAACTCACTATCGACGAGCGGTTGCAGTTCGTCGAGGAACCAGTTGAAATCACAGACCGGGATGTTAAGGTCCTCAAACACAAGAGAATCCCTCTTGTTCGAGTTCGTTGGAACTCCAAACGTGGCCCAGAGTACACCTGGGAACGCGAAGACCAGATGACAGAAAAGTACCCCCAGTTATTCGGAACCAATGCAACCACTACTGAGACTGAAGCTACTACTGCGGAATTTCGGGACGAAATTCCAAATCAACGGGGGGATGATGTGACACCCTAGGAAAATCAGTAAACGATACAACTTACCTAGCTTTCTCAGTAACCGCATGCTAAATTTCGGGACGAAATTTCTTTCAAGTTGGGGATAATGTGACAACTCGAATTTCCAAGATTTCTATTTCGCATTTATTGCACGTTCATTGTTTGTGTAGTTAATTATTTGTGCGATTAGTTGCTATGAAATTGTATACGTTTTAATACAATGAAGTGTATTGTGTGATTTGTGTATGGTTGTTTGTTAATTTAGAAAGACTTGTCAAATAGGTGAACTTGGTGGTGGAACTGTGAAATTGATGTGAGATGGTGTACTATTGTAAAATATAATAATTAAGGGTGTGTAGAGTTATTAGTGAAACTTATATGATACTTAACCCTAATTCTTCACTAAACCTCACACAAGAAACAAGGCACGTACTTTCATTCTTTGGTTTTCTCTGGCAATCATCACATCATCATTGACAAGCTATTCATCACTTTCGATTCTACATTTTTCTCTAGAATCGACACAAGGTAAATGCTTATTGTATCCGACTTGTAAATGTTAAGGGTTATGTCCGATTCTTGTTTAACATGTGATGGTCCGACCTTTGGAAGGTATGTCTAGTCTGATGTTGTAATATTTATATGCCTAACCCTGTTCATTCAACAAACACAGTTTGATATAAATCCTAGTGTTATGTTAACTCTGTGAAAGTACCTATGCAACCTTGTTAAGTTGTAACTCTGTTTAGTATGATGGTTCTGGTTTAACTCTGTTAAGCATGAAACCCTAATGGGTTGTGAATGTTGTTAACTTACTAACTCTGTTAATTTATCACTTCCGTTATGTATGTTAACCCTGTCAAGTATAATATGAACAACCATGATAGCGCGGACTATAAATGACACCTACATGAAACATGAATTACACGACTTTGTTTATCTGCTTACGAGATACGTGTTAATGGCTTAAGTACATGTTATGACATAGATTGCATGCGTATCATTGCGAACTTGAACTGATTTATTACACATGCATGCAATAGGACTTGACTGATTACTTGTGAGTGCATAACATAGCATACCGAGCAAACCAAGGTGAGTTCACACCCTTACTAAGGCATGGGATTCCCAGGGTTGGGAATGGGATTGAAGGAATAAGGTTGAATAGATTCATACTGACACTACCACTAGACTACCATACCAGCGTCCTCGGTTGTGCAGGACACATACGTAAACCTACGTATGCTTATACTACTTACTGTCCTCGGTTGTGCAGGACACATACGTAAACCAACGTATGCTTATACTACTTACTGTCCTCGGTTGTGCAGGACACATGCGTAAAGCTCACATATGCATATGCTTCTTACTGTCCTCGGTTGTGCAGGACCCCTACGTAAAATCTACGTATACTTATACTTACTACTATCCTCGGTTGTGAAGGATACTCACGTAAAACCTACGTGTATTTATACTTACTACTATCCTCGGTTGTGAAGGATACTTACGTAAACCTACGTAAAGCTTGTACTTACTACTATCCTCGGTTGTGAAGGATACCTACGTAAACCTACGTAAAGCTTGTACGTACTACTGTTCTCGGTTGTGAAGAACACTTATGATTACGAATAGTCTAGTGGTTATACAACATGGGAAGCCCCCACCAATAGAACGTACTTTCGGCCCAGTAGAGCCACATGTTACGAACGAACTTACTATTACGCATTTACTTTCTGTGAACTCGCTCAACTAGTTGTTGATCCTCTGTTACATGCCTTGCAGGTCGTTAGATACATGGAGCTTGCACAGGGAGGAGCTGGTCGTTGTGGGATTGGATCGTGATTGTTTCTTTAAACACTTATGACATTACATACTACTACTATTGGGTGTTTTACTTATACGCTTCCGCTAAACAATGATAACTTACTTATGTTTTGGAACACCTTTCATATGGATTTGATTTGGTTTAATGGCAATTACTTTTACTATATATATTGTTCTATATGATTGGTGGCTTGATCCTGGTCAGTCACGCTCCCAAGCGGTGATACTCCGCAGGTGGATTTTGGGGGTGTGACAGATTGGTATCAGAGCCATTGGTTATAGAGAACTTGGTTTTAATATGGGAAAAACGTTTTTATTAAAACCAGACTATTACCAGAACAGTGCTCTCAACGATCCACAACGACGCTTCGCTCCACGTGCAAGACCCAACATCCTAGGTAATAAGGTTTATGTTTATTGCCTACATGCTAGAATTGCATAGAACTTTGCTCGTAGTATGCTTACATTACTTTGCTCACTACTTGTTATTGCTTGAGAACATCTATGTGCTTACACTCTTCTGACATCGCACTACTCGCGAACCATTCTCACTTACGCTACTTTTACCACTCGATCATGTCTGGACATGCTAACATGAATCAAGCCCAGTTGACGGCACCCATTATCGAACTAGTTGCTGCGGCGCTTGCAGCCGCACAAGCAGGAGGTATAACCTGTTATTCCAGACCTATCCTAGGATGTTAGATCCTACTCTCGTGACCCAACTCTCGCGCTTAACCTTGACCTATCTTTCTCGCGCAACGGGTCAGAACGCACAGCAACCTGTCTGCACATTCCAGAACTTCATGGACTGTCGACCAAGCACGATCAGTGGCACGGAAGGAGCAGTGGGACTACTCCATTGGTTTGAGAAGCTCGAGTCAGTATTCGAAATGTGTGAATGCCCTGAGGCTCGCCGGGTGAAGTACGCCACTGGCACTCTCGAAGGAATAGCGCTAACTTGGTGGAACGCGCAAGTACAGATCCTAGGGTTGGCAGCTGCTAACGCCACACCTTGGGAAGATTTCAAGGAACTGATCAAACGAGAATACTGCACACGCGATGACATCCACAAGTTGGAAGTGGAGCTTTATTAATTGAAGATGACGGGGTCAGAGATCGAAGCTTATACGAAACGGTCGAACGAACTGGCCATCTTGTGTCCAACCATGGTGGACCCTCCGATCAAGCGTATCGAATTGTACCTCAAGGGTCTAGCCTCAGAGATTCAACGTTATGTAACATCGGCCAACCTTGCTACTAACCAGGATGTCACTCATCTTGCTCATCGCCTCACAGATCAGGCAGTGGAACAGAACAAGCTGCCTAGACGCATTGGTGCTACTACTACTACTACTGCTATTCCCAGTGACAACAAGAGAAGGTGGGATGGAACCTTCAGCAAGGGTTCAACTTCAGTTCAGTCTCAGGCATGGCAGCGAAAGATCGATGACTATCAGAGCACTGGTCAGCAATCTTCTGGTAGTCAAGGGTTGTAACCTCGTCTTAGTTGGTCAGACACTCTCCATCAACCTCATTCCCTAGTCTTGGGTAGTTTCGACATTGTCATTGGGATGGATTGGTTATCCCAACAGCAAACGGAGATCCTATGCAAAGAGCAAGATTGTTTGTATTCCCCGTTCTGGTCAAGAACCTCTCGAAGTTCAAGGCGACAAGAGTGGTGCTGTGGTTGGCATCATCTCTTTCTTGAAGGCTCAGAAATGTTTACGATAGGGTCATACTGCCATTTTGGCACTTGTTACTGATGCATCGACGAAAGAGAAAAGGATAGAGGATATTCCAGTTGTACGCGAATTTCCTCAAGTGTTTCCTGAAGATTTACCAGGTCTACCGCCTCATCGCCAGGTCGAGTTTCAAGTTGAGTTAGCTCCAGGAGTAACACCTATAGCTCGAGCACCGTACCGTTTAGCTCCAACTGAACTGGAAGAACTGTCTAAGCAACTACAAGAGCTCTTGGATAAGGGCTTCATACGTCCAAGCTCTCCGCCTTGGGGAGCTCCAGTATTATTCGTGAAAAAGAAAGATGGCACTTTCAGAATGTGCATAGACTACCGCGAACTGAACAAGGTCACAGTGAAGAACCGCTACCCTCTCCCTCGCATTGACGATTTATTCGACCAGTTGCAAGGGTCGAGTTACTATTCCAAGATTGATCTAAGTTCAGGGTATCATCAGCTGAGAGTCCGGGATGAGGACGTCTCCAAGACAGCATTCAGGACTCGCTACGGTCATTACGAGTTTCTAGTCATGCCATTTGGGCTGACGAACGCGCCTGCAGTTTTCATGGATCTTATGAACAGGGTGTGCAAACCCTATCTTGACAAGAAGTCATTGTCTTCATCGACGACATTCTGATCTACTCCAAGAGTCAGGAGGAACACGAGCAGCACTTACGTCTTATCTTGGAACTTCTTCGAAAGGAACAATTGTACGCCAAGTTTTCAAAATGCGACTTCTGGCTTCGTGAAGTCCACTTCTTAGGCCATGTGGTGAACAGGGATGGGATTCATGTCGATCCATCCAAGGTAGATTCGATCAGGAACTGGCCTGCACCGCGTACACCAACGGAAATACGCCAATTCTTGGGTTTGGCGGGTTACTACAGGCAATTCATCAAAGACTTTTCGAAGATCGCACAACCGCTTACGCTACTGACACAGAAAGGTGTCACCTACCGTTGGGGAGATTCCCAGGAAACGGCTTTTCAGTACCTGAAGGATAGACTATGCAGCGCACCTATCCTCTCATTGCCAGAAGGCACGGATGATTTTGTGGTCTATTGTGACGCATCGATACAGGGGCTTGGTTGTGTATTGATGCAGCGAGATAAAGTTATTGCTTATGCTTCACGTCAACACAAAGTTCATGAACGGAACTACACGACGCACGATTTAGAGCTGGGAGCTGTTGTTTTTGCGCTTAAGATATGGCGACACTACCTGTACGGTACCAAGTGCACAATCTACACCGATCACAGGAGTCTCGAGCATATCTTCAAGCAGAAGGAATTGAACATGCTTCAACGACGATGGGTCGAACTACTTAATGATTTCGAATGCGCTATCAAATACCATCCAGGCAAAGCCAATGTTGTGGCCGACGCCATCAGTCGGAAAGACACCTTGCCTAGGCGTGTACGAGCCCTGCAGCTTACCATTCAGTCTAGTCTTCCTGCACAGATACGAGATGCTCAGGTGGAAGCATTGAAACCAGAAAAACGTAAAGGCTGAAGCCTTACGCGGCTCAAGGCAACGATTAGAACAAAAGGAAGACGGCGCCTACTATGTAACAGGACGCATTTGGGTCCCACTAAACGGCGGTTTACGAGAACTTGTGATGGATGAAGCTCATAAGTCTCGCTACTCGGTACACCCAGGATCGGATAAAATGTACCACGACATCAGAACTACATATTGGTGGCCTAGTATGAAGGCCCACATTGCAACTTACGTCGGCAAATGTTTGACTTGTGCGAGAGTCAAGACAGAGTACCAGAAACCATCAGGCCTACTGCAACAACCCAGGATACCACAGTGGAAATGGGAAGAAATTTCCATGGATTTTGTTACTGGCCTGCCTAAATCTCAGCGTGGGAATGATACTATATGGGTGATCGTGGATCGACTCACCAAGTCTGCACACTTCCTGGCTATTAAGGAAACGGATAAGTTCTCCACCCTCGCAGACGTTTATCTTAAAGAAGTTGTTTCGAGGCACGGGGTGCCCACCTCCATTATTTCGGATCGGGATGCACGATTCACCTCAGAACTATGGCAAGCGATGCACAAAGCGTTTGGCTCTCGTTTAGACATGAGCACAGCATATCACCCTCAGACGGATGGGCAACCTGAGCGCACGATTCAAACCCTAGAAGACATGCTTCCAGCATGTGTGATAGATTTCGGCAACAGCTGGGAAAAGCACCTCCCTCTAGTGGAGTTTTCGTACAATAACAGTTACCACACCAGCATTCAAGCCGCTCCATTTGAGGCATTGTACGGAAGTAAATGCCGGTCACCTCTCTGTTGGGCAGAGGCGGGGGATAGTCAGATCACAGGTCCAGAAATGGTAGTTGACGCTACTGAACGAATAGCATAGATACGACAACGCATGGCGGCAGCACGCGACCGTCAGAAAGCCTACGCGGATAAGCGTAGAAAGCCATTGGAATTTCAGGTCGGGGACCGGGTATTACTCAAAGTCTCACCCTGGAAGGGTGTGGTTCGTTTTGGTAAACGAGGCAAGCTTAATCCACGGTATGTGGGACCGTTCGAAATCACTGAAAGAATAGGCAAAGTAGCCTACATACTAAACCTACCAGCTGAACTCGGTGCAGCTCACAACGTATTTCACGTGTCGAATCTGAAGAAGTGTCTGTCAGATGAGACCCTCATAGTTCCTTTTAAGGAACTCACTATCGACGAGCGGTTGCAGTTCGTCGAGGAACCAGTTGAAATCACGGACCGGGATGTTAAGGTCCTCAAACACAAGAGAATCCCTCTTGTTCGAGTTCGTTGGAACTCCAAACGTGGCCCAGAGTACACCTGGGAACGCGAAGACCAGATGACAGAAAAGTACCCCCAGTTATTCGGAACCAATGCAACCACTACTGAGACTGAAGCTACTACTGCGGAATTTCGGGACGAAATTCCAAATCAACGGGGGGATGATGTGACACCCCAGGAAAATCAGTAAACGATACAACTTACCTAGCTTCCTCAGTAACCGCATGCTAAATTTCGGGACGAAATTTCTTTCAAGTTGGGGATAATGTGACAACTCGAATTTCCAAGATTTCTATTTCGCATTTATTGCACGTTCATTGTTTGTGTAGTTAATTATTTGTGCGATTAGTTGCTATGAAATTGTATACGTTTTAATACAATGAAGTGTATTGTGTGATTTGTGTATGGTTGTTTGTTAATTTAGAAAGACTTGTCAAATAGGTGAACTTGGTGGTGGAACTGTGAAATTGATGTGAGATGGTGTACTATTGTAAAATATAATAATTAAGGGTGTGTAGAGTTATTAGTGAAACTTATATGATACTTAACCCTAATTCTTCACTAAACCTCACACAAGAAACAAGGCACGTACTTTCATTCTTTGGTTTTCTCTGGCAATCATCACATCATCATTGACAAGCTATTCATCACTTTCGATTCTACATTTTTCTCTAGAATCGACACAAGGTAAATGCTTATTGTATCCGACTTGTAAATGTTAAGGGTTATGTCCGATTCTTGTTTAACATGTGATGGTCCGACCTTTGGAAGGTATGTCTAGTCTGATGTTGTAATATTTATATGCCTAACCCTGTTCATTCAACAAACACAGTTTGATATCAATCCTAGTGTTATGTTAACTCTGTGAAAGTACCTATGCAACCTTGTTAAGTTGTAACTCTGTTTAGTATGATGGTTCTGGTTTAACTCTGTTAAGCATGAAACCCTAATGGGTTGTGAATGTTGTTAACTTACTAACTCTGTTAATTTATCACTTCCGTTATGTATGTTAACCCTGTCAAGTATAATATGAACAACCATGATAGTGCGGACTGTAAATGACACCTACATGAAACATGAATTACACGACTTTGTTTATCTGCTTACGAGATACGTGTTAATGGCTTAAGTACATGTTATGACATAGATTGCATGCGTATCATTGCGAACTTGAACTGATTTATTACACATGCATGCAATAGGACTTGACTGATTACTTGTGAGTGCATAACATAGCATACCGAGCAAACCAAGGTGAGTTCACACCCTTACTAAGGCATGGGATTCCCAGGGTTGGGAATGGGATTGAAGGAATAAGGTTGAATAGATTCATACTGACACTACCACTAGACTACCATACCAGCGTCCTCGGTTGTGCAGGACACATACGTAAACCTACGTATGCTTATACTACTTACTGTCCTCGGTTGTGCAGGACACATACGTAAACCAACGTATGCTTATACTACTTACTGTCCTCGGTTGTGCAGGACACATGCGTAAAGCTCACATATGCATATGCTTCTTACTATCCTCGGTTGTGCAGGACCCCTACGTAAAATCTACGTATACTTATACTTACTACTATCCTCGGTTGTGAAGGATACTCATGTAAAACCTACATGTATTTATACTTACTACTATCCTCGGTTGTGAAGGATACTTACGTAAACCTACGTAAAGCTTGTACTTACTACTATCCTCGGTTGTGAAGGATACCTACGTAAACCTACGTAAAGCTTGTACGTACTACTGTTCTCGGTTGTGAAGAACACTTATGATTACGAATAGTCTAGTGGTTATACAACATGGGAAGCCCCCACCAATAGAACGTACTTTCGGCCCAGTAGAGCCACATGTTACGAACGAACTTACTATTACGCATTTACTTTCTGTGAACTCGCTCAACTAGTTGTTGATCCTCTGCTACATGCCTTGCAGGTCGTTAGATACATGGAGCTTGCACAGGGAGGAGCTGGTCGTTGTGGGATTGGATCGTGATTGTTTCTTTAAACACTTATGACATTACATACTACTACTATTGGGTTTTACTTATACGCTTCTGCTAAACAATGATAACTTACTTATGTTTTGGAACACCTTTCATATGGATTTGATTTGGTTTAATGGCAATTACTTTTACTATATATATTGTTCTATATGATTGGTGGCTTGATCCTGGTCAGTCACGCTCCCAAGCGGTGATACTCCGCAGGTGGATTTTGGGGGTGTGACAGATTTGAACTGTAACGAACATTCCGGAACATGTCCATAAGTTAAACATACCATAAATATCCTTTACATAGCTTAGAAATAGGCTTTGAGGGGTTTGGTATGCTAAAACAAACTTTTGGATCATTCAGGGACTAAAAGTGTGAAAAAGTGCACAAGTTTGCATTTTCGCGCATAACTTACATTCTGAATACATCCGGACATCCAAAAATTTATGTAAGCATCCTTATATTATGCCTTAGTGTTTGGCATGAGAAAAATCCATTCGTCACGCATTTTGGATCGTTTTTCGCGCTTATGCGCATTCCGTCGTAATTAACCGAACGTCGCATTCGTACGGCCAAACGAACCAACATCCGACATATTTTTGAGCATGTTTCATGTCCACAATGTTTAGGCATCATTTTAGGGCCTTAAAGTTGACTTTACGGGCCTTAGAAGTGTCGGAAATGGCTTAAAAACGCAACAGGGACCAAAACTGCCATTTCTGAAAGTATGTGCAGATCAGACAGGCCCAGGCGGCCCGCCTGAGTTTGTGCATATGATGCGGGCCGCATGGCCCCTTCAGTAACAGAAACTTTGTCTTTCTTGCAAACTTGGCCTTTCAAACACACCAAAAGGGCAATGCCCTTTCACCATCTCAGGAGATAAGGGCCATTTTGAGCCACCACAACTTTGTGACAAGTGTACGCATAGGATCGTGGCACGATATTCAAGAAACAATCCTAACGGCTTTACTTTTCCTATAAATACCCCCCCTTTTGGTGAAAACCCACAAAAATCTGATCAAAAGCTCTAAGTTGGAACCTTTGTTTCATACCTGAGCCATTTTGATCTAGATTAGCATTCGAGGACCCTCCGTAAGTGTTCTTTCGTTCTTTTATTTGCTTTTCGAGTCCGAAAGTCAACGTTTTGTTGACTTTCTGCATTGACCACCCTATGGTCAACACGAAGTTCGTTGGAACTTCATAACGTGATCGTGATCACGATGGTTATAGTCCATGGCGACTATACCTACTGATTACCACGTTATCTAGGTTCAGTGACGAGTCGTAGTTTCGGCCAAAATGCGCATTCTTGCGTATTTTGTAACCAAACTACTCGTGAGCATCAAAGCCGTTTGTTTTGATGCCAAACCTGTTTTCTAAACTTAGTTAAGCATGTTCTAACATGCTTAACTCGTCACTTTTAGTGTAGTGCTTATATAGGGTCGTAAGGTAAGCGATCTAAACCATCGCTTATACTTTCGAACCCGACCCATTTGGTCGATCATTAGGATCCGAACAAACACATTAGGTGACCATAGCTGTAACCTTCCGAGGTTATACCTTGTGGTCATGATGTTAGGCGTTCCAAACACGTTCTACGCGAACGAGGCGTTAAGGTAGCATAAGCTACCTAAACGGGTCGTAATGGGTCGCAAGCACTTAGGTTAGGTTTCATTTTAGTATGTAGGCTTTGTTAAACCATATTACACGAGTCTCTGTACTCGTTTGGTCTACGAACCCGCATACTATCCGATCCTTCCGATTTTGGTCCGGTATATTAATATAGCTACCTATTTCAATTTTAGTCCCTGTAAGCGAATAAACTTGATTTTGCCATACCAAAGCCTTCAAAACTTATTTCTAAGTTATGGAAAGGTTATTTAAGGTATGTTAAGCATAAATTGATGTTCCAGAGTATTTTTTGCGTTAAAGAGATTGTGTTTACGCACCAATTTGAGTAAAATTCTCCAGAAAGCGATATAGAGTTTAAGAATTGAATAAAAGTAGATATGTGCAAATGATACACATATTTTTACAAATCCCAAGTATGAAATACAATATTTCATTGATTTGGTATTTGTTTGATGGTTGAAGTGACACAGATGTCACAGTCTCCCCTACTTCAGCAAATTTCGTCCCGAAATTTATCTTAGAGGAAACTTGTGAGAGCTTGAAACATGGAGTTGAAAAGATCAAACACCACTGGTTAGAATCCTAAACTTCTAGTAGCTTTGAATAACATCATGCTTGCAATGTGAGAGGGACACTTATACACAAGTACATATAGTGTTATTGGTGCGTCCACGGTACCTTCATTACATTGTTCACATTTTGTTACGGTTGCCACTGTTGGTTCTAACACATAATAAGTCTTACTGTGGTTTCCGTGCACTGAACTTCGTAATTATGTATGCATCCATAATTACGTAATTCCTTGCATAGTCACGTAGTGCATCTTATAATGTGTAGGGGAAGGAAACAATGAACGAGCCGGTGATGATTGTGCTTAGACCACCATAGGGTCTTTTAGCTAAATCAATGAATGATTTAAATAGACTACCAAGGAGTCTGTTCAGCTATATCACCATATGTCATTCTTAACCAGATTCTGTATCAATATTTTGGCTAGACCACTCAAAGGGTCTCTTTTGAATCATGGAATGGTACTATATAATCCAAGGGTCTTGACTATCACGTAGAAGCCCAATAAGGATTTAAGGTAGTACCTTTTTGAATATCCTACTATGAATTCCTCATATGAAGATATGAAAGGTTCTACGAGGATTTGGATAACGAATATCCAGAGTATTCAAAAACACAAAATGCATAAAAGAAAACACAAGGTGCATAAACACATAATCACAAAATTGTTTAACTTGATTTTTAATTTGTCATCATTTTGCCAATTGCGCACAAGTATTTAAAGCACACTAGGAATCCATTCTGTGGATTTCATTTGGTACTTTAAACATTATCAAGAATCTAACTATGAATATAGATAGATCTTAATGAGGAAATTCGATTTCGATTGCAAGGAACCGAAATGTTCGAATTAAGGTACACAAGGAATCCATTTAAGATCCCACAAGGATCTAATTGTGAAGATAAAAAGATCCCACATGGATTATGGGAATTGAAGATGTTTTGAAACCTTGCGCTGGATGTGCTTAAGTCAAAGAATGAAGTAAAAATGCTTATGAAATTGAGATGCTAGAGATGCCAAGGCGACACATGAAACGGAATTTGAAGGTTAAGTCAATGTATGAAGAAAATATTTTGAAAACTATGCATGGGGTTCTAAAATGTGTTCAATGTTTTTGGAAACCTTATATATAATACTTTTGAGATCATAATGTAGGTGTATTAGGTAGGTATATTTATAAAAATGTTTTAAAATCATGCAAGATGAATTTTGAAATTATGTATAAGTTTTTTGAAAACATGAATGGTGCTTTTGAAATCATGCACGTGATATAAGTTATTATACTATATTAATAACATATTGAAATCATGAAGGTCGTTTTTGAAAACATAGACAATGTTTTTGAAATCATGGAGGTTGTTTTTGAAAATATAGACAATGTTTTTGAAGTCATGCATTTGATATATTAAGTAAATACACTATATTAAAAATGTTTTCGACTATATGAAATGTTTTTTTTTTTTGAAATCATGGAGGTTGTTTTGAAAACTTATGTTATGCATGTTGAAAAATCAGAACGTAATGGGTATGAGATTTGAAAATACCCTTAGTTATCTAACCAGGGATTCAAAGGCACAGATGTGCAAAAGCACGATTACTCATAATGTCACTTTATTTCATGTACTTCGTCTCCTAGAATGAAACGAGTACTTAAAATTTTTGAGGAAATCCTGAGCGATCACTTGAAAGGGAGAATTTCAAGAGTAGTTTGTAAAGAGCATAGCTCCTTGATGTAGATATCATAGGGAAATGCCATACACACATGTAACTACATTTGTATATCAGAATTGCGAACAGCGACTTTTATTTATGAACAAAACAGATTGTTTCACAATATAAGAAAACAAAAGAAACAAAGGCATAAGACAGCAACATCCTTTGCTCGGCCAAATGCTCATCCAAGGGTTGGATTTTCATTGACAATCTTTGGGCATTTGTTCCTGAAATGGCTTGTTTCGCCACAGTTGTAGCACGATCTACGTGGAAAACGAGCTCGGATAGGGTTGGCTTGTGGTTGACTTGGACCACCTTGGCTTGGGTTGATACGACAAGTACTTGCCAGGTGACTAATTCGCCCACATGATACACACACACGACACTGCAGGTGAGCTTGGTGATGCCCGTTACATTTGCCGCATAGTGGTGTCGTTCCCTTGTATTGCTTCTTAGCAGGTGGTGTTGCCTTTTGGCTAGGTCCTGCCGGATTAGGTGCAACTGCTGCGGGTTTCTTTGAAGCCATACGCTTCCTTGATTTTGGTACAGGCTTGACTTCTACTTTCCTCAGTGACTCTTGAGTGGCTCCATTTTTGAGGCGAGACATGGCAATACCTAAATCCATGGACTTCAAAATTACTTCGCCTATTTGCTGGGCAAGTTTGGCTGCTTGCTCGGACATTTGAGCGTTGTTGAGGTAAAGAGACATTCTAGAAGAAAATGAAGGACATAGGAAGAAACAAATGAAATGTTATCTGATAAACAAAACAGAAAGGTAATGCATAAGAATTGCGATCATTTGTTTGTTACCTAAGGCAAACAAATGAGACGGTGACAAATCAAAGCAAGCGGGTCACTGTCACACCCCGACCACGTTAAAACAACAAACCGTGGCGGAAACGTCGGGGAGTGTTGCAACAGAATTATTGTTTCACAACCATGATAACCAAATGTTTTGTTCTATTGAATTATTATGTAATGTACATTGTCTTTAAATCAAAACAAACAAACTACATATTGTTTATAACTGTTTTTAAATCACTAAGGCCTCGTCCAGGTCCTATGTGACACAAGCTTCCTAGCAAGCAACATCAAGCAATACCACCTGAAACATATGTAAAAAGTAAAGTCAGCAAAGAAATGCTGGCGAGTACATAGGTTTTGTGGGAGTATCAGATTCATGGCTTGTTTATATGTTGTAGTACCTCGTTAGACTACAAGAGTCAAAATACAAACCTCGTTTTGAAAAGTGTATTGCAACATAGTTTAACCAACTCAAATCAAGATGGTTATAGTATAAGAAATCTCGTAGCCATGACTCCTAACTCAAAAATATTTGCTTTAGAATAAAAACTTGTAAACATCTCGTGAAATCTCGTTAGTAAAACTCGTATGGGTTATATTGTTTCAAAAACCTCGTTATGTGACATTGTTTCAAAATAGCTTCACCAGTGAACTAAATAATGACACGCAATGTATTATGATAGAAGCACTTATATATAAGATGTACCGGCGGCGTATCTACCATGATTCTATCATACTACACTCGTCCCATTATCTAATCACTACCCAAAACCAATCGTTTATCCAATCGTTTATCTCGTTGAAGTCGTCTCAAATCATTTTACTCGTCTCAAAATCGTATTCATTTTAATAGTGAAACTACTTTTGGTCGTCTTGCTAACAACATTCAAACCTTTGTGACTCGTCTAACTCGTTTCTCGCATTAACAAACCACCAAAGGGTAAGTTAACAATAACAGATTCGGTCGTTACCTACATAACCCCCACACATAACCATGGGTGTAGTCTGATAACGGGATTTGTCAGATCCTATGGTAAAATAACCTAATACTGGTCGGCTTGATCAGAGCTAATGAATGTCATTTGTTATGTAAATACAACCAACAAGTGTTGTTCACCTTATTGAAATCGTTATTAGTTTAGTATAAACCATCGTTTTTGAAATCCTCGTTTAAACCTTGAAATTCGTTTTGTACATATGAATCACCCCAAAACAATTGAAAACAATAAAATAGGGGAACTATGTACTCACTTGAGATTGTAGGGTATCCCTGATTTTGTGAACTATCAGTGCTCGGGCAATCAAGGAATCAAGTGGTTCCTAGTATCGGATCGCTAGTCAAACAACAAACGCCTAAATCGGAAGATCGGAAAGAATGAGGTCTTGTAAACCAAATGAGTGTAGGAACTCATGTGATATGATTTAACAAAGCCTACATTCTAAATCGGAACCTAACCTAAGTGCTTTCGACCCATCGCGGCCCATTAAGGTAGCTTACGCCACTTTAACGCATCGTGCGCGCAAACGCGCGTTCGAGATGTCTAACTAGCCTTATGACAAGTATTATATGCCTAAACATGTTTAAATAGGTTGCATAATCAGTTTAGGTGACAAAAGTTAGGTTACATATGCTTAAAGTCCAATTATACATGAAAAGGGCATTTTGGTAATTTACCTAAGGCATATATCTACCTATCATATAACTACTTAAACTCGGTGACCATAAGGTATAACCTCGGAAGGTTATTCCCTATGCATCTATGGTCACTAACCATGCTTGGTCAGATCCTAAAGATCGACCAAACGGGTCGAGTTCGAAAGTCTAAGCGGTGGTTTAGACCGCTCGACTTACGACTCTAAACAAGCACTAACTATTAGTGACGAGTTAAACATGTCAAAGCATGTTTAACCTACTGATTTGGTATCAAAACAAAGTGTTTTGATACCTAATAGTAGTCTCGTTGCAAAATGCGTGCTAAAACGCATTTTGACCGAAACTTTGACTCGTCACTACACCTAGTCAACGTGGTAATCAATTGGTATAGTCACTAAGGACAATAACCAACGTGATTATGCTCACGTTGCGAAGTTCAAACGAACTTCTCGTTGACCATCTCGTGGTCAAAGCTGAAAGTCAAACTATATTTGACTTTCAAACTAGGAAAACAATAAAAAGAATGAAAGAATGCTCACAATGGGTCCTTGCTATCTTTTCTACAAGAAAACCAAGTTCCCAATCAGATTTAGAGAGCTCCTAACACTTGAGGAAGCCTTCCAAATCAGATGAAGAAGAGAATAGAAGTGAATGAGCAAAGAAACAAGTGAAGGGGTGGGCTATATATAGTTTTTCACAACCGTTAGGATTATTTCTTGGAGAGGAGGCAATGATCCAAGCCCTACAAGTGTCAAGGTAGGATTGGGGGACTTGGAAAGCACACAAACCAAACCCTAGTAATGAAAACCACCCATCAAAACCATCAAAATCGTGCAAAATGACTAGATTCATTGTTTCTGTCTGACAGGCCCACGCGCCCCGCGTAAGATTTGGCTAAGGCTTACGCGCCCCGCCTGAGGAAGTTTGGCAGATTTGTCAGTTTTGGTCCCTGCAGCTTAGAAACATGCGTTTCGGCCCATTTTTGACACGTATAAGCCCCGTTAACCTCATTTCAAGGCTCTAAAATGAAGTTAAAGTATTGGGAACTCAAAACATGTTAAAAAATATCTCGGATGTCGGTTCGTTTGGTCGTACGGTTGCGTTGTTCGGTTAATTACGACGGAAGTCGTAACGAACGCAAAAACGATCCAAATTGAGCGACGAATGGAATTTTATCATGCCAATCACTAAAATATAATATTTTAATGATTACATAAGTTTTTGAATGTCCGGATATATTCAGAACGTAAGATATGCGCGAAAATGCAAACTTGTGCACTTTTTGACGCTTTTAGTCCCTGAATGACCAATAAGTTTATTTTTGCACACCAAACACCTCAAAGCCTATTTCTAAGCTATGTAAAGGATATTTAGGGCATGTTTAACTTATGATAAAGTTCCGGAATGTTCGTTACAGTACGAATCGGCATACTTTTGCAGTTTGTCGAAATTAGTCCCTGTAAGCGAATAAACTTGATTTCGACACACCAAACCTTCTAAAACTTATTTCTAAGTTATGTAAAGGTTATTTATGGTATGTTAAGCTTATTTCACTATCCCGGAGTGTTTGTCGCGTTAAACTGACTGCGTTTACACACCAGTTTGCGTATAACTTTCCAGAAAGCGATTTAGAGCTTGAAATCGAACGAGAATTGATATGTGCAAACGATACACATATTTATACAACTTCCAAGTATGAAATACAATATTTCATTTATTTGGTATTTGTTCGATGGTCTTGGAGGCACAGATGTCACAGTTTCCCCTACTTCAGGAAATTTCGTCCCGAAATTTAATCAGAGGAAACTTGTGAGACCTCGAAAAATGAAGTCGAAAAGATAAGACAATACTGGTTGGGTTCTGAACTTCTAGTAACTTTAATAACATTATGCTTGCAATGTAAGAGGGACACTTATATGCAAGTATATGAAGTGCCATTGGTGCGTCCACCGTACCTCCATTACATCGTTCACATTCCGTTGTTGTTGCCACTATCAGTTCTTACACATGATAAATCTTACTGTGGTTTCCGTGCACTGAATTTCATAATTATGTACGCGTCCATAATTACGTAATTCCTTGCATAGTCCACACAATGTATTTAATGTGTAGGGAAGAACCAAATGAACGAACCTGTGATGAGTGTGACTAGACTATCATTGAGTCCTTTAGATCAATAAATGATCTTTTAAAACAGACTACCTAGAAGTCTTTCAGCTATACCACATGTCATTCCTGACCAGATGTTGGATCAATCTTTAACTAGACCACTCAAGGGGTCTTTTTCGAATTATGAAATGGCACTTATATAATCCAAGGGTCTTAACTACCACGTAGAAGCCCATTAAGGATTTAAGGTAGTACCTTTGAATATCCTACCATGAATCCCTCATATGAAGATATGGAAGATTCTATGAGGATTTCGGAAAAAGTCGGATCGCACAAAACACAAAGGAGAACACATAAACACATAAAAAAAAATCCCATAATTGATTAATTCGACCTTTAATTTGTTATCTTTGGACCCGGGTATTTAAAGTATGCCAGGAATCCAATCCGTGGATTTCATTTGGCACTTTAAATATTTCCAAGAGTCTATAGGAAGATCTTAATAGGAATTCGGTTTGTTCTTATTGAGTTGCAATGTACATATTAGGATGTACAAGAATCCAATCAGGGAATCATCCACGAGGATCTTTAAAATAGAGCAACCCATCGTCCCTTTTGTTTCAAGTTTAAGCTCGAATTGAAGCGGTAGCTCATATTTCAAAAAGCCTTCGTTTTCACAAGATCGTTGTGCTTGAAGGACAAGTGATTGAATATCAATTAGAGTTTGAACAGAGTGAAGCTTGACTTGTTCCTTTCGACTAAGTGCATTGGCTACGATATTCGCCTTACCAGGAAGGTAGCGAATCACGCAATCGTAATCGTTCAAGAGCTTAACTCGAGTTCAGCTCCTTCTAATTGAGAATATGCTGGAGACTTTTGTGGTCTGTGAAAACCATCCATTTCATGCCATAAAGACAGTGTCTCCAGGTTTTGAGAGCAAAGACTGCAGCTCCCAATTCGAGATCATGAGTTGTATAGTTCTTTTCGTGAACTTTCAATTGTCTTGACGTATATGCTATGTCTTTACCTCAACGTATAAGAACATAATCAAGGCCTAGATTCGGTGCGTCACAAAAGACAATGAAATCATCGATTCGAGGTAGGGAATATCGATTCTTGATGGTAAGCTTATCAAGCTCACGATAATAGATACCCATTCGAAAAGATCCATCTTTCTTTTTCACAAAGAGGACAGGAGGTCCCCAAGGTGAGAAAGCTCGGACGGATGAATCCTTTTCTTAAATAACAGTGGCTTTTTAAAAGAAACGAGCGTTTAAGGTTCTAGGGGAGATCACAAGTGATCATGGGAATGACAGAATCACACGAGTAGTTTGTCTTTGTGTTGACATCACAAAGTTGCATCAAACATTCATACAATTGTAGTAGTTTAAAATAAAACCACAAATTTTATTTATATAACAACCGCATTGTCTTTAAATGTTAAAAGATAACAACCAGAGGGATTATAAAATACTAATTGTTCATTGCCGCATCATCGATTGCCTCATTGATGTTAAACACTCGCCCACGAGCGGGATTCACATTCGCGTTTGCGTTGACATTCGGATTGACATTCGCATTCGCATTCGCGTTTACCAATCTCGGGCAATTGTTGCGGAAATGACCCATTTCTCCGCAATTGAAACACGAACCAGGTGGGAATCTTGCAGCATTCCCTTGAGCACTGGGACCTGGGCAGCTTGATTTTGACCAAAAGGACAAATGTTGGCCAAATGCCCAAATCTACCACACATAGCACACTGTTTACAGGCCTGTTGGGCAACATGGTGACCATTACATCGAGTACAGTGAGGTGCGGTACCAACATATGCTTTCTTCGCAGGAGGTTGAGTCGGTGGGTTCTGAGGGTTCTGAGCAGTTTGATTGGTGACAGCAAAGTTTTGGGAAGCCTTGCGCTTCCTTGACTTCTTCGAAGCCTCATCCTGCTTCTCACCCTTACCCTTGTCAGAATCGGTTGACTTCTTTTTATCACCCTTGCGGGTGAGTTTACCCTTCCTGACTTGAGATTCAGTCAGGGTAGCAGACAACTCGATCGCTTGACGAACGGTAGTAGGATTAACGCCAGTCAGGATGTCCTGAATGGAGTCGGGTAAACCATCGATATACCTCTCGATTGCCTTATCCAACGGGGTAACCATCGTGGGACACAACAAACTAAGCTCCTCAAATCGATCCGTATAAGCACGGTCTTCTCCCCCGACTTGTTTCAAATCGTCAAATTCTCGTTACAACACTCGAATCTCGTGTCGGGGACAGAACTCTCTCATCATGAGAGCTCGGAGCTCATCCCAAGTCTGTGCTAGTGCCACTTCGGCACCCCTATCACGCATCACTCCATTCCACCATGTAAGAGCTCGCTTCTCAAATACGCTTGAAGCAAACTCAACTTTGCACGCATTCGGACACTGCACATGTCTGAATGTGCTCTCGATACTCTCAAACCATTGCAGGAGCGCGGTTGCTCCTTGTAACCCAGAAAACTTAAGCGGCTTCGCAGAATTGAAATTCTTGAAATTACACTGAGCATTATTGTTGTTATTATTGTTGTTGTTGTATAACTCGTGGATTTGGGTCACAATGCCTGGAAGCACAGCAGCCATTTGTTGAGAGACAAGGGCTGCGACTTCCTCAGCAGTATAAGTTCGAGCATCGGTTTGAGTATTACGTCGTGGAGGCATTGTCTAAAAAGGAAACATGGGAAACGAGTGAGGTTGACAGTTGGGAAAACAAAAGAGGCATTGAAAATATCGACACAACATAAGGAAGGCGATCATTTATTCGTTACCTCGAACAAACAAATGACACGCAGTGACCAATCATAGTAAATGGGTCAGTATAATGTATCGCGAAGACATGCTCGCCTATAAGTGAACACTCACCCCAATAGTTCCCAGGTAAGAGTGACTGGTCCGATAATGCGGATTTGTACGAACACTCTAGCCTTAGACAGAAAACTCAGGGTACAGGCATTCACTCTTCCAGTTTGCACGTGTTCACATTATTTAGACCCAAACTTTGACGAGATTTTAAAAAAAATTCAGAAGGCACTTAAGCCAAAATGGATCAAACCGGAAGGGTTCAAAACCATATAATAAAGGGTTCAAAACCTAGTAATCAATCATCCAGGGATAGATGATTAATTTTCGAAGCGAATTCGTTATTCTGTTCTCGTTGTGGTTATCACCTAAGGATAGGTGACGGTATTGTTTTAAAAATTCTAAACACAAGTAAACTTGTGTTAGGGTCCTAAAGTTATAGTCTAGGTCAAAGCAATGCTAATAACCTAATTCCCTATAACCATTGGCTCTGATACCAACTTTTCTGTCACACCCCGACCACGTTAAAACAACAAACCGTGGCGGAAACATCGGGGAGTGTTGCAACAGAATTATTGTTTCACAACCATGGTAACCAAATGTTTTGTTCTATTGAATTATTATGTAATGTACATTGTCTTTAAATCAAAACAAACAAACTACATATTGTTTATAACTGTTTTTAAATCACTAAGGCCTCGTCCAGGTCCTATGTGACACAAGCTTCCTAGCAAGCAACATCAAGCAATACCACCTGAAACATATGTAAAAAGTAAAGTCAACAAAGAAATGCTGGCGAGTACATAGGTTTTGTGGGAGTATCGGATTCATGGCTTGTATATATGTTGCAGTACCTCGTTAGACTACAAGAGTCAAAATACAAACCTCGTTTTGAAAAGTGTATTGCAACATAGTTTAACCAACTCAAATCAAGATGGTTATAGTATAAGAAATCTCGTAGCCATGACTCCTAACTCAAAAATATTTGCTTTAGAATAAAAACTTGTAAACATCTCGTGAAATCTCATTAGTAACTCGTATGGGTTATATTGTTTCAAAAACCTCGTTGTGTGACATTGTTTCAAAATAGCTTCACCAGTGAACTAAATAATGATACGCAATGTATTATGATAGAAGCACTTATAAATAAGATGTACCGGCGGCGTATCTACCATGATTCTATCATACTACACTCGTCCCAATATCTAATCACTACCCAAAACAAATCGTTTATCCAATCGTTTATCTCGTTGAAGTCGTCTCAAATCGTTTTACTCGTCTCAAAATCGTATTCGTTGTAATAGTGAAACTACTTTTGGTCGTCTTGCTAACAACATTCAAACCTTTGTGACTCATCTAACTCGTTTCTCGCATTAACAAACCACCAAAGGGTAAGTTAACAATAACAGATTCGGTCGTTACCTACATAACCCCCACACATAACCATGGGTGTAGTCTGATAACGGGATTTGTCAGATCCTATGGTACCATAACCTAATACTGGTCGGCTTGATCAGAGCTAATGAATGTCATTTGTTATGTAAATACAACCAACAAGTCTTGTTCACCTTATTGAAATCGTTATTAGTTTAGTATAAACCATCGTTTTTGAAATCCTCGTTTAAACCTTGAAATTCGTTTTGTACATATGAATCACCCCAAAACAATTGAAAACAATAAAATAGGGGAACTATGTACTCACTTGAGATTGTAGGGTATCCCTGATTTTGTGAACTATCAGTGCTCGGGCAATCAAGGAATCAAGTGGTTCCTAGTATCGGATCGCTAGTCAAACAACAAACGCCTAAATCGGAAGATCGGAAAGAATGAGGTCTTGTAAACCAAATGAGTGTAGGAACTCATGTGATATGATTTAACAAATCCTACATTCTAAATCGGAACCTAACCTAAGTGCTTTCGACCCATCGCGGCCCATTAAGGTAGCTTACGCCACTTTAACGCGTCGTGCGCGCAAACGCGCGTTCGAGATGTCTAACTAGCCTTATGACAAGTATTATATGCCTAAACATGTTTAAATAGGTTGCATAATCAGTTTAGGTGACAAAAGTTAGGTTACATATGCTTAAAGTCCAATTATACATGAAAAGGGCATTTTGGTAATTTACCTAAGGCATATATCTACCTATCATATAACTACTTAAACTCGGTGACCATAAGGTATAACCTCGGAAGGTTATTCCCTACGCATCTATGGTCACTAACCATGCTTGGTCGGATCCTAAAGATCGACCAAACGGGTCGAGTTCGAAAGTCTAAGCGGTGGTTTAGACCGCTCGACTTACGACTCTAAACAAGCACTAACTATTACTGACGAGTTAAACATGTCAAAGCATGTTTAACCTACTGATTTGGTATCAAAACAAAGTGTTTTGATACCTAATAGTAGTCCCGTTGCAAAATGCGTGCTAAAACGCATTTTGACCGAAACTTTGACTCGTCACTACACCTAGTCAACGTGGTAATCAATTGGTATAGTCACTAAGGACTATAACCAACGTGATTACGCTCACGTTGCGAAGTTCAAACGAACTTCTCGTTGACCATCTCGTGGTCAAAGCTGAAAGTCAAACTATATTTGACTTTCAAACTAGGAAAACAATAAAAAGAATGAAAGAATGCTCACAATGGGTCCTTGCTATCTTTTCTACAAGAAAACCAAGTTCCCAATCAGATTTAGAGAGCTCCTAACACTTGAGGAAGCCTTCCAAATCAGATGAAGAAGAGAAGAGAGGTGAATGAGCAAAGAAACAAGTGAAGGGGTGGGCTATATATAGTTTTTCGCAACCGTTAGGATCATTTCTTGGAGAGGAGGCAATGATCCAAGCCCTACAAGTGTCAAGGTAGGATTGGGGGACTTGGAGAGCACACAAACCAGCCCCTAGTAATGAAAACCACCCATCAAAACCATCAAAATCGTGCAAAATGACCAGATTCATTGTTTCTGTCTGACAGGCCCACGCACCCCGCGTAAGATTTGGCTAAGGCTTACGCGCCCCGCCTGAGGAAGTTTGGCAGATTTGTCAGTTTTGGTCCCTGCAGCTTAGAAACATGCGTTCGGCCCATTTGTGACACGTTTAAGCCCCGTTAACCTCATTTCAAGGATCTAAAATGAATTTAAAGTATTGGGAACTCAAAACATGCTCAAAAATATCTCGGATGTCGGTTCGTTTGGTCGTACGGTTGCGTTGTTCGGTTAATTACGACGGAAGTCGTAACGAATGCAAAAAGATCCAAATTGAGCGACGAATGGAATTTTATCATGCCAATCACTAAAATATAATATTTTAATGATTACATAAATTTTTGGATGTCCGGATATATTCAGAACGTAAGATATGCGCGAAAATGCAAACTTGTGCACTTTTTGATGCTTTTAGTCCCTGAATGACCAATAAGTTTATTTTTGCACACCAAACACCTCAAAGCCTATTTCTAAGCTATGTAAAGGATATTTAGGGCATGTTTAACTTATGATAAAGTTCCGGAATGTTCGTTACAGTACGAATCGGCATACTTTTGCAGTTTGTCGAAATTAGTCCCTGTAAGCGAATAAACTTGATTTCGACACACCAAACCTTCCAAAACTTATTTCTAAGTTATGTAAAGGTTATTTATGGTATGTTAAGCTTATTTCACTATCCCGGAGTGTTTGTCGCGTTAAACTGACTGCGTTTACACACCAGTTTGCGTATAACTTTCTAGAAAGCGATTTAGAGCTTGAAATCGAATGAGAATTGATATGTGCAAACGATACACATATTTATACAAATTCCAAGTATGAAATACAATATTTCATTGATTTGGTATTTGTTCGATGGTCTTGGAGGCACAGATGTCACAGTCATAATAATGTATCGCTGAAGACATGCTTGCCTATAAGTGAAAACTCACCCAAGAGTTCCCAGGTAAGAGTGACTGGTCCGATACTGCGGATTTGTAGGAACACTCTAGCCTTAGACAGAAAACTCAGAGTACAGGCGTTCACTCTTCCGGTTTGCACGTGTTCACATTATTTAGAACCCAAAACCTTGACGAGATTTTGAAAACTTAGAAGGCGCTAGGCCAACAATCAAACTGGAAGGGTTCAAAACCATATAATAAATCATCCTAGAACAGATGATTAGTTTTCAAAGCGGTTTTGGAATTTATGTTCTTGTTGTGGTTGTCGCCTAAGGATAGGTGACGGTATTGTTTTATGACTAAACGCAAGTAAACTCGCGTTAGGGTCCTAGGATGGTTATAGACTAGGTCAAAGCATTACTAATAACCTAATTCCCTATAACCATGAGCTCTGATACCAACTTTTCTGTCACACCCTGACCACGTAAAACAACAAAACGTGGCGGAATCGTCGGGGAGTGTTGTAACAGAATCATTGTTTCATAACACATGGGAAATTGAAATGTTGTTTTATTGATTTAAGAGTTACAATGTCTTAACAAACAAAGAAGTAATACAAAATTTAACTAGTCTTGCATCTTTTAATGTCACTAAGGCCTCGTCCAATCCTACGTGAGCATACATCAATATCACCATCAAATTTCATCAACTATTGTACCTGAAACACATGTGAAAATATATCAGCATAAAAATGCCGGCGAGTACATAGGTTTTGTGAAAATAGGATTCATGACTTAGGTTTAAGAAAATGTTTATTGAAAACTTGTCATGAATCCAGTTTAAGTGTTTGCTTTTATAAAACGTTTGAAAAGCGATAATAAGGTAGATGATATGTAAAAGAGTAATGTAAGGTTAAATGAATAACCAAGTAAAAATGAGTTTGTATAAAATAAGTTGTTTGTGAAACAATGTCTTGTGAAAAATATGTTATATGTCTAAACTGAAATGATTTAAACAACGCTGCGATATGTAATATCATACAAGCACTTATATATCGGAAGTACCAGTGGCGTATCCACCATGCTTGTATCATGTTACACACGCCTCATTACTTAAATCACTTTACCCAAACAAACCTCCAATGTAAAATGTCGATGTTTAAACCAATTGCCAAATGTATTGAATAATATGTCACATGTAATGTGTAACCAAAAATGATATGTATGGCTAGCGAAATGCATCAACTAAACCATAGGTAAAATGCACAAAACAAAGTATTGAAGTAAATCTCAGTTTAAATCAATGTTATGTTTTGTGGAAATGCATGCTATACTGATACAAACATCTATGCGGTGTTGTGAAAATTCCATACATTCAAGCCTTGAGACAGCAGGATAACCTTCGAATAAAAATTATCAAAAAGAAATGTTTTCGGATTCAGTCATTCCATCCATCCAAACAAACCTCGGATTTTAGGAACGGGATTTGTCAAGTCCTCTGGTACCACTACCTACTACCGAGCGACGTGATCAATGTTAATGAATGTACATTGTCCCATTTAAACAAACCAAATGTCATACCAAAATGTAAGCATGTGATGTGATGTGAATGTACTAAATATGAACAAAATGAACATACATAGCATGTGATGTGATGTAAAACAATGTACTAGTATGATGAACATACATAGCATGAAAAGGTAATGTAAATCAAATGTACTAAGTATGCAACAAAGGACATACATAGCAAAAACATAATGAAATCATGTACTAATAGTGTACTAGTGAACATAGCAAGTATATGATATGAAAAACATGAAAAGCATGAAAGAGGGGTCTATGTACTCACTTGAGGGTGCTTAGAAGTCTTGAACAACAACCAAGCAAAGCTAGAGGGATCATGGAATCAAACGGCATCCTATATAGATAACTACATAAATAACCGGACCTAAATCGGGAGATTGGATAGTATGAGGTTTCGTAAACCAAATGAGTATTGGAACTCATATGATATGGTTTAATAAAGCCTACATACTAAAATGGAACCTAACCTAAGTGCTTACGACCCATTATGACCCGTTTAGGTAGCTTATGCTACTTTAGCAAGTCGTTTGCGTAAAACGCGTTCGGACCGCTTAACTAGTCCTATGACAAGTAAAATATGCCTTAACATGTCTAATATTGTTGCTAAATCAGTTTAGATGTCAAAAATTAAGTTACATATGCTTAAAATGAATTTTTGCATAAAAAGGGTATTTTGGTAATTTTCCTAAGGCATAGAAACTACTTATCATATAACTATTTAAATGACGTGACCATAAGGTATAACCTCGGAAGGTTAATCCCTATACAACTATGGTCACCTAATGTGTTTGGTCGGATCCTAATGATCGACCAAATGGGTCGGGCTCGAAAGCATAAGCGATTGTTTAGATCGCTTACCTTTACGACCCTAAACAAGCACAATTCTAAAAGCGACGAGCTAAACATGCTAGAACATGTTTAGTAAAGTTAGAAAACAGGTTTGGTATGAAAACGAACGGTTTTAATACCCCAGAGTAGTTTGGTTACAACATACGCGAGAAAACGTATTTTGGCCAAAACTACGACTCATCACTGAGCCTAGATAACGTGGTAATCAGTAGGTATAGTCACTAGGGACTATAACCATCGTGATTACGCTCACGTTATGAAGTTCAAACGAACTTCGCGTTGACCATAAACTGGTCAATGCAGAAAGTCAAACACAGTTTGACTTTAACGCTAAAACGAACGGAAAACGCGAAAGAATACTTATAGAAGGTCCCCGCAAGATTGATTTCCGAGTATTTCTCAGGTATGAAGTGTTAATCACTCCAACTTAGAGAAAATCTCAGAATCAAGTGGGTTTTGAATGAAGTTGGGTGGGGTATTTATAGGCATGGCACAACCGTTAGGATCGTTCATCGAAAAACGTGCTTCGATCTAGGCCGTCCACATGGGCCCATTGTTTTGAAAAACCATTTGAGCCCATAGATTCAATCCCCTGATTTGAAAATACCATTTGAAATGGGTTTTGAAGTGTATAACAGTTGTTAACAGCTATAAAAACAAGTTTCTGCATCTGGAGGGGCCTCGCGTGACGCCAAGGGGGCTAGGTGTCACGCTAAGGTCCTTCTGATCAGCAACAGTTTCCAAAGTTTCCATTTCAGTCCCCTTTGTGTATTAAGGCCAATTCCGACATGTTTAAGGCTCGTTAAGTCAACTTTGAGGCCCTAAAATGATGCCTAAACATTGTGGACATGAAGCATGCTCAAAAATATACCGGATGTCGGTTCGTTTGGTCGTACGATCGCGATGTTCGCTTAATTACGACGGAATGCGCATAAGCGCGAAAGACGATCCAAATTGCGCGACGAATGGATTTTTCTCATACCAAACACTAAAACATAATATTTTAATGCTTACATAAATTTTTGGATGTCCGGAAGTATTCAGAACGTAAGTTATGCGCGAAAATGCAAACTTATGCACTTTTTGACGCTTTTAGTCCCTGAATGAGCATAAAGTTTATTTTAGCACACCGAACCCCTCAAAGCCTATTTCTAAGCAATGTAAAGGATATTTAAGGTGTGTTTAACTTATGGCCATGTTCCGGAATGTTTGTTACAGTTCATATTGGCATACTTTCGCAGTTTGTCAATTTTAGTCCCTGTAAGCGAATAAACTTGATTTTGCCATACCAAAGCCTTCAAAACTTATTTCTAAGTTATGGAAAGGTTATTTAAGGTATGTTAAGCATAAAGTGATGTTCCAGAGTATTTGTTGCGTTAAACTGATTGCGTTTACGCACCAATTTGCGTAAAATTCTCCAGAAAGCGATATAGAGTTTAAAAATTGAATAAAAGTTGATATGTGCAAATGATACACATATTTTTACAAATCCCATGTATGAAATACAATATTTCATTGATTTGGTAATTGTTTGATGGTTGAAGTGACACAGAGGTCACAGTCTCCCCCACTTCAGGAAATTTCGTCCCGAAATTATCTTAGAGGAAACTTGTGAGAGCTTGAAACATGGAGTTGAAAAGATCAAACAACACTGGTTAGAATCCTGAACTTCTAGTAGCTTTGAATAACATCATGCTTGCAATGTGAGAGGGACACTTATACACAAGTACATATAGTGTTATTGGTGCGTCCACCGTACCTCCATTACATTGTTCACATTTTGTTACGGTTGCCACTGTTGGTTCTTACACATAATAAGTCTTACTGTGGTTTCCGTGCACTGAACTTCGTAATTATGTATGCATCCATAATTACGTAATTCCTTGCATAGTCACGTAGTGCATCTTATAATGTGTAGGGGAAGGAAACAATGAACGAGTCGGTGATGATTGTGCTTAGACCACCATTGTCACACCCTGGCTTTGCGGAAGCGTGGTAAATTTGGTGTGACTTCTTAATACCATAGCTTAACCATAACAAAGCTATATGAAATAAAACCATGCAAGATCATCCATTAAATTAAGTTTTGGAATATAAGTAACACAACATTGTCTTAGGGCGTTGACTCATGCAACGGAAACTACAACCTGATAACATAAAACATTGTTCAGAAGACACAAAACATCAACATGAAGTAAACGCAGTCTAAGGACTGTGACTCGTCCAGGTAAAAGTCACATCCCCTAAACTTGGATGACCTCGGACTCTTATGCAGCGGGAAAACGTAACATACCACGCCAGATCTTTAGTTCCCTGAAATACATGTAAGTTGGAAAAATCAACAATAATGTTGAGCGAGTTCATGTGTAAGTGAGTAACAAAACCTTTGTAAGTACAAAATCCTGGTATGTAGCAAATAAGGAAAAAAGAGATCACCAATGGTTTGCAAGGCCATTGATATGTGTGAAGTGCAAGTAGGAAGACTCAAACCTAGCGGATTTATGCGTTGGGCACAAAGTCACCCCGAGGTCCGTCATGCTGGGCCTGGGGCTGGGCTCGCTACACCCAGATAGATCTACCGCTCCTGTCCCTCGGTCTTACCATGAGGATTAATGGCCTCAAGTTTCCGCCTACCCATTCACATGATCTAAGTAGTAAACCTCCTTACGCTAACCATACCATGTATAAAGTATTCGTAATCCAAAGTAACATGTATTTCACCCCCGCAGTTTAGAAAACTGAAAACAGTTAAGAGAAAAGGGGGACATGAACTCACAGTGGTGTGTCTCTATCAAGAAAATCTCCTGATCAATCTGCTGAATGACGACCTACACGTACTAACTTCCATTAGACGGACGACTGTGCCTTAGCTTAAGGTTTAATGTCTTTGGGAAATAGTTAGACAACTATTTCGTAATTACACTTTGTAATTATTTGGTAAATATATTCCTTCCCAAGGATGGGGACTTTAATACATGTGCGTTCGTATATTTTTGGAATATATTATTAAGTCTCACTTAAAATATATTTTAATCCTTTCTCCAAAATATAAATATTTCTCCCAAAAATATTATATTTTATTACATATAATTTTCCAAAAATAATACTCTCGACAAAATACGCGTTTATTAGTATTTTTCCGAAAATGCGTAAGTTACGTTTAAAGATCGGGTGGTATTAATGATAATACCGTTGTAACTTAATATTTATTGTGAAGGCGTTCGTATTATTTTGGAATCGTTAACATTTGGTAATATTATTTTTACCCTAAAAATAATATTTACGTAGTTCACCAATTAATCATAAAAACGTCATAAGTGTTGTTATGAAAAATATATATATATCAAATATATATTTATCAAGTTTTATTTTGTGAAAATCCCACCTCCGACACTTAGAAATTTTGAAATTAAAATCGTGGCGAAATTTATATTTTTGAAAACAAGTTAGAAATATATTTCTAACACTTGTGATGAAAATATTTCCAAGTGTTAGGTTTTTGAAAAATTTCGCCAGAGTTTCCCCTGTAACTGGAGGTGGCCACGCTTCAAGCGTATCATTTTCTTTTAAAATTCAAATCAACAATGTTCCCAACATTAACAAACAATACTTCAATATTAAACTAGTCAAAATATATATAAATCGCAAAAATACATGAACTTGTGGTTTTTCCAAAATAGGTAGTATCTTTCCATTATCTTTAGTGGATCTTTGTATAAATCAATCCGGTTTCTTGAAAGTCTCGTTTTTAAAGAAAATATATTTTTCCACAACTCCTTGTAAAAATTTACAAAAATAGTTCTTTTGTCAAAACTTTGTGTTACACAAGTGTTTACACACTTGTGTGTTTACAAAAGTCACTCTTGTTCATGAAAGATCCGGTTTTAAAGATATATTTTCTTTTGACACTTGGTCCTTTGAAAATACCATTTGTAGATCCGTAGATCTACTAGTTTTGAACACTATTTCATAAGTAAAATTGTTTTTACACAAGTTCATGCTTAGTATGTAGTAGTGTTTCATCATTTAACCCTTTTCATACTTTAACATACCCTAAGCCATGATTTATGAACATGACTAATCCGGGTTAGATGATGATCCGAGCTACCACAACATAGATCGACACTAGATAATTACAACAAAACAAGTCTCACAAGTTTTACACAACTTCATAGCTTTTATCCAAATCATTTAACTCTTTTGTAAACTTTTAACATGTCTTCTTGTAAGTTCATGAATTTTAACCGACAAAGTTCTTATTAACCACTTTAGATATGAACAAAAAGGCGTTTAGAGTCACTTACTACTAGTTCGAGGCTAGGGAAGAATCTAGTCGAAAAGCGGGTGGTTAAAAGCGTTGAGGTGAGGTCCTTGACGATCCGCAAGCACCGGGCTTCCTCGAATGTGACCCTTCACACTTGTATAAATATAGAATGCCTTGAATGAAATCAAAAGGTGGTGGTGGTGTGGCCTAGTCTTCGGCCGTGAATGTCAAAGAGGGAAAGAAAAGGAGTAAATTTTGTTATGTGTTGAAGTGGATGAGATGGTGAACTTGTGGATTTAATTATAGTCCATCCACTCAAATTGTCCATGGTGCAAAATATTTAGTAGATATTGAGCATAGTGATTAAAATAATTGATCAAAGGACAAAGTGTGTCACCTATTTTGGTGACCGATCGGACAAGGGGTGGGGGGGTTTGGTTTGGGTTTAACTAATTAGTTAAGGTAGTCTAGTTAGTTGGTTAAGACTAGTTACTAATGTGTAGTAAATTGTAACGGGTGTTAGGGTACTCGGGGACCCTAACTGGCTCAAAAAAAAAAAAAAAACAGTGTCAATGACAATATTATTTTTTTTTTATTTCCCGTGTTAAGTCCGGTTGTTCGGTTGGATACTAGTCCGTTAAAGTGCTAAATAATTATATAAAGTGTCGTTATTATTATTTTTAGTGACACAGCTTATTCCTGACACTTTGGAAAGTGTCTAGTAATATTTTTCTCATGTTTTGGCACTTTATTAGTTAGCTAAATGCTGAATTTTTAATTAAAGTGCTGAATTTTGTACTTAAAGTACGTTTTAGGCACATCCGGTCACTGTAACTTATACCTAGTGACGCAGTTCTACAACCCTTATATCCCCACACTCTCTACTAGTGTAGTAAACTATCTCGGGCTCAAACAGGCCTTAGAGGCAGTGTCTGCCTGACGCTGGCTATATCAGCATGTTAAAGGGGTTATCCGTTTATTGTGCTACTGTGCTTTTGTGCATCAAGGTTGTCACTATGGTTCAGTATGTAATAGTAGAGTGACATCAAGGAAAGTATGATGCAAGTAAGTGTACGTATCAGAATTCAAGTAGCAGTTTATCCACAATTTCAAGCAAGCACAGTAATTAAGCAGTAATTAATTATTAATTAAGTCGTACGGATACCTGGTTTAGTGAGGGTTGTCACATTCTCCCCCCGTTAGAAAAATTTTGTCCCGAAATTTTAAGTTCTGCTTCTAGTTGCAGGGTTCTTGGGAAATAAGTGGGGGTATTTCTCTTTCATCCGGTCCTCATGTTCCCAGGTGTATTTAGGACCATGTATGGCATTCCAACGAACCTTGACGAGCTTGACACTGCTCCGGCGGGTTTTGTTCACCTTCCAATCCGTAACCTCAACGGGTTCTTCAACGAAATGGAGCGTGTCGTCGACATGAATTTCGTCGGTAGGAATGACAACGGTATCTTGAGTTGGACTTTTCCTCAAATTTGATACGTGAAACGTATCGTGAACACCATTCAATTCGGCAGGTAGATCCAACTTGTATGCTACGGTCCCAATTCTTTCAAAAATCCTGAACGGACCAATATACCGCGGATTCAACTTTCCACGCTTCCCAAAGCGTGCCACACCCTTCCAGGGTGATACCTTCAACAAAACCATATCACCAACCTCAAACTCCAGAGGCTTCCTTTTTCGATCCGCGTAGGCTTTCTGACGGTCGCGAGCCGCACTGATGCGATCTCGGATCTGTGCAATCTTATCTGTGGTTTCCTGGACCACATCAGGACCAACCAATTGCCTGTCACCTGCGTCAGACCAACAGAGCGGTGATCTGCACTTGCGGCCATAAAGAGCTTCGAATGGTGCAGCCCCAATACTGGCGTGATAGCTGTTGTTGTATGAAAATTCAACCAAAGGCAAATGCTTATCCCAGCTACCGCCCAAATCCATAACACATGCTCTCAGCATGTCTTCCAAATTCTGAATCGTCCGCTCGCTTAGACCGTCGGTCTGCGGGTGAAACGCGGTGCTCATATTCAACTTCGAGCCAAAAGCTTCTTGGAAGGATTGCCAAATCCTAGAGATGAACCTCCCGTCTCTATCAGAGATGATCGAGAGAGGTACTCCATGGCGTGTAACAATTTCTCTCATGTAAATTTCGGCCAACTTGCTCGTATTATCCTTCTCTCTGATAGGTAAGAAGTGCGCTGACTTCGTCAATCGATCCACTATTACCCAGATAGTGTCATGGCCTTTTGGCGTTCTTGGCAACTTCGTAATAAAATCCATGGAGATTTGTTCCCACTTCCACTTGGGAATTTCCGGTTGTTGCAGAAGTCCTGAAGGCTTCTGGTATTCCGCTTTAACCTTAGCGCAAGTTAAACATTTGCTCACATAAACAGCCACGTCGCCTTTCATCCTAGGTCACCACTAATAATCCTTAAGATCTTGGTACATCTTATCCGCTCCAGGGTGGATAGAGTACCGTGACTTGTGAGCTTCATCGAATATAACCTTTCTTAAACCTCCAAACAAAGGAACCCAAATCCTTTTCTCAAAACATAACGTTCCTTCCCCGTTTGGTACCAATAACTTCTTCATCCCACGGAGATATTCTTCTTCAAGGTTTCTTTCCTCAAAAGCTTCTTTTTGCGCGGCACGAATGCACAAGGAAAGATCGGTTTGAATAATCATCTCCAAAGCCCTAACCCTTATGGGCTTGATCCTTTCTTTTCGACTTTGGGCATCGGCGACCACATTCGCCTTCCCTGGGTGGTACTTTATCTCGCAGTCGTAATCATTCAACAACTCTACCCATCGTCTTTGTCTCATATTCAACTCCTTCTGGTTGAATATGTGCTGTAGGCTCTTGTGATCTGTGAAGATTGTGCACTTTGTACCATAAAGGTAGTGTCTCCAGATCTTTAATGCAAAAATTACTGCGCCAAGTTCCAAGTCATGTGTGGTATAGTTCTTCTTATGTACTTTCAATTGACGCGATGCGTAAGCAATAACCTTTTGGCGTTGCATCAACACGCAACCCAAACCTTGGCGTGAGGCGTCACAGTATACCCCGAAATCATCTGTACCTTCTGGTAGTGCTAAGATTGGCGCATTGCAGAGCTTATCTTTCAATATCTGGAACGCTTCTTCCTGTTTGATTCCCCAATCAAACTTCTTATCTTTCTGCGTGAGGAGCGTCAATGGTTGAGCGATTTTTGAGAAATCCTCAATGAATCTCCGATAATAGCCAGCCAAACCCAAGAATTGTCGAATCTCGGTTGGCGTCTTTGGCGTTTCCCAATTCTTGATCGCTACGATCTTTGTGGGATCAACATGAATTCCATCTCCATTTACCACGTGTCCAAGGAATTGCACTTCTCGCAGCCAAAACTCGCACTTAGAGAACTTGGCGTACAACTGTTCTTTCTTCAGCAGTTCCAAAATGGCTCTTAAATGCTGTTCGTGCTCAGCCTTCGTCTTTGAATAAATCAAAATATCATCGATGAACACTATCACGAACTTATCCAAGTACGGCTTACAAACTCTGTTCATCAAATCCATGAAGACTGCAGGTGCGTTTGTTAACCCAAACGGCATAACTAGGAACTCGTAGTGTCCATATCGAGTTCTGAAGGCTGTCTTCGGGATACTCTCCTCCTGTATCCTTAACTGATGGTATCCAGATCGAAGATCGATCTTTGAATAAAAGCTTGAACCTTGCAGTTGGTCGAATAGATCATCAATCCTTGGCAGAGGGTATCTATTCTTGATCGTCAGCTTGTTCAACTCTCTGTAGTCAATACACATATGAAAACTACCGTCCTTCTTCTTGACAAACAAAACTGGAGCTCCCCAAGGCGAGAAGCTTGGTCGGATAAATCCCTTGTCTAACAACTCTTGAAGTTGTGTCGACAGCTCTTGCATCTCAGACGGAGCAAGTCTATAGGGTGCCTTAGCCACAGGCGCGACGCCTGGAACTAAATCGATGCGAAACTCTACTTGCCTCTGAGGCGGCAATCCAGGCAAGTCCTCTGGGAAGACTTCTGGATATTCCCTCACGACAGGGATGTCTTCGATCTTCGGTTCTTCAGCTTTCTTATCCACAATGTGTGCCAGAAAGGCAGCACATCCCTTCTGTAAACATTTTCGCGCTTTCAAGCAACTGATAATTCTTAACGGCGTCTCACGCTTCTCTCCATGAACCACAATGGTCTCACCATCATCAGTTGGGATACGAACTACCTTTTCGTGACAAACTATCTCAGCCTTGTTTCCTGATAACCAATCCATTCCTACCACCACGTCGAAGCTTCCCAACTGGACTGGTAGTAGATCCAGAGCAAACTCGCACTCTCCCAATTCGATCACACAACCTCTGATAACTTCATTGGCTTCTACTAACTTTCCATTGGCCAATTCGATTGAGTACGGAATATCTAATTTACTAGCGGCTAAACCAAGCATATTCTTAAACTCTAAAGACACGAAGCTATAGTCGGCGCCAGTATCAAATAAAACGGATGCATAGTGTTGGTTTACAGGGAACGTACCAGTAACGACATTGGGATCCTGGCGCGCTTCCCTCGCTTCTATGTTGAAAACCCTTCCACGGGCTTGGTTCAACTCTGGGCAGTTCCTCTTGTAGTGCCCAAGATCACCACAGTTGAAGCATCCGGATCTCTGCCCGTTTCCACCCGCTTGATTATTCCTCTGGTTACGATTCACAGTGCCCGCTTGATTCACATTGTTGCCTCGATTCCCATTTCCTCCAGTGTTTCCTTGTGGGCGATTTCCATTACCACCCCGGTTATTGTTTCTGTTTCCAAATCCTCCTTGGCCTCCCTGGCCAACAGTGGCCCAACAAGAATCCTTCAAGTGGCCAGGTTTTCCACACGCTTCACACACTTTCAAACTTCACCGGCCAGAATGGTGACGCTGGCAGGTGTTGCACTTGGGCTGAGTGCCCATATATCCCTTTCCTTTCTTTCCACTACCAGCTGTAACCTGAGCTGGCGCGCTTGACTCTCCTTTCTTAACAACCCCACTAGTGCCTTACTTGAAGTTCGAGAACTTCCGTTTGTTATCTCCGGATGACTCGACGTGAGTCTCCTTGCCTGGGTTTGCAAGTTTTTCTAGTCTAATGACTTCCGTAACGAGTGCCAAGCCCATCTTACTTGCAGCCACAGATGTTGGTGGCGTAGATGCTGTCATTAAGCTCAGGACTTGAGGTGCCAGTTCCCAAATGAAATGTCCTAATTTCCTCAATTCTAGTTCTACCAAGTCTTTGCATGAATTCCAACATTTTCGGACCTTCCATTATCAGGCTCTGGAATTCACCTTCCAACCTCTGTGTTTCTGTTTGGGTGCAATACTTCTTACGCATTATTCCTTTCAACTCATCCCAAGTTAACCCGTATGCTGTAGCTAGGCCCATTATTCGAACCTGAAGATTCCACCATATTCGAGCTCCATCTTGAAACAACTCAGAAACGTATGGGACTTGTTGTTCTGGCGTACAACCACTCATTCGAAAGATGGATTCCATACTTTCAATCCATTTCACAAAAGCTATGGCACCCCCAGTGCCGTCGAACTTCGGAGGCTTGTAATTGAGGAAATGCCAGTAGGAACAACCGTTATTTTCTGAGGTGCCTCTGCTAGGTTCGGAGCGTAGGGCCTCGTGCTGTGCTATAGCTGCAGCAATTATCTTTTGAAGTTCCGCCTCTAAGGTGGGCATGCGCATTTCGCGTCTTGGTGGCATCTTCTAAAAGATGTTTCACGTTGGTTAGGTCATATCAGGTGAAACGTACGTATGTATTCAACAATATCAGCACATAACATCTCATGTTATAAATAAATCAGCCACATAACATCCCATGTCATAGAACATAAACAATAGATCACTGCGATTGCATTGCCACAAATCGAGACCAAAATGTAAGGTTTACGGGTACCCAACTGTATCATACAATCATCAATGACTTAGTAGGGGACGACCCTAGGCAAGTCATGCGATCGCTGGACATGTTCAGGAATCTCTGGTTCGTCCATTTTCAAATTCCAGGACTCCATCTCAAGCTTCTGTATTCCAGTCTTAGAACCACATTTCTCCTCAATCATTTCCTTGAGCTCGTCCCAGCTCAGTGCATAAGCAGCATCTGTACCAAGGGTCTGAATCCGAAGATCCTATCATGAGAGTGTGCCATCTAGAAATGACCCCGAGGTAAAGGTAACACTCTGTTGGGGCGAACAGTTAGTCATTCTTAGAACAGAGTCAATCTTTTCGGACCAACGAGCAAATGCAATGGCGCTTCCTGTTTCGTCGAAGTTCAAAGGCTTGCAGTTCAGGAACTGCTTATAGGTGCAGTCAGTTGGAGGGGTTATTTTCAGTAGTGCCATCGCTGTGCTTAAAGTGGAGGGCTTCATGTCGTGCAATCGCCTGTAAGATGCGTTTTTGCAGCTCGGCTTCTATCCTTGGCAACGTACTAGTGTTTGTGTCACGCCAGGGTGGCATTCTCCTCTGCCGAAGTGGCTTGAAGTGGGTTAGACAACATTCCAACTGTCTATGAGATACATAGCACCATAAGCCATCATGTACTCACCCAATTTTACATCTAAATATACTCAATGTATGGGTGGGGAAATAAATTTCTGAGCCTTCACATAGGCTTGCCAGTGGCTTGTTGCTTGAAATAGAATGAACTCGAGGCTACATCGCCTAGGTCATTCGTGTTTGAGTTATTTCCTGCTACATTGGTTTTCATTAGCTTGACCCGCAGAGTCCACCAGGATTTCTGTGCACTACAAGTCGTTATTACGTGGGCCCCCGTAATAATAAATTGTCTTGCACAGTTACCCCAAATTTTCTCTCGTCCAAGCAAATGATCAATCAAGGAGCAACAGCAGGTGCATCGGCATGAACAGGGTCATGCTCCAATGCAGGGTCAAGAGCAACGCCTGGCTCAGGGGCCACGACTAGCTCCGGATCAACAAACTCCATCTCAAAATCAGCTGGATCAACCATCACAGGGGGTTACAGGATCCTCCAAGGGCTTGTCTAAGTGTATGAACTCAAGGTCATGGTCTGGATCAAAACCAGGTGGAAGAACAAGATCACCCTCAATATTGTGATCAAACTCAAAGCTGTGTGCGGGAACCGGTGCAGCTGATGATGCCGTATCAGGGTCGGCGTCATGTGAATGGTGCTGCACTCCCTGTATATGCAAAAATGCGGATGTCAGAAACTCAAATGAGTCTGGGGCAGGGGAATGGGCATGAGTTTCCCCTGCAGGAGCGTCCACAAGCAGTAGGCTAATACCAGCAGCAATAGGGCCTCGCCCTCGAATGGGTCCTCCTCTAGTAGATCGTTATCGTCGTCAGAGGCCACGTCGGGGGGGGGGCATATCAACAACAGGATAAGCGGCAAGGGGCACACGAGCAGGGATCACCGTGAGTGGCAAATTCCCAACAAGATGGCCACCAGTAGGCTCTGCTATGACTTCAGGCAGCGCAAAAGGGCTGAAAGTCGTCATTGTCTGTGCCGGTAGTATCGGAAATGTACACCTCGTGCTCCGATGAAACTATGTCGTCTGATACTATGGCCATGGGATTCGTAGTGTCCATCTTTCTAGTACATGATGAAGGCATGACGTTTGTAACACAAACACATATACGTATAACAATCAATCATATAATCATATAAACATGTTAGTCAACAATAAACAATCAAATGATTCTCCTAGTTCCACTAGCCTCCCAGTCTCCTAGACTGACATTCCTAGTCCCACTAGCCAAATTCTCCCAGCCTCTAAGACTGCTCTATCATCTACCTCGATCTCTTAGATCGAGCCTCGGCCTCCAATACCGAGCCTCAGCCTCCAAGATTGAGCCTGCTCTTCCTAGTCTTACTAGCCATCTACCTCGATCTCTTAAATCGAGCCTCGGTCTCCAAGACCGAGCCTCAGCCTCCAAGACTGAGCCTACTCTTCCTAGTCTCACTAGCCATCTACCTCGATCTCTTAGATCGAGCCTCGGTCTCCAAGACCGAGCCTCAGCCTCCAAGACTGAGCCTAAAAAAAATAAATAAAATGTGCTCAACATTTGTTTGTAAAAACGTTTTGGATCTGGACTTAAGTGGTATGCAGTAAAAATGTTTTCGTGAGAGCCCTAGTGATTATAGTCTAGACTCGAGAAGGAATCCTAGTTCGCTATGATCAGAGCTCTGATACCAAGCTGTCACACCGTGGCTTTGCGGAAGCGTGGTTAATTTGGTGTGAATTCTTAATACCATAGCTTAACCATAACAAAGCTATATGAAATAAAACCATGCAAGATCATCCATTAAATTAAGTTTTGGAATATAAGTAACACAACATTGTCTTAGGGCGTTGACTCATGCAACGGAAACTACAATCTGATAACATAAAACATTGTTCAGAAGACACAAAACATCAACATGAAGTAAACGCAGTCTAAGGACTGTGACTCGTCCAGGTAAAAGTCACATCCCCTAAACTTGGATGACCTCGGACTCTTATGCAGCGGGAAAACGTAACATACCGTGCCAGATCTTTAGTTCCCTGAAATACATGTAAGTTGGAAAACTCAACAATAATGTTGAGCGAGTTCATGTGTAAGTGAGTAACAAAACCTTTGTAAGTATAAAATCCTGGTATGTAGCAAATAAGGAAAAAAGAGATAACCAATGGTTTGCAAGGCCATTGATATGTGTGAAGTGCAAGTAGGAAGACTCAAACCTAGCGGATTTATGCGTTGGGCACAAAGTCACCCCGAGGTCCGTTATGCTGGGCCTGGGGCTGGGCTCGCTACACCCAGATAGATCTACCGCTCATGTCCCTCGGTCCTACCATGAGGATTAATGGCCTCAAGTTTCCGCCTACCCATTCACATGATCTAAGTAGTAAACCTCCTTACGCTAACCATACCATGTATAAAGTATTCGTAATCCAAAGTAACATGTATTTCACCCCCGCAGTTTAGAAAACTGAAATTAGTTAAGAGAAAAGGGGGACATGAACTCACAGTGGTGCGTCTCTATCAAGAAAATCTCCTGATCAATCTGCTGAATGACGACCTACACGTACTAACTTCCATTAGACGGACGGCCGTGCCTTAGCTTAAGGTCTAATGTCTTTGGGAAATAGTTAGACAACTATTTCGTAATTACACTTTGTAATTATTTGGTAAATATATTCCTTCCCAAAGATGGGGACTTTAATACATGTGCGTTCGTATATTTTCGGAATATATTATTAAGTCTCACTTAAAATATATTTTAATCCTTTCTCCAAAATATAAATATTTCTCCAAAAAATATTATATTTTATTACATATAATTTTCCAAAAATAATACTCTCGACAAAATACGCGTTTATTAGTATTTTTCCGAAAATGCGTAAGTTACGTTTAAAGATCGGGTGGTATTAATGATAATACCGTTGTAACTTATTATTTATTGTGAAGGCGTTCGTATTATTTTGGAATCGTTAACATTTGGTAATATTATTTTTACCCTAAAAATAATATTTACATAGTTCACCAATTAATCATAAAAACCTCATAAGTGTTGTTATGAAAAATATATATATATCAAATATATATTTATCAAGTTTTATTTTGTGAAAATCCCACCTCCGACACTTAGAAATTTTGAAATTAAAATCATGGCGAAATTTATATTTTTGAAAACAAGTTAGAAATATATTTCTAACACTTGTGATGAAAATATTTCCAAGTGTTAGGTTTTTGAAAAATTTCGCCAGAGTTTCCCCTGTAACTGGAGGTGGCCACGCTTTCAAGCTTATCATTTTCTTTTAAAATTCAAATCAACAATGCTCCCAACATTAACAAACAATACTTCAATATTAAACTAGTCAAAATATATATAAATCGCAAAAATACATGAACTTGTGGTTTTTCCAAAATAGGTAGTATCTTTCCATTATCTTTAGTGGATCTTTGTATAAATCAATCCGGTTTCTTGAAAGTCTCGTTTTTAAAGAAAATATATTTTTCCACAACTCCTTGTAAAAATTTACAAAAATAGTTCTTTTGTCAAAACTTTGTGTTACACAAGTGTTTACACACTTGTGTGTTTACAAAAGTCACTCTTGTTCATGAAAGATCCGGTTTTAAAGATATATTTTCTTTTGACACTTGGTCCTTTGAAAATACTATTTGTAGATCCGTAGATCTACTAGTTTTGAACACTATTTCATAAGTAAAATTGTTTTTACACAAGTTCATGCTTAGTATGTAGTAGTGTTTCATCATTTAACCCTTTTCATACTTTAACATACTCTAAGCCATGATTTATGAACATGACTAATCCGGGTTAGATGATGATCCGAGCTACCACAACATAGATCGACACTAGATAATTACAACAAAACAAGTCTCACAAGTTTTACACAACTTCATAGCTTTTATCCAAATCATTTAACTCTTTTGTAAACTTTTAACATGTCTTCTTGTAAGTTCATGAATTTTAACCGACAAAGTTCTTATTAACCACTTTAGATATGAACAAAAAGGCGTTTAGAGTCACTTACTACTAGCTCGAGGCTAGGGAAGAATCTAGTCGAAAAACGGGTGGTTAAAAGCGTTGAGGTGAGGTCCTTGACGATCCGCAAGCACCGGGCTTCCTCGTATGTGACCCTTCACACTTGTATAAATATAGAATGCCTTGAATGAAATCAAAAGGTGGTGGTGGTGTGGCCTAGTCTTCGGCCGTGAATGTCAAAGAGGGAAAGAAAGGGAGTAAATTTTGTTATGTGTTAAAGTGGATGAGATGGTGAACTTGTGGATTTAATTATAGTCCATCCACTCAAATTGTCCATGGTGCAAAATGTTTAGTAGATATTGAGCATAGTGATTAAAATAATTGATCAAAGGACAAAGTGTGTCACCTATTTTGGTGACCGATCGGACAAGGGGTGGGGGGGTTTGGTTTGGGTTTAACTAATTAGTTAAGGTAGTCTAGTTAGTTGATTAAAACTAGTTACTAATGTGTAGTAAATTGTAACGGGTGTTAGGGTTCTCGGGGACCCTAACTGGCTCAAAAAAAAGAAAAACAGTGTCCATGACAATATTATTTTTTATATATCCCGTGTTAAGTCCGGTTGTTCGGTTGGATACTAGTCCGTTAAAGAGCTAAATAATTATATAAAGTGTCGTTATTATTATTTTTAGTGACACAGCTTATTCCCGACACTTTGGAAAGTGTCTAGTAATATTTTTCTCATGTTTTGGCACTTTATTACTTAGCTAAATGCTGAATTTTTAATTAAAGTGCTGAATTTTGTACTTAGAGTACGTTTTAGGCACATCCGGTCACTGTAACTTATACCTAGTGACGCAGTTCTACAACCCTTATATCCCCACACTCTCTACTAGTGTAGTAAACTATCTCGGGCTCAAACAGGCCTTAGAGGCAGTATCTGCCTGACGCTGGCTATATCAGCATGTTAAAGGGGTTATCCGTTTATTGTGCTACTGTGCTTTTGTGCATCAAGGTTGTCACTAGGGTTCAGTATGTAATAGTAGAGTGACAGCAAGGAAAGTATGATGCAAGTAAGTGTACGTATCAGAATTCAAGTAGCAGTTTATCCACAATTTCAAGCAAGCACAGTAATTAAGCAGTAATTAATTATTAATTAAGTCGTACGGATACGTGGTTTAGTGAGGGTTGTCACAACCATAGGGTCTTTTAATTAAACCAATGAATGATTTAAATAGACTACCAAGGAGTCTGTTCAGCTATATCACCATATGTTATTCTTAACCAGATTCTGTATCAATCTTTTGGCTAGACCACTCAAAGGGTCTCTTTTGAATCATGGAATGGTACTATATAATCCAAGGGTCTTGACTATCACGTAGAAGCCCAATAAGGATTTAAGGTAGTACCTTTTTGAATATCCTACTACGAATTCCTCATATGAAGATATGAAAGGTTCTACGAGGATTTGGATAACGAATATCCAGAGTATTCAAAAACACAAAATGCATAAAAGAAAACACAAGGTGCATAAACACATAATCACATAATTGTTTAACTTGATTTTAAATTTGTCATCATTTTGCCAATTGCGCACAAGTATTTAAAGCACACTAGGAATCCATTCCGTGGATTTCATTTGGTACTTTAAACATTATCAAGAATCTAACTATGAATATAGATAGATCTTAAAGTGGAAATTCGATTTCGATTGCAAGGAACCGAAATGTTCGAATTAAGGTACACAAGGAATCCAATTAAGGATTCTGATTTGAATGACAATTATCCACGAGGATCTAATTGTGAAGATAAAAAGATCCCACATGGATTCTGGGAATTGAAGATGTTTTGAAACCTTGCGCTGGATGTGCTTAAGTCAAAGAATGAAGTAAAAATGCTTATGAAATTGAGATGCTAGATATGCCAAGGCGACACATGAAGCGGAATTTGAAGGTTAAGTCAATGTATGAAGAAAATATTTTGAAAACTATGCATGGGGTTCTAAAATGTGTTCAATGTTTTTGGAAACCTTATATATAATACTTTTGAGATCATAAAGTAGGTGTATTAGGTAGGTATATTTATAAAAATGTTTTAAAATCATGCAAGATGAATTTTGAAATTATGTATAAGGTTTTTGAAAACATGAATCGTGCTTTTGAAATCATGCACTTGATATAAGTAATTATACTGTATTAATAACATATTGAAATCATGAAGGTCGTTTTTGAAAACATAGACAATGTTTTTGAAATCATGGAGGTTGTTTTTGAAAATATAGACAATGTTTTTGAAGTCATGCATTTGATATATTAAGTAAATACACTATATTAAAAATGTTTTCGACTATATGAAATGTTTTTTTTTGAAATCATGGAGGTTGTTTTGAAAACTTATGTTATGCATGTTGAAAAATCAGAACGTAATGGGTATGAGATTTGAAAATACCCTTAGTTATCTAACCAGGGATTCAAAGGCACAGATGTGCAAAAGCACGATTACTCATAATGTCAATTTATTTCATGTACTTCGTCTCCTAGAATGAAACGAGTACTTAAAATTTTGAGGAAATCATGAGCGATCACTTGAAAGGGAGAATTTCAAGAGTAGTTTGTAAAGAGCATAGCTACTTGATGTAGATATCATAGGGAAATGCCATACACACATGTAACTACATTTGTATATCAGAATTGCGAACATCGACTTTTATTTATGAACAAAACAGATTGTTTCACAATATAAGAAAACAAAAGAAACAAAGGCATAAGACAGCAACATCCTTTGCTCGGCCAAATGCTCATCCAAGGGTTGGATTTGCATTGACAATCTTTGGGCATTTGTTCCTGAAATGGCTCGTTTCGCCACAGTTGTAGCACGATCCACGTGGAAAACGAGCTCGGATATGGTTGGCTTGTGGTTGACTTGGACCACCTTGGCTTGGGTTGATACGACAAGTACTTGCCAGGTGACTAATTCGCCCACATGATACACACACACGACACTGCAGGTGAGCTTGGTGATGCCCGTTACATTTGTCGCATAGTGGTGTCATTCCTTTGTATTGCTTCTTAGCAGGTGGTGTTGCCTTTTGGCTAGGTCCTGCTGGATTAGGTGCATCTGCTCCGGGTTTCTTTGAAGCCTTACGCTTCCTTGATTTTGGTACAGGCTTAACTTCTACTTTCCTCAGTGACTCTTGAGTGGCTCCATTTTTGAGGCGAGACATGGCAATACCTAAATCCACGGACTTCAGAATTACTTCGCCTATTTGCTGGGCAAGTTTGGCTGCTTGCTCGGACATTTGAGCGTTGAGGTAAAGAGACATTCTAGAAGAAAATGAAGGACATAGGAAGAAACAAATGAAATGTTATCTGATAAACAAAACAGAAAGGTAATGCATAAGAATTGCGATCATCTGTTTGTTACCTAAGGCAAACAAATGAGATGGTGACAAATCAAAGCAAGCGGGTCATAATAATGTATCGCTGAAGACATGCTTGCCTATAAGTGAACACTCACCCCAAGAGTTCCCAGGTAAGAGTGACTGGTCCGATACTGCGGATTTGTACGAACACTCTAGCCTTAGACAGAAAACTCAGAGTACAGGCGTTCACTCTTCCGGTTTGCACGTGTTCACATTATTTAGAACCCAAAACCTTGACAAAATTTTGAAAACTTAGAAGGCGCTAGGCCAACAATGTCACACCCCGGCCGCGTATAACGTGCAACCGCGGCGGAAACGCGGGGAGTGTTGTGGACAGAATTAATTGTTTCATAACCATGGAAATCAAAGTTACATTTTATTTATTAAACAAGAGTAGTACATTGTCTTAAATAGGAAAACAAATAGTTCAGAACATAATTAAACTAGTCTATCTTCATTTTTATTCTCTAAGGCACAGGTCTGCCCTAGTGTCACCATTGTCATCCTACACGATAGCTCCTGAAAACACATGTGAAAGTAGGTACGTCAGCATAAAAATGCCTGTGAGATACATAGGTTTTGTGAAAATGGGATTCATCACTTGAGTTTAAAGAAATGTTTAATAACAGTCAGTCATGAACCTTGTAATTTGTCTTGCTTTGTAAACCATTTGAAAAACGATAATATCAGATGATATGTATAGATAAGTGTAACGTTAAACGAGTAACCAAGTAAAATGAGTTGAATAAGATAAGTTGTTATTGTGTAAATCATATCGAAATGTCTATGTTCAATGTAAACCACCAAGTATGTATATCAATGTCAAAATGTTTGTGTTCAATGTAGATCATGTAATGTGTACCCAAAATATATCTTGTATGGTAAGTGAGATGTATCAACTAAACCATATGTAAAATGCACAAACCAACCACCATGTAAATTGTTCATGCATAAATCAATTGTCAAGTGTTATTGTGTAAACCATATCGAAATGTCTATGTTTAATGTAAACCACCAAGTATGTATATCAATGTCAAAATGTTTGTGTTCAATGTAGATCATGTAATGTGTACCCAAAATATATCTTGTATGGTAAGTGAGATGTATCAACTAAACCATATGTAAAATGCACAAAACAAGGTGTTGAAGTAAAACATGGTTTAAATCAACGTTATGTTTTGTGGAACAATGCATGCTCTACTGATATAAACATTTATGCGGTATTGTGAAAATGCATACATCCAAGCCTTGAGACTGTGGCGATAAACCCTTAAACAAATTAAAGGTTTATCTAAGTTATGTATATCGAATTCGGTCATTCCTTCCAATCCAAACAAACCTAGGATTTCAAGAACGGGAGTTGTCAATTCCTATGGTACCACTACCTACTAACGAATGGCGTAGCTAATGTTAATGAATGTATTGTTCCATGTTAAACAAACCAAATGTTATACCAAAATGAAGGCATGTGATGTAAATAATTGTACTAAGTATGCACACAATGGGCATAAATAGCATGAAATGCAATGTGAAACAATGTACTAAGTACGCACACAATGGGCATACATAGCATGAAATGTAATGTAATGTAAAGCAATGTACTAAGTACACACACAATGGGCATACATAGCATGAAATTTAATGTAAAACAATGTACTAAGTACGTACACAATGGGCATACATAGCATGAAATGTAATGTAAAGCAATGTACTAAGTACGCACACAATGGGCATACATAGCATGAAATGTAATGAAAACATGTACTATAATGTACTAACGAACATAGCAGGTATATGATGTGAAAACATGGAAAGCATGAAAGTAACAAGTAGGCACATATGTTTCACCCCAAAACAGTTTGGAAAACAGTAAAAGATGGGGTTCAACGTACTCACCTGAGATTGCTTTGAATTCCTTGTGTAATAATCACACAATGCTAGAGATCACGGGATATCAAACGACACCTAATAGGTAGCTATATTAATATACCGGACCAAAATCGGAAGGATCGGATAGTAAGTGGGTTCGTAAACCAAACGAGTATGGAGACTCGTGAAATATGGTTTAACAAAGCCTACATACTAAAATGAAACCTAACCTAAGTGCTTGCAGCCCATTACGACCCGTTTAGGTAGCTTATGCTACCTTAACGCGTCGTTCGCGTAGAACGCGTTTGGAACGCCTAACATCGTGACCACAAGGTATAACCTCGGAAGGTTACAGCTATGGTCACCTAATGTGTTTGGTCGGATCCTAATGATCGACCAAATGGGTCGGGTTCGAAAGTATAAGCGATGGTTTAGATCGCTTACCTTACGACCCTATATTGTGACAACTCGAGTGTTTGACTTTCACTTTCGCATTTATTGCGCGTTGACTTTGACTTTGACTGTTTAGTTGTTGGATTGTGGACTTGAATTATACGAGTTGTTTGCCTATATGTTACTATTTGTGGTGATAGAAAATAATATTAGAATTGTTATTATTATAATATTAACTTTAACCTAGCCCTCGAAGGATGACATGTAGTTCGAAGGATTCGAAGGACCACGAAGGATAACCTTCGAGCACGAAACATATCCTTCGAGCACGAAACATATCCTTCGAGCACGAAACATATCCTTCGATATGTTTCGGCCCAGTCTTTCCAATGGGCTTGGCCCATTACTGTGATACGTATATATGGGAATGCATGAAATCAATGGTTATTTTTCTAAAAACCCTAGAGCATCTTTACTTGTGACGGCAACCACAAACTTACGGAGACTTCTTGCTGATCAATTCCCTGTTTTCAATATCGGTTAGTGTTTAATGTATATGCTTTCATGATTTATCGATCGCCTTACAATATGTTGTTGATCGGACTTGTATGCTAATCGATTATGTATGTTAATGGGATATGAATGTTATAATTGCCTGATCGTTTTGCAATATGTGTTTTTATGATCGGTTAGTATGGATGTTTTGAAAGATACTAGGGTTGTATGTTAATCGGTTGTGCATATTGGTAGGATTTGGATGTTCATCGGTTTTGTATGCAAATTGGATCTGTTGTGATTAGGGTTAATGATAAGGCTTGTGGATTGGTTGTGATGTATACACTACGGATTGTTATTGTTCACTGTTCTTGAAAACGGAATCGTATAGGATAAAGTGTTATGCTTGTTAATCAAATTAGGGTTCTTGAGTGAAACCTTGTGATTATGCTTGTTTGATCCTGTTGACAATAACTGATTAGTGAAATTGTGTTAATGGATAAAACGTAACTGCCATGACCGAAAGATAGCAATGGCCCGAACCATGGTAGTTTGACCGAACCATAATCTGATCGAACCATAGTTGACCGAAGGATACTGGTTGACCGACAGATAGTTGACCGAAGGATACTGGTTGACCGACAGATAGTTGGACCGAAGGATAGTTAGGACCGAAAGATGTCATGGTCCGAAACATGACATTCGGCCCGAAGGATCATTGTGACACTTGTTTTCGAAAGATGATAGTATGAGTCGAAGGATACTAGGGTTTTGAATAATGTTTGAACAGTGGAACATACGTTGATTTAATTGACATGCCATGCTTAGTGATGAACGTGCAATACGACGTGCCGTGCTGATATGCAAACTGACTGTTCTGTGAACATTTAACTTGCATGCGTATCGTTGTGAACATGAACTGATTTGTTATACGTGCATACAATAGGACGTGATTGATTAACTGTGAGCGCGTGTACTTATTTAGCATACCGAGCAAACCAAGGTGAGTTCACACTCTTACCAAGGCATGGGGTTCCCGGGGTGTTGGGAATGGGATTGAAAGGTTGATTAGATACATTATTGACACTATGCCTAGACTACCACTTTACTATCCTCGGTTGTGAAGGATACCTATAGTTACGAGTAGTCTAGTGGTTATACAACGTGGAACACCACCACACAGTAACGTGGAACACCACCACAGGAAAACGTGGAACACCACCACAGGAAAACGTGGAACACCACCACAGGAAAACGTGGAACACCACCACAGGAAAACGTGGAACACCACCACAGGAAAACGTGGAACACCACCACAGTAAAATATACAAACGGCCCAGTAGAGCCACCTATTACAAATGAACTTACTATTACGCATTTCCTTTATGTGAACTCGCTCAACTAGTTTGTTGATCATTCTGTTACATGCCTTGCAGATCGTTAGGTACTTGGAGCTTGCACACGGAGGAGCTGGTCGTTGTGGGGCTTGGATCGTGATCACCTTGTTAAACACTTTTGATGTCTGATACTTATTTGCTATGGGTTTTACAATAATACGCTTCCGCTAAACAATGTTAACTTACTTATGTTTTGGAAACACCTTTCATATGGAAATGGTTTGGATTATAATGTGATTACTTTTACTTTATACAATGTTCTGTATGATTGGTGGCTTGATCCTGGTCAGTCACGCTCCCAAGCGGTGATACTCCGCGTGTGGATTTTTGGGGGTGTGACAGATTGGTATCAGAGCCACTGGTTATAGAGAACTTGGTTTTAATAAGGGGAAAACGTTTTTATTAAAACCAGACTATAACCAGAACAGTGCTCTCAACGATCCACAACGACGCTTCGCTCCACGTGCAAGACTCAACTTCTTAGGTAATAAGGTTTATGTTTATTGCCTACATGCTAGAATTTGCTTAGAACTTTGCTCGTAGTATGCTTACATTACCTTGCTCACAACTTGTCATAGCATGAGAATACTTATGTGCTTACACTCTTCTGTCATCGCACTATTCGCGAACCTTTCTCACTTATGTTGCCTTTGATGTGAAGATCAATGGCCGCACGAATTACCATGACTCAAGCCCAGCTAGAGGCTCTCGTTGCTGCGGCAGTTGCAGCCGCCCAAGCAGGTCAACCCGCTCAGCAACAACCTGGGTGCACATTCAAGAATTTCATGGACTGTCGTCCTAGCTCGTTCAGTGGCACGGAGGGGGCAGTTGGACTCCTCCACTGGTTTGAAAAGCTCGAGTCGGTTTTTGAAATGTGTGAATGCCCTGAGGCTCGCAGGGTGAAGTTCGCCACTGGCACTCTTGAAGGGATTGCGCTCACCTGGTGGAATGCGCAAGTACAGATCTTAGGGTTGGCGGCTGCTAACGCCACACCCTGGAATGAATTCAAAGAACTGATTAAGAGGGAATATTGCACAAGAGAAGACATCCACAAGTTGGAGGATGAGTTGTACAATTTGAAGATGGTGGGTTCAGAAATCGAAGCTTACACCAAGAGGTCGAATGAGTTGGCTGTGCTGTGTCCAACCATGGTAGACCCACCATACAAGCGCATTGAGTTGTATCTCAAGGGTTTGGCGCCAGAAATCCAGAGCCACGTGACGTCGGCTAACCTCAACAACATCCAGGAAATTCAGCGCCTTGCACACCGCATCACAGATCAGGCAGTAGACCAGGGCAAACTGCCAAAGCGTATCAGTGCTACCACTACCGCTACTGCTTCTACTACGCTTGCTACTCCCAGTGAAAGTAAAAGAAAATGGGAGGGGGATTCTAGCAAGGGGTCAGTTTCAGTGCAGGTGCAGTCTCAGCAGCGAAAGACGGACAGCTACCAGAGTCCAAGTCAGCACTCCTCTAGCAGCCATAAACAAGGAGGGTATCGAGGAAACCTTCCAAAGTGTAACACCTGCAACAAACATCACAGTGGCCAGTGTAATAAGGTTCGTTGTCAAAGATGCCTCAAGATGGGTCATGAGGCCAAAGACTGTAGGAGTCCACGGCCTGCACATCAGAACCAGCAACTCCCACCGCCAGCTCCACAGAACCAGCAGCAGCAACCACAGCGTGGAAACCGGGGATGTTTCCAGTGTGGGGCAGAAGGACACTACAAACGCGATTGTCCTCAGTTGAACCAGAATCAGAACCACAACAATAACCAGGGCAACGGGAACAACGACAACAACGGGGGAAACAACAATAACAATGGCAACGAGGCAAGAGGTCGAGTTTTCATGTTAGGAGGAGGAGACGCAATGAACGCTAATTGAACTTATGACTTCTTTTTGGGTTTTTTCATTATTATGTTTCCGCTATTCGAACAAAGTTTGGTTTGAACATCAAATGTTTTGGGTCTTATGAATTATTTCAACTACTATATTTTATGATTGATGTGATGAATGGTTTGATATTATTGAACACACCCGCCGTATTTATGGACATTACGAACAGAGTGTGCAAACCCTACCTAGACAAAATGTTCTTGACTCCATCAACGACATTCTGATCTACTCCAAGAGTCAGGAGGAGCACGAGCAGCATCTTCGTCTTATTTTGGAACTCCTTCGGAAGGAACAGTTGTACGCCAAGCTTTCTAAATGCGACTTCTGGCTTCGTGAAGTCCACTTCTTAGGCCATGTGGTAAACAAGGATGGGATTCATGTCGATCCATCCAAGGTAGATTCGATCCGAAACTGGCCTGCACCGCGTACACCGACAGAAATACGTCAATTCTTGGGTCTGGCAGGTTACTACAGACGGTTTATTAGAGACTTTTCAAAGATCGCGCAACCACTTACGCTACTGACACAGAAGGGTGTTACCTATCGCTGGGGAGAGCCCCAGGAGACTGCTTTTCAGCACCTAAAGGATAGACTTTGCAATGCACCTATCCTCTCATTGCCGGAGGGCACAGACGACTTCGTGGTTTATTGTGATGCATCCATTCGGGGACTGGGATGTGTGTTAATGCAGCGCGGCAAGGTTATCGCTTACGCCTCTCGTCAACTCAAGGTTCACGAGCGCAACTACACGACGCACGATTTAGGGCTGGGAGCTGTTGTTTTCGCGCTTAAGATATGGCGACACTACCTGTACGGTACCAGGTGCACGATTTACACCGATCACAGGAGTCTCGAGCATATCCTTAAGCAGAAGGATTTGAATATGCGTCAACGACGATGGGTCGAGTTACTTAACGATTACGAATGCGCTATCAAGTATCATCCAGGCAAAGCCAATGTTGTGGCGGATGCCCTTAGTCGAAAGGACACTTTACCACGGCGCGTGCGAGCGCTACAGCTTACGATTCAGTCTAGCCTTCCTGCTCCGATACGAGCTGCTCAGACAGAAGCCCTGAAGCCCGAAAACGTTAAGGCTGAAGCCTTACGCGGCTCACGACAACAAATGGAACAAAAGGCGGACGGCGCCTACTATGTCACGGGCCGGATTTGGGTCCCTCTCTATGGCGGTTTACGCGAACTCGTAATGGACGAAGCACACAAGTCTCGCTACTCGGTACATCCAGGGTCGGATAAAATGTACCACGACATCAGCACTACATATTGGTGGCCTAGTATGAAGGCCCACATTGCTACGTACGTTGGAAAATGCTTGACCTGTGCGAGAGTCAAGGTCGAATATCAGAAACCAGCTGGCCTACTTCAACAGCCTACGATACCACAGTGGGAATGGGAAGAAATTTCCATGGACTTTGTTACAGGCCTACCGAGATCTCAGCGTGGGAACGACACAATATGGGTGATCGTGGATCGACTCACCAAGTCTGCACACTTCCTGGCTATTAAGGAAACGGATAAGTTCTCCACTCTCGCAGATATCTACCTCAAGGAAGTTGTTTCGAGGCACGGGGTGCCCATTTCTATTATTTCGGATCGGGATGCACGATTCACGTCAGAACTACGGCATGCGATGCACAAAGCGTTTGGCTCACGTTTAGACATGAGCACAGCATATCACCCTCAGACGGATGGGCAGTCTGAGCGAACTATTCAAGACATGCTTCGAGCGTGTGTTATTGATTTCGGCAACGGCTGGGAAAAACACCTCCCTTTAGTGGAGTTTTCGTACAATAACAGTTATCACACCAGCATTCAAGCCGCTCCATTCGAGGCATTCTACGGACGTAAATGCCGGTCACCTCTCTGTTGGGCAGAGGTGGGGATAGTCGAATTACGGGTCCAGAGATTGTAGTGGACGCTATAGAAAAGATTGCACAGATACGACAACGCATGACGGCAGCACGCGACCGTCAGAAGGCCTACGCGGGCAAGCGTAGCAAGCCTTGGAATTTCAGGTCGGGGACCGGGTTTTATTGAAAGTCTCACCCTAGAAGGGTGTGGTTCGAATTAGTAAACGAGGCAAACTCAATCCACGGTATGTTGGACCATTTGAAATCACTGAAGGAATAGGCCCAGTAGCCTACAGACTGAACCTACCAACTGAACTCGGTGCAGTTCACTATGTATTTCACGTGTCGAATCTGAAGAAGTGTCTGTCAGATAAGACCCTCATAGTTCCTTTAAGGAGCTCACTATCGACGAGCGGTTGCAGTTCGTCGAGGAACCAGTTGAAATCACGGACCGGGATGTTAAGGTCCTCAAACACAAGAGAATCCCTCTTGTCCGAGTTCGTTGGAACTCCAAACGTGGCCCAGAGTACACCTGGGAACACGAAGACCAGATGACAGAAAAGTATCCCCAGTTATTCGAAACCAATGCATCCACTTCTGAGGCTGAAGCTACTACTACTGAATTTCGGGACGAAATTCCAAATCAACGGGGGGATGATGTGACACCCCAGGAAAACCAGTGAACGATACTTAGCTTCCTCAGTAAGTGCGTACTAAATTTCGGGACGAAATTTCTTTTAAGTTGGGGATAATGTGACAACTCGAGTGTTTGACTTTCACTTTCGCATTTATTGCGCGTTGACTTTGACTTTGACTGTTTAGTTGTTGGATTGTGGACTTGAATTATACGAGTTGTTTGCCTATATGTTACTATTTGTGGTGATAGAAAATAATATTAGAATTGTTATTATTATAATATTAACTTTAACCTAGCCCTCGAAGGATGACATGTAGTTCGAAGGATTCGAAGGACCACGAAGGATAACCTTCGAGCACGAAACATATCCTTCGAGCACGAAACATATCCTTCGAGCACGAAACATATCCTTCGATATGTTTCGGCCCAGTCTTTCCAATGGGCTTGGCCCATTACTGTGATACGTATATATGGGAATGCATGAAATCAATGGTTATTTTTCTAAAAACCCTAGAGCATCTTTACTTGTGACGGCAACCACAAACTTACGGAGACTTCTTGCTGATCAATTCCCTGTTTTCAATATCGGTTAGTGTTTAATGTATATGCTTTCATGATTTATCGATCGCCTTACAATATGTTGTTGATCGGACTTGTATGCTAATCGATTATGTATGTTAATGGGATATGAATGTTATAATTGCCTGATCGTTTTGCAATATGTGTTTTTATGATCGGTTAGTATGGATGTTTTGAAAGATACTAGGGTTGTATGTTAATCGGTTGTGCATATTGGTAGGATTTGGATGTTCATCGGTTTTGTATGCAAATTGGATCTGTTGTGATTAGGGTTAATGATAAGGCTTGTGGATTGGTTGTGATGTATACACTACGGATTGTTATTGTTCACTGTTCTTGAAAACGGAATCGTATAGGATAATGTGTTATGCTTGTTAATCAAATTAGGGTTCTTGAGTGAAACCTTGTGATTATGCTTGTTTGATCCTGTTGACAATAACTGATTAGTGAAATTGTGTTAATGGATAAAACGTAACTGCCATGACCGAAAGATAGCAATGGCCCGAACCATGGTAGTTTGACCGAACCATAATCTGATCGAACCATAGTTGACCGAAGGATACTGGTTGACCGACAGATAGTTGACCGAAGGATACTGGTTGACCGACAGATAGTTGGACCGAAGGATAGTTAGGACCGAAAGATGTCATGGTCCGAAACATGACATTCGGCCCGAAGGATCATTGTGACACTTGTTTTCGAAAGATGATAGTATGAGTCGAAGGATACTAGGGTTTTGAATAATGTTTGAACAGTGGAACATACGTTGATTTAATTGACATGCCATGCTTAGTGATGAACGTGCAATACGACGTGCCGTGCTGATATGCAAACTGACTGTTCTGTGAACATTTAACTTGCATGCGTATCGTTGTGAACATGAACTGATTTGTTATACGTGCATACAATAGGACGTGATTGATTAACTGTGAGCGCGTGTACTTATTTAGCATACCGAGCAAACCAAGGTGAGTTCACACTCTTACCAAGGCATGGGGTTCCCGGGGTGTTGGGAATGGGATTGAAAGGTTGATTAGATACATTATTGACACTATGCCTAGACTACCACTTTACTATCCTCGGTTGTGAAGGATACCTATAGTTACGAGTAGTCTAGTGGTTATACAACGTGGAACACCACCACACAGTAACGTGGAACACCACCACAGGAAAACGTGGAACACCACCACAGGAAAACGTGGAACACCACCACAGGAAAACGTGGAACACCACCACAGGAAAACGTGGAACACCACCACAGGAAAACGTGGAACACCACCACAGTAAAATATACAAACGGCCCAGTAGAGCCACCTATTACAAATGAACTTACTATTACGCATTTCCTTTATGTGAACTCGCTCAACTAGTTTGTTGATCATTCTGTTACATGCCTTGCAGATCGTTAGGTACTTGGAGCTTGCACACGGAGGAGCTGGTCGTTGTGGGGCTTGGATCGTGATCACCTTGTTAAACACTTTTGATGTCTGATACTTATTTGCTATGGGTTTTACAATAATACGCTTCCGCTAAACAATGTTAACTTACTTATGTTTTGGAAACACCTTTCATATGGAAATGGTTTGGATTATAATGTGATTACTTTTACTTTATACAATGTTCTGTATGATTGGTGGCTTGATCCTGGTCAGTCACGCTCCCAAGCGGTGATACTCCGCGTGTGGATTTTTGGGGGTGTGACATATATAAGCACTATACTAAAAGTGACGAGCTAAGCATGTTAGAACATGCTTAACTAAGTTTAGAAAACAGGTTTGGCATCAAAACAAACGGCTTTGATGCTCATGAGTAGTTTGGTTACAAAATGCACAAGAATGCGCATTTTGGTCGAAAGTACGACTCGTCACTGAGCCTAGATAACGTGGTAATCAGTAGGTATAGTCACTACGGACTATAACCTTTGTGATCACGCTCACGTTATGAACTTTGTGTTGACCAAAGGCTGGTCACACAGAAAGTCAAACAAAACTTTGACTTTCGGACTCGAAAAGCGAATAAAAGAATGAAAGAACACTTACGAAGGGTCCCCGAATGCTAATCTAGATCAAAATGGCTCAGGTATGAAACAAAGGTTCCAACTTAGAGCTTTTGATCAGATTTTTGTCGGTTTTAACCAAAATGGGGGGTATTTATAGGAAAATTAAAGCCGTTAGGATCGTTTCTTGAATATCGTGTCACGATCTTAAGCGTACACTTGTCAAGATGTTGTGGTGGCTCAAAATGACCCTTAACTCCTGAGATGGTGAAAGGGCATTGCCCTTTGGAGTGTTTGAAAGGCCAATCTTAGCAAGAAAACAAAATTTCTGTTACTGAAAGGGCCATGCGGCCCGCATCAGGATCAGACAAAACTCAGGCGGGCCGCCTGGGCATGTCTGATCTGCACATACTTTCAGAAATGGCAGTTTTGGTCCCTGTTGCATGTTTAAGCCATTTCCGACACTTCTAAGGCCCGTAAAGCCAACTTTAAGGCCCTAAAATGATGCCTAAACATTGTGGACATGAAACATGCTCTAAAATATGTCGGATGTTGGTTCGTTTGGCCGTACGATCGCGATGTTCCGTTAATTACGACGGAATGCGCATAAGCGCGAAAAATGATCCAAATGACGCAACGAATGGATTTTTCTCATGCCAAACACTAAGGCATAATATTAGGATGCTTACATAAATTTTTGGATGTCCGGATGTATTCAGAACGTAAGTTATGCGCGAAAGTGCAAACTTGTGCACTTTTTGACACTTTTAGCCCCTGAATGATCCAAAAGTTTGTTTTAGCATACAAAACCCCTCAAAGCCTATTTCTAAGCTATGTAAAGGATATTTATGGTATGTTTAACTTATGGACATGTTCCGGAATGTTTGTTACAGTTCAAATTGGCATACTTTCGTAGTTTGTCAAGTTTAGTCCCTGTAAGCGAATTAACTTGTTTTTGCCATACCAACGCCTTCAAAACTTATTTCTAAGTTATGTAAAGGTTATTTAAGGTATGTTGAGTATATGTAGATGTTCCGGAGTATTTGTCGCATTAAACTAAGTACGTTTACGCACCAGTTTGCGTATAATTCTCCAGAAAGCGATGTAGAGTTTAAAATTGAACAAAAGTCAAAACATGAAAAATGTAAAACACAACCAAACAACATTGGGATCAAAGAACATTGTTTTATTGATAACTAAACTGTTCATAATGATTACAAGCACAAATGTTACAGTCTCCCCTACTTGTGGAAATTTCGTCCCGAAATTTATTTAGAGGAAACTCGTGGAAAAAGATGCGGATATTTTGCCTTCATTTGATCTTCGCGTTCCCAAGTAAACTCGGGTCCACGCTTAGATTCCCAACGAACCTTGACCAAAGGAATGCGCTTGCGTTTAAGCCACTTGACTTCACGTTCCATGATTTCTACCGGTTTCTCAACAAATTTCAGTGTTTTATCAACACGAATTTCGTCAAGCGGTATGTGGAGGTTTTCATCAGCTAAACACCTCTTGAGATTGGACACGTGAAAGGTTGGATGAACATTTCCAAGTTCAGGAGGTAACTCAAGTCTGTAGGCTACCTTACCGATTCTTTCGACGATCTTGAATGGTCCAACGTATCTAGGTGCAAGTTTTCCTTTCTTTCCGAATCTGATCACACCTTTCCAAGGCGAGACCTTAAGTAATACACGATCACCGACTTGAAAATCCAAGGGCTTGCGTTTCAGGTCCGCGTAACTCTTTTGACGGCTTCTAGCTGTCTGAAGGTTATCACGAACTTTCTTTACCTTATCTGTTGTCTCTAAAATGAAGGCAGGTCCAGTAAGTTGAGCCTCGCCGATCTCATTCCAGCAGACTGGTGAACGACATTTTCGACCATAGAGAGCCTCGAAAGGAGCCATGTTGATGCTGGAGTGATAACTGTTGTTGTAGGAGAATTCAATCAATGGAAGATGTGAATCTCAACTACCACCAAAATCGATCACACAAGCTCTAAGCATATCCTCCAGTGTCTGGATTGTTGGTGCAGTTGTCTGTCGACTACATCTTCGTTCGAGTCTTAGAGTGTTAGAATGATAAAGAGAGAGAAGCCCAAAGACTGATCAAGGCTGAAGATCTGAAGATACAGCAGTGTTGTGACTCGATAGTCGACTCCATCAACATCTGAGGGGGAGTCTGTTGGTGCACTACATCTGCTGATTACGTCTTGTATCGAGTCATAGTCTTAGAATGATAGATCTGGGCACGTAATACTAGAAATAGTGAAGATGTATAAGTTTTAGATGTTGGATCGCTCATAGGTCCATTAGAATCTTAGGACCGCTCGAATGGACATGATAGTGGATCGCTCGAATGACAATATCTTGGGCCGCTCGAGTGACATGTCTGGGCCGCTTATTGGGCCTGTCCAATAAGCGGTCCCAAAGCCCTATATATACATGATGAGCGAACTAAGTTAGAATAGTTGGAGAAATCGTGCCGAAGTGCTGCCGGTGCGAGATTTGAAGTGTAATCAGCGTCAAATCAATAAAACAAGTAGTTAAAGTGATCTGTGTGCTATTTCTACCTTAGTTTCTTGTTATTCCGCACCTGAAACCAAGGAGAAAGCCTCTGAACGACTCGTTCGGGTCGCCAAACGATCCTACAATTGGTATCAGAGCTCAGGAAGAGGTTCTCTGCTGAAATTAGCCGGATTTCGTCACTTTTTCTTACTTCTACACCTTCTTTTCTTCGTTCGGAAAGATATAACGGTCGGAATCGTTTCAAAATCTCAGGGATTGTGCACGATAGTATAGAGACAAATCCTTGAAAGTTTGGAGCTAAAATTCGAAGGAAAAACAGGTCCGATTGGTTGAACCGCTTATTCGGACATTGTGTGAACCGCTCGACTGGATAGTTTTTGGACCGCTCATTCAGATAGTTTAATCGCTCGTTTGGACTTAGTTGAACCGCTCGACCGGATTGTAATTGGATCGCTCATTCGGACAAGTGTGGACCGCTTTTTCGATCAGTACTTGGACCGCTCCAAATGAAGTTTATCCGGACTGCTTATTTGGACACATCCGGTCCGCTCATCTGATCATTTGGTCCGCTTTTCCATCACACTTAGCTCAGCTTGCTTATTTGTCAACAAACACGTGTCGGGTTTTTGCGAAACATGGCAATGATGTTTGATGAACAGGAGAACTATTATTTCGAAAGATTTAATGATTGGCATCACGGATTTCTAGATGAGGGGTATAGAAAAGTGAGCAAAGATGGATGGGCAAAAAGGTTCAAATATTTTGTGTGTCTGAAAGACGAAACGTTGGATGATCTTAAAGACCGATATAGTGTTTTACTGAATTATCTGAAAGATCATGAGATATATCCTTCAAATGTTGAGAAATTGGAGAAATTTGCAGATGCATTACCGATTGAATGGGATGAATGTTTGAAAAATTTAAGGGAGGACTCAAATTTTTCTAAACTACCTCTAAATCAATTCATCAGCAAACTTAAAACTCATGAACTTGAAGATTGAAAGAAAAAGAAAGAAATGCTCAAGGCTTTGGAGTATAATGTGCTAGATCTGAGTTCAGATGTGATTGAGTATATGCACAAGAGGGTTACTAAATGTATCAGGGCAAAACATGTGATGAAATACGATTTTAAGAGAGGTTGTTATATTGATAATATCGGAAATCCTCTTGATTTCGTTAAAATGTTTTGTGCAGGTACATTCATAGCAAAGGAAGAAAATTCAAAAGCTGAAGAATCGGTGAAGAATGAAACAGTGTGCTCTAAGTGTGACAACTTTAAGACTGACAATGACAAACTCGTGAGAGACATGGAAAGTTTGGCATCTGAAGTCAAAAAGTTGAAAGACGAGAAGCACGTTGCTGAAAATCAGATTCTTATTCTGAAAGAAAATTGTGAGAAGTTGAAAGCTGAAAATGACAAACTGTTGGTTGGTTTTAACAGTTCGACTTTGAAAAATCAAGAATTTGAAGGGCAAGTGAAAATTCTTGAAGATGGGAGAAATGTATTCAGTAAAAACAACATTGAAAAACAGAAGATGATAAATTCCCATCTTCAGAAAATTATCGAACTTGAAAAAGAAGGTGAACGCGCTCAAAAGAAAATCAAAGAATTGGTAAAAGAACTTGAAAGCAAACAGAAATCTTCAGAAGATTTAGATTTCTGGATTAAGCTTGAAAACAAGAATCTGAAAGCGAATGAATCAAAATTTCAGGAACAGATAAAAGTTTTGATAAATGAAAAATCTGTTCTTGAAAATTTGAAGAATGATAATGAAAAAACAATCAGGTCTCATTTTGGGAGAATATCTCAGCTTGAAAGTGAAGCTGAAAATTCGAGGAACAAAATTGATGAACTTGAGAAGAAATTGATAGGTTTTGTGACTAAATCTGACAGTTTGAATTTTCCCTGTCCAAAACCAATCAATTCAGTTTCGATAAGTGAAAATGTTACAAACTTTGACAAAGTCAAAGTTGAAGATTGTGATGAGAAAACTGATGAGGAAAATGAGAAATTTTATTCAGCAGATGAGTCTGAGACAGGGTCTTAAGAAAAAGAAAACAATTTCAAAATTAAGAGGAAAATTTCAGAAAACTGTTTTGCAATCGACTGAAAAGGGAGAATGCTCTAAGCAAAAACCTGTGAAGAAGATTGTAGAACAGAAACAAAAATTTAAAAATGAAGAAAAAAACTCATCAGTACGATCATCCAATCAAAAGAAAAAATTACGAAAAGTAGAAAATGAAAATTCAAAAATTGTTGGGTGCAGGATAGATTACAGTGCTCAAAAGCCAAATCCAGCAAACTTGAGGAAGGAATATCACCAAGCCAGACAATGCTATGATCTGAGCGTTTGGTGTGAAGGTGGTATACGGTACGATAACAGAGTGTGTTACAGCTGCGGATATCACGGACACATTGCGGTTAACTGCCAATACTGGAGTTATGAAACCAGGAGGTGCTATAATTGCAATATCAAAGGTCACATTGCCAGAGATTGCCCAAGAAGATCGAATGACAGATTGAGGGCTAATTCTCAGAAAATGGCAAAGAAAATACCAGTTGGTGACAAGCCCAAAGAATTTAAAGCCTCGGGCCAAAACGTCAAAGAACAGAAGGTCAAAAAACCTAAAGTTCAAGAAACAAAAGTGAAGCTTTCTCAGGGGCAGAAAGACCGACTGAGGAAAAAGAGAAAGAAAGCGAGAGAATATCTCGAAAAGATTTTGTCCTCGGGTTCAACCGACAGATTGGATAAAAGTTCTGATGAATCTACTCCCTCAGCTGTAAAGACAAGCAAAAAGAATTCATCAGATACAAATCTGAGGACGAAAAAGGAAAAGAAGAAGGTAACATTCTGTGGCGATGAATTTGTTTCTTCGAAAACAAAGGAGCCACATGTCGACGATGAATCTGACTCATTAAAGTCAGACAAGCCACATTCAGGCAATGATTCTGGTTCGTCAAAGCCAGAGGAGCCATTGGTTGAGGTAAAATTGTCGAAAACACCCAAGGCTGGTCGGGCTTGGGTGGATCTTTTTAAATGAAAAACCCTGACTTGCCGGAGATCCCAAGATGGTATTGTGGATCATGAATCGGCATCTTTCTAAATCTGTGTTTGAAAAGTTGCAGGACTTGCCGGAACTCCCAGGTTTGTAAGCGAGGAGTAGGAATCGGCACCTTGAGAATTCAACCAAAAGATGGTAATTGGTTGAAAAACAGGTTTGAAGAAGCTTAATTGCTAAACCTACAAGTGGCTGTATAGTAGTGAATGGTGTTGATCTTACAAGTGGTTAAATCAGGGTCATTAAATTGGACTTGATTTAATTATCATTCAAGAAATTGGTAAACAAAGTAATGATTTGAACCCCATTTTTACAAAAGGTAAAAGCGACTAAACTTATTTTCCAGAAAAACCATTTTGATTAAAACAAACTTAAGTGTTTTGAAATCATTATGGGAAAATAGTGTGTTGTGAGGGGGAGTTCTGATTGTTTAAGCCAAACGGATGGAGAATTGATGTGATTCTCATCATGTTGTCATTTTTTTGTACAGTTTGTTTCAAATTTTCCCAGAAAATCAAAATTGAAACATATTTTGATTTTAGGGGGTGTAAAATTTTAAAAAATCGAAAATTTGAAAATGTCAAAAACATTGAAAAATTTAAAAAACGAGTTTTGTTGCGAAACAAGAGGAAATGATAGTAAAACAGTAGGACTATCACAGCACGCTAAAGAAATGTAATGCCAAATGTGATAAACGGTCTCACTGATGATGTGACGATAGGTTTTCGTACATGTAGTAGATTTATTCGGGATATAAACATAAAATTTCAAACTTGTGAAATTCGTGGGGAACACTACTTGGATATATAGGTAACCCCTGAAATCTCGTTTGAAAGGTCTCATATTCTGATATACTAGGTGTTTATACTCTATGATGTCTGGGGTATTATTCCGGGACTTCTGCTGAACGGTAGTTCTGACCTAGTCCTTGGCTAATACTTTCCACAAAATGCTTGAAATATAGCATAAAGCCCTCAGTTGATTAGACAATAAAATTGATAATCTTCTGTTGTAGCTAAAAAGATCATCTAAAGGGGACACACTGCTAAGTCGAAGCTGATATCTCTCTGCTGAACGGAAGTTCTGACCTGAGATCCCTCAGTTCTCGCATCTTTCCCCTAATTTATGTACAGACATCATTGTAGTGTTCATACCTGTAAGACTGAATATTGGGAATCTGGATACGGGAGTATATTCAAGAGGTGGGACACATGAATTAAACTAAGTTTATAAAACACTTAAATAGTATCCTGAATAGATTGAAAATTGTATGAAAATTTAAGAGGACAATTATATCGTCAATCTACGTGAATCGTTTAGAACTTAAAACGATTAGAAGCTTAACGGTGCTTGTGATGTGTCTAAAAAACTGATATGATCCTCTTGCACAAACTCACAAAAATATGTTTGTTTTGCATTTAAATTTCTGTCTTTGCATTTACATTTCATATTATGAAAAATCCAAAAAGATTTTCGACGACTGAGGTTGAAGAGCTGATTTTCAAAATCTCAAAGGCTAAACTTGATGAACAGACAGGTTGGTTAAGTCATTTGAAATGTTTAAAATGATTCATTAATTTGAATTAGAAATCGGAATGTTTCAAATTTGTAATCAGTGTTTAAATTGTAAAAATTCTCAAATGTTTAGTTGATTCATTAAATAGAATCACTATATTATTTGTTTGTGATAGAGTGTTTGAGATGTATGCAGATGATGTAGATGATAAGCTGAACAGAGAGAAGCCAGGAGATAATTTCTATGGTGGTAACAAATCCCAGACGACTATCCTAGCTGGATGATAGGGGGAGTCTGACGAAAGTTATAGCCAAAGAAAGAAAGATCCAGGCAGAATTCCTGAAGAAGACCGAGCTATATTCAAGAATGTCATGTTGAAGACTCTCACTGAAGATTCCATCAACATTCAAGGGGGAGTCTGTTGGTGCAGTTGTCTGTCGACTACATCTTCGTTCGAGTCTTAGAGTGTTAGAATGATAAAGAGAGAGAAGCCCAAAGACTGATCAAGGCTGAAGATCTGAAGATACAGCAGTGTTGTGACTCGATAGTCGACTCCATCAACATCTGAGGGGGAGTCTGTTGGTGCACTACATCTGCTGATTACGTCTTGTATCGAGTCATAGTCTTAGAATGATAGATCTGGGCACGTAATACTAGAAATAGTGAAGATGTATAGGTTTTAGATGTTGGATCGCTCATAGGTCCATTAGAATCTTAGGACCGCTCGAATGGACATGATAGTGGATCGCTCGAATGACAATATCTTGGGCCGCTCGAGTGACATGTCTGGGCCGCTTATTGGGCATGTCCAATAAGCGGTCCCAAAGCCCTATATATACATGATGAGCGAACTAAGTTAGAATAGTTGGAGAAATCGTGCCGAAGTGCTGCCGGTGCGAGATTTGAAGTGTAATCAGCGTCAAATCAATAAAACAAGTAGTTAAAGTCATCTGTGTGCTATTTCTACCTTAGTTTCTTGTTATTCCGCACCTGAAACCAAGGAGAAAGCCTCTGAACGACTCGTTCGGGTCGCCAAACGATCCTACATGGATTGTTCTTTCAGATTGACCATCTGTTTGTGGATGATAAGCTGTGCTCAGATTGAGTTGGGACCCCATAGCAGATTGCATGGTTCTCAAAAAATGAGAAGTGAAACGAGCATCTCTGTCAGAAATGATGTTCAAAGGAACACCATGTCGAGCTACAATTTCATCCACGCAGATTTGAGCAAGTTTGTCAGCCAAAAAATCCTCACGGATTGGCAAGAAATGCGCTGATTTAGTAAGACGATCAACAACTACCCAGATGGCATCGTGACCTTTCTTTGTGCGCGGAAGTTTAGTAATGAGATCCATAGTAATGTTTTCCCATTTCCAAACTGGGATCTCTGGTTGCTCCAATAAACCGGCAGGACGCTGATGTTCAGCCTTAACCTTAAGACAAGTAAGGCATTTGGATACGTATAAGGCATTGTCTTTCTTCATACCAGGCCACCAATACTGAATACGAAGATCCTTATACATCTTATCTGAGCCAGGATGAATAGAATAACGAGACTTATGGGCTTCATCCATAAGCAGGGTACGAAGATTATCTTGGCTCGGGACCCACAAGCGGTCCATGAAGTAATATGATCCATTGTCCTTCAGGTCTAGAGCAGGAGTTATGTGATAAGGAAATTCCTTATCCATTAAACCTTGTGAAACACAAGATTGTTGAGCCTGAGAAATACGTGCTTGGATATCGGATTGAGCTTGAATAACAGATTGGACACGAACACAATGAAGCTTAGTTCGTTCCTTGCGACTCAAAGCATCGGCTACTACATTCGCCTTACCAGGATGGTAGCGAATTTCGCAGTCATAGTCGTTTAGAAGTTCAACCCAACGCCGTTGCCTCATGTTGAACTCTTTCTGATTGAAGATATGCTGAAGACTTTTGTGGTCCGTGAAAACCACACATTTTGTACCGTACAAATAGTGTCTCCAGATTTTGAGAGCGAAGACAACTGCGCCCAACTCGAGATCATGAGTGGTGTAGTTCTTCTCATGTATCTTCAACTGCCTTGATGCGTATGCTATGACTTTGTTTATTTGCATCAGGACGCAGCCAAGACCCAATTTAGATGCGTCGCAATAAACGACGAAATCATCATTGCCCTCAGGCAAGGTTAGAACAGGCGCGTCGCAAAGTTTTTGTTTCAAAGTCAGAAACGCTTCCTCTTGTTTGACTCCCCAATCAAATGGCTTGTACTTCTGAGTTAGAGCAGTTAGAGGAACTGCAATCTTTGAGAAATTCTCAATGAAGCGGCGGTAATAACCTGCTAGACCAAGAAAAGAACGAACTTCAGTAGGAGTAGTAGGTGTATCCCAATCCTTAATCGCACTGATCTTGGAAGGATTTACATGAATACCTTGTTCGTTGACAATATCTCCTAAGAATTGAACTTCTTTAAGCCAGAATTCACACTTGGAGAATTTGGCAAAAAGTTGCTCTTTCTTTAGGAGTTCCAGAGTAAGACGAAGATGTTGCTCATGATCAGCTCGCGTCTTAGAATATATTAAAATGTCATCAATGAAAACGATGATGAACTTATCTAATAAGGTTTGCAGACCCTATTCATCAAGTCCATGAAAACAGCAGGTGTAACACCTCGAAAATTCACGTCCTGTAATGTGTTGACACGTGTCATAAAGTTTGAATGTGTGAAAGAAATATTATAGAAGGACTAAAGTTGAAAAACATGGAAAGTATGTGAATATACGTATTCTAAGTGTCAACTGTGAATAAATATAATGTACATTAACCCTACATGATGCTCATACCTTCAAACGAATAAATCATGGATCATACGAAGCTAAAAGTGAGAGATTACAAACTACAGGGGTTAAATGTGTCAACATGTTTAAAGATATACCTCTGAGTGACCTTTTGACAAACCCGAAGCTTTGTAAATGTTAATCATGCTCACTAGAATGCACGATTTAAATTTCGTAAAGTTTCGTTAACGTATGAGAAAGTTAAGATCGAATTCGTGTGCGAGGAGTTAAAGCGTCAATGTTGAAAGTTAGGCCTTTTCGGGTAACAATAAAGTTACCTGGGGACTTAACAAAGTGGGTATATGTCTTGAGGCCCTTATAGATCAATTACGAGGGCTCAAAATGCAATAAACAAGTGCCTAATCGAAGTTTGAAGAGCCAGGGACTAAACTGCAATTTAACCAAAGTTTGTTGGATGATCTGAGGTGCTCGCGTAGCGCGAGCTTATAGGCTCAGGCAGTCGCGCTACGCGACTGCCATATCTGGACAGAACTTTGATTTGCATGATCCTTTGTCTGCCACAGCCAAGTTACTCCACCTTTGATCGATCTTTCCACCTCACTTGGCCCCTAAAACACCCCCTACACACTAGTAACAAGTGTTGGATGATTGTGGTTGATGGTAGACTTGTTTGTCAATCACTTATGGTGGGTGAAACCACTATATAAGGCACTCCAATGTCACATTCATTCTCACACCTTCATTTGCATGATTTGATCATTCCTGGAGCTCTCAAGCAGGTCCAACTGATCTAAAGTCGTGCATAGGACTCTTGTAAGTCTACTGGTCCTTCTTTATTTGAGTTTAGCTTGTTTAATTAGCTACAAGTCAAACCGTCGCAATTACGGTTTGACTTCGAGATTAGTCAATAATGGCTCAGTCATACCTCGAATTAAAAGTAGTTATAGATTGGTATTTATGTGGGTAATAAAACCTCAAAAGGGTTTCCCCTGATCACCACTCTAACCAGGTCAAAAGTCGGGTCAAACATATAATTAAAAAGTCAACAGGATGCTTAAAATGTCATTTATGCATAATTAGCTATCTAGAACATATACAACCTGTTTGATCATTGTTATAACTTAGTAATAAGTGTAAGAACATGTCTAAACATGTTCCACCCGACTATTTCCTGTTTAGACCCGGTTTGGAACCGAAAGTCACATAGTTTGACTTTCACTTTGACTTTCAGTTCTGACCCGTTTAGGCATGTTTTAGAAATGCCTCAGAGCTTTAATTGGATTAGGATACATGTTAGAACAACCCTCTACGATTATGCACCTTGGTTCACTAGTTATCCAATTAATATGCATATTTTCGTTAATTGCTCATATGTTGACCGTTATGCCCTTATTATCTTAAAAACGTGATTTATGAAAATGTAAAAGTGTAGAAACCTTAGTTACCGATATATAAACTTGTATGCAAAGTTTGACATCAGTTTGACTTGTAGATTAAGAGTTATGCTCAATATCGCTAAATCAATGCTTTATGTTAATAAAATGGCGTAATTAGCGTATAGCCTAGTTAAGCCTACTTTTTAGTATCAAACTTAATACCCACTGATGTAATATATTATTTTGGCATTTTTAAAGATTTTTAATTAATTTTAGGCTGAGCATAACTAGTAGTCGTAGGCTTAAGCCGGTAATTGTCGGTTTGCCCTTACGGGCCATAAAAATGAGTTTTACTTATCGAAACGACTCCAAACCTTTTGCTACCGACCACATATAATAAATAAATTATTTTAAGCCTTCTGGAAATATAAAAATATCGGATTTAAGTATCAAACCCGGAAATGGCCTTTAATCGTCTTATTTAGCGTTTTTAACGCATAGTATGTTTTAAAATCATATTGAACATACTCGGGTTGATACCTACTAATATATGAGGCAAATTATGATATTCTAACAGTAAGAAAAGGTTGATTAACTCAGACTTCGTTTTTGAGCTTTTCGGCTTATGTGAAATTACCAAAATACCCCTACGGGGCATAGTTTGGTTAAAAATGATAAATTTCACATATATGCTTAAGCCTACTGTTATAACTCATCAAATTGAGTATGTTTGCTGTTTACATCAGACCAGTAACTCAGTTAAACATCTAAGCGCTTTTACAAACTTTAAAACGACCAGACTACCCCTACGGGGCATAGTTTGAGTTTAAATTAGTTCGGGGCATAATGAAAGACATCCTACTGATGTCACAACATATTTGAAGCATATTAACTTAGGAAACTTGTATATGGCTCTTACGGATACCCGTTACGCATTTTACGCGTTCGGTTCGGTTTATGTAACAAGTTTACATAAATTAACCGACACGGGTCAAACCTTATCGGTTTCATCTCAAAATCCAGAATGTGAATAATAAACCCACATTAAACAAGTCTCTGAACTTGTCGGGTCTAAATCACATTATATCCGGTCTTCGCTTAATCGTGCGTACGAACCGTATCTTCGAAACTAGTCGGTCTAAGCTTAAGCTTAATAAAAGACCCGTTAGTATTCTAATAGGTTATATTAAACCTTCGTTCCAGATTAGGAGAACCAGTAAAAGCTACGTGCATTTTGCTTATTGTGATTTATACTTTGCATCAGGTAAATACTTTTAACTTATTTTCCCTATACGGGCTTGGGTTACGGTACATAGCGTACCGCTTGATCGAGCATCAAATCTCCACGCTTAGTGGGTAGTTGAATAATTTGATCGGCTCGTTTAAACAGTCTTGTTTACTTTACAGCCTTTGGGGGGTTAATGACCATGTCCCGGATATCCTTGGCATCATCTTACGAGATTGGCCACGACCTGAGCACGGCGTGTAGGCGTACACCGTCCGTGTATAACTCAATTATGTGGTGTGTCTATTGATCTTTAACCCGGACTAGATCCGGGCTACTGAACGCATAAGTAACATGTAATTCGTTCACAAGATTATAATATTAAATAATTCTCCCAAGTTAATAAAAAGATTAATCTTGCCTCTGTGCACTTTAATCAAATTATAAAAACATTTATGCCATGTGCATCCAAACTAATTTTTAAATCATTTTCCAAAATGAGTCAGTTGATTGTATTTACCAGTGTAAACTGACGTATTTTCCCAAAAAGACTAAATGCAGGTACTAAACGTAATTGGCTGGATTGTCTCCTTAGCATCAATAAAGAGTTTCGCAAGCTTAAGATGCCTGAAGTCTGTTGAACTATTGTTTCCATTTTATGTTCGATCCTTCTGTGGATAAGCTCCCGAATATTGTGATAGTTGATATTACAATAATAAATTGGGTTGTATTATATTTTAATTGCTTCCGCTGTGCTTAATAATATTGTGTTGTTTGACTATTATGTTGCCAACCATGACGTCACGATACTCCCCACCGGGCCCACCGGTGACACGTGGAAAATCGGGGTGTGACAGGTTGGTATCAGAGCCAACACTGAGTGAATTAAACACTAGCCTTAGTGTTTAATCTCAGTTACACAAAATTGCACATATCTAAACCTTCTGAGTCTAGACTTAACTTAGGAATATTCTCAATCCTAATCTTGAAATTTTTACTTTCAAATTTTTGTTGGATACGTCGCCAAGCGAAGAAGCCGTAATAGGAGTTCTCCACACCCGGAGCCCTGAGATGCTGAGCTTCGTACCGCGGCTAGAATGAAACGAGCATCCAAGGAGAAAGCATTCAGAAATAAAATGAAGAAGAAACTCCTTTTATTGAAGATCGTTTCCTTATTAGTCCTTATAAGGACATAATTATCATTCAGTCCCTACGAGGACAACATTATTCCTTTCAAGTCCCGCTTGGGGCAACTTTATACTTTTATTTTTATATAATGGAATGATTAAGTTTAAACTTTCATTCTAAACAATTAATATTAAATAAATGTAAAATAACATTTCTTTTATAAGATCTACCATTATAATAAAATGGCAAAGTCTAAAAAGGACAAGACCTAGCCACGTGTCATTTTAAGACCGGGCCAAGATGGTAATTCCATAATTAGATTTAGATCCATATTAACACCTCAATTTAAAATTGTTCTGCGTTAATCATTAATTAAGAATCTTAAGTGTGAAACCTAGCCTACGGGTCAATTATAAGACCGGGCCAAGATGGTAAGACCTGTTAAAAAGATTCAAATCATTAAATTAAGAATCTTAAGTGTGAAACCTAGCCTACGGGTCAATTATAAGACCGGGCCAAGATGGTAAGACCTGTTAAAAAGATTCAAATCATTAATTAAGAATCTTGAGAGTGAAACCTAGCCTTCGTGTCAATTATAAGACCGGGTCAAGATGGTAAGACCTGTGTAAAAGATTCAGATCTCTGTCAACATCTTAAAACATGTTAACACTCCTGGCAGATGTGATTTCATTTAAAATCACACACGTCATTTTATAAAGGATTCTTCAAAAGATTCCTAACCCAGTTTAATGATCTCTGAATCCTGGGTTTACATCATTAATTAAGATGATCATATTTTAACCATACGTGGTAACATAATGCCTACGGGCCCTGCTCATTTCCATATGAGCCAAAAGACAGTGGTAGCAAAGACTCCCTGTCAGATAAAGCTAATGAACTAGGTTCAAACCTCAAATGCTTTGATTCTCTGAAATCCTAGCATATAATTTATAATTGTCCATGTGACTAGGCCTATTGTGCCAATATACTTTCATGCTTTGATTCTCTGAAATCATAGCTTAAAATTTATTAAATGTCCATGTGACCAGGCCGTTGGGTGCCACTGATAAAACTGTTAATGTTTTATAATTAGGATAAATTATAATAGAAATCCTAAATAAATATATGAATAATAAATTAACCAAATATGGTCTCTGTTTACCATGGTTAATGAATTTCCCTAAGGGCAATTCTGTAATAAACATCCCTTAGAAGGGAAGTGCCTACGGGCTATAGTTAATGTCCTCTGAGACTGAAGACAGTGGCAGCCTACAGCTCCCTGTCAGGAAAAAGGTAATGAACTTTGATTCAAACCTTAATGCCGCGATTCTCTGAAATCATGGCTTATAAATTTAACTTGTCTACGCGACTAGGCCATCTGTGCTATTATTATTAACTTATGAATTAGGATTTATGATAAAAATCCTGAATAAAATAAATATCCTTCCTTCCCTGTCAGTAAGCAGTTTAAAAGGAAATCTTAAAGGTGAAACCTGGCCTACGCGGCCAAGATGGTGAAACCTGCTCAAGGAATTCAGATCCTTGTTAACACCTAGGAACGTGTTAGCACTCTTGACTAATGTGATTCGAGAAAATCACAACAGTCATCCTTATATTGGATTCTTCCAATCCCCTTATCTAAACCTAGAAATTTAGGAATCATGGCTTATACCATCCTATAAGATGATCATATTAGGAACATCCGTTAGTGATGATGTGCCTACGGGCTAAACTTGTTGTCCGATAAGACAACGACAGTGATGGTCTTTGACCTCCTGTCTAAAATATTGGACTATGTCCAAACATAATAGTCTACATGATTCAATGCGATCATGACTAATATCATTTAATATGATGATAATATTATTTAACATCCTTTAGTGATTTTTGCCTACGAGCTATAATATATTGTCCATTTGAGACATTGACATTGTTATCTTTATGATTCCTTGTCTGAGGTGGTGAGCTATGCTCAAGCCAAAATAGTCAATATGATTAATGCAATCATGACTTATATCTTCTAATAGGATGAACCTATTATAAACATCCATTAGTGATGTTTCGCCTATGGGCCATATTATATTGTCCATGTGTGACAAAGACATTGTGATCGTTACGATTCCATGTCCAAGGTAGTGAGCTATGCTCAAGCCTAATAGTCGATACGATCAATGCGAGCATGACAAAAATCATCAATACGATGATTAAAATAGTTTCAACATCCTTAGAGATGTTTTGCCTAAGGACTATATTATGTTGTCCAATCGAGACGAGGCAATTTTAATCTTTTGTGATTCTTTGCCAAAGGGGTGAGCTATACTCAAACCCCATAATCTATACTCGTTGCGATCCTGACTGGTATCATCAGTATGATGAGCATAATATTAACATCCCTCGCGATGAAATGCCTACGGGCTATACCCTATTCTGGTGTCGGTAAGACAACGATAGTAGTGATCTTTATGATCCCCTAGTCAAAATGGTGTGATTATACCCAAACCTAATAGTCAATATGATCGATGTGATCATGACTAATGTCATTAGATACGATGGTTATATATAAACATCCATTAGTGATGTTGATTGGCTTCTTTTCTGCCAAATGAATCGTCCTTCAAGACGATGACGATTGTGGTCCATGACTCCCTGTCCAAAGGTGAAGAACCACGTTCAAACCTGGAAGCCCTAATCTAATAAGATTGCGGCTAATAAATTAAGGTCCTTGAAAATAGACCATCGAGTTATGTTTTAAAGTCATTCAGGACAAGCCTATGTGCTATAATTGGTCATTCGTGACAAGTTGACCTATTAAATGTTAACATTCCTGGTGACATGCCTTTGTACCAGATTTGAAGAATGTCCTTATAACAAGGCCGTTTGTGCCATATCTAAATGTCCTTTGTGACAAGGCCTTCGTGCCGTATAATCATTTATGTCCTTCATGACTGGGCTTTATGCCATATTTTCTACGTCCCTCGCGACAGGCTTCTATACCATATATGTATAAAAATATATAACCGAAGTCATGAAAGGCTAGCCCTTGAGCTATTTATAATCGTAATTGTGACAAAGACAGTTGTGACATTATGGTCCCCGGTCAAGCAAGTATTGGACTCGCTCCAAACTTTGAATGCCATTGATGGTCCAGTTGTGACCTAGGCTAAATATAATGGAATTTCATTCAAAATAACATTCGCTATGAATGTTCGGAACAGAATAGCCCATACGGTTTATGAATGCCGTGGCTAATGTAAGTCAGGTCATCAGGATGATGACTAATAATGGGTAAATCTTGGTGATTGGTACCAAGTTTCGAGTATGGAAAACTCGGGTGAGGTAGACGAAAGTCGCAACACTATTAAGGCGACGAAAGTTGATAAAACTACAAACGTAAACCTCAATATTAATGGAGTTAATCATCGGGCTGTGGTTGACGCAGCAATTGAAAGGACCATGGAAAAGGTCATGAGACAATACAAAGAGCTGAATACTTCTCGCTCTAAATCTCATTCAAAACCATGTTAAATTACTCATGAGGAGAGCTATGCTCACACTTCAAATATGAAGGATGAACCAAAGAAGGAGGATAACTCCCAAAAATCTGAGAAAGAGAGCGAGTACAGGCTTAATAAAAAGCAACGAAAGTTCGGTAAGAAGCCTGTATACCTCTGAGACTGCTTCAGCATTATTAGATGGATGTTTTATATCCATAAAGAATCATTTTTCCGATGTCCTAGTTCCGTTAAATATAAGGACTCAATAAAGTGATAAAAATCGATTGGTTGCCTCGAAAAATCAAGCCCATATCGTGGGTGATAAGAAGCAATTAATTATCAAGACTCCTTATGAGACAACTCTCATAATTACACGTATCCGTACGATTAATTAAAATTAAACGTAAAAAAAAATGGTGGAATTGGCCGTCCCCGGAGTCGAACCTGGGTCTAGGCCGCACCTTTCGCGCGCCTAGCCAACTGAGCTAGGTGCCTAGTTTGTGAAACTTCCATTATTGATTTAATATAAGCACTTGCACAATAAACTTCCTTATCATTTATCAATGATAACATCTGCTAAGTGTCCTGTTTTTTTATACAGACAATAATAAATCTTCATGAACCATAAACTTAGCAAAATTTTTATTATGGATCGGCAAGGAGTCCTTCCGAAAATCTAAAAGCACTCTTTCTTTGCATAGAGTGCGACAACATATGTTATTTTAATTATTTTTTTCATTGTTTTCTATCGCCTGCGAATGCCAAACTATGTTGATAAAAGTGTCATATGAGGATTGGCGTATCCTAGTGTGTCCCATAGATTATTTCCATGTCTGATTAGCATGGAGGTTTAATACATGGAACCCCTAAGATATCCCAATGATCATATTGTACTAAAGTCGACTAGTAGTATTCAAAGAAGATATCCAGAATGGAATTTTCCATAGTAAATGTTCCCGATTAAGGAATTCGTGAACTAGTAACATAAAGGTGTCACTTATTTGACACGAGCAATGGTGGATGAACTGGAGCCTGAGATATGGAAAATCTCTGTAGCCTCCTTATACCTTGATTATCTTCTCATAAGTTTTCCCTGCTCACCTCCTGGAAGGCAGGTAGAATTAAGTTTTAATACTCCATTTAAGACTGCATTATTATGAAATCTCCATAACGGCTAGTACCATCATTGGAAGAATCGAAACCCTGATTAATTAAGCTTTTAAATAGAGGGTTCATATAGCCTAACTCGATATTCCGAGAGTTGATATTGTTAAATAAGAAAGACGGTTCATTTTGCTTACGCATTAATTGCCGCAACCCTAATTAGTCAACGATTAGAAATTTGCCATCAGCTATCCAGGATCTAAGGGCAAACTATTGGTGGATAGGCTTGAAGAAGTCTGTGGCCACCTATGTAGCTAAATGCTTGGCTCATGCGCAAGTCAAAGCCGAGCATCAGAAACCATCAGGTTTGCTACAACAGCCTGAACTTCCTACGTGGAAGTGGGAAATGGTAACCATGGATTTTATTACCAAGTTACCAAAGATCAGGAAAGGAAATGATACAATATGGGTTATAGTTGATAGACTGACTAAGTCAGCACATTTTTACCCATCAAGGAGACTTATAGCTCCGACATGTTAGCCCAGTTTTACGTTGATAAGATTGTAGCCTTACATGGCATACCTGTGTCTATTATCTCTGATAGAGATACTAGGTACACGTCGCATTTTTGGAAGAGTTTCCAGCAATCTTTGGGCACATGTTTGAATTTTAGTACGGCTTACCATCCTCAGACAGACGGTCAGAGTGAGCGTACTATTCGAACGTTGGAAGACATGCTACGTGCATGTGCAATCGATTTGGGTGGTAGTTGGGATAAGAACCTACCATTAATCGAATTCTCCTACAACAATAGCTACCACACCAGCATCAAGGCTGCGCCTTTTGGGGCATTATACGGTAGAAAGTGTAGATCGCCCGTTTGTTGGGCGGAAGTTGGAGACGTCCAGTTATCAGGACCAGAGATAGTGTTCGAAACCTCGGACAAGATTGTCTAGATTCGAGACCGTCTCAAAGCTGCCCGGGATAGGCAGAAGAGTTACGCTAATCCTAAGCGTAAGGATTTTCACTTCGAAATAGGTGACAAAGTCCTACTTAAAGTGTCACCCTGGAAAGGTGTGATGCGGTTTGGTAAGAAAGGCAAGCTAAGCCCGAGATACATAGGACCTTTCGAGGTTATCGAACATATTAGGTCAGTTGCCTATAAGTTAAACTTACCAGAAGAGCTCAGTGGAATTCACAATGTGTTCCACATCTGCAATCTGAAGAAGTGTTTCGCTGACGAATCACTGGTTATACCACATACAGATGTGCATATATATGAGAGCTTAGAGTTTGTGGAAAAACCTTTGTCGATTGAAGGTCGACAGGTAAAGAAGCTTCGAAGGAAGCATGTACCTATTGTTAAGGTCAAATGGGATGCCCGTAGAGGTTCCGAATTCACGTGGGAGGTTGAATCCACGATGAAAGAAAAGTACCCTTACTTAGTTCAGTAAATCTCGGGTCGAGATTTATTCTAAGGGGGTGAGGATGTAACACCTCGAAAATTCACGTCCTGTAATGTGTTGACACGTGTCATAAAGTTTGAACGTGTGAAAGAAATATTATAGAAGGACTAAAGTTGACAAACATGGAAAGTATGTGAATATACGTATTCTAAGTGTCAACTGTGAATAAATATAATGTACATTAACCCTACGTGATGCTCATACCTTCAAACGAATAAATCATGGATCATACGAAGCTAAAAGTGAGAGATTACAAACTACAGGGGTTAAATGTGTCAACATGTTTAAAGATATACCTCTGAGTGACCTTTTGACAAACCCGAAGCTTTGTAAATGTTAATCATGCTCACTAGAATGCACGATTTAAATTTCGTAAAGTTTCGTTAACGTATGAGAAAGTTATGATCGAATTCGTGTGCGAGGGGTTAAAGCGTCAACGTTGAAAGTTAGGCCTTTTCGGGTAACAATAAAGTTACCTGGGGACTTAACAAAGTGGGTATATGTCTTGAGGCCCTTATAGATCAATTACGAGGGCTCAAAATGCAATAAACAAGTGCCTAATCGAAGTTTGAAGAGCCAGGGACTAAACTGCAATTTAACCAAAGTTTGTTGGATGATCTGAGGTGCTCGCGTAGCGCGAGCTTATAGGCTCAGGCAGTCGCGCTACGCGACTGCCATATCTGGACAGAACTTTGATTTGCATGATCCTTTGTCTGCCACAGCCAAGTTACTCCACCTTTGATCGATCTTTCCACCTCACTTGGCCCCTAAAACACCCCCTACACACTAGTAACAAGTGTTGGATGATTGTGGTTGATGGTAGACTTGTTTGTCAATCACTTATGGTGGGTGAAACCACTATATAAGGCACTCCAATGTCACATTCATTCTCACACCTTCATTTGCATGATTTGATCATTCCTGGAGCTCTCAAGCAGGTCCAACTGATCTAAAGTCGTGCATAGGACTCTTGTAAGTCTACTGGTCCTTCTTTATTTGAGTTTAGCTTGTTTAATTAGCTACAAGTCAAACCGTCGCAATTACGGTTTGACTTCGAGATTAGTCAATAATGGCTCAGTCATACCTCGAATTAAAAGTAGTTATAGATTGGTATTTATGTGGGTAATAAAACCTCAAAAGGGTTTCCCCTGATTACCACTCTAACCAGGTCAAAAGTCGGGTCAAACATATAATTAAAAAGTCAACAGGATGCTTAAAATGTCATTTATGCATAATTAGCTATCTAGAACATATACAACCTGTTTGATCATTGTTATAACTTAGTAATAAGTGTAAGAACATGTCTAAACATGTTCCACCCGACTATTTCCTGTTTAGACCCGGTTCGGAACCGAAAGTCACATAGTTTGACTTTCACTTTGACTTTCAGTTCTGACCCGTTTAGGCATGTTTTAGAAATGCCTCAGAGCTTTAATTGGATTAGGATACATGTTAGAACAACCCTCTACGATTATGCACCTTGGTTCACTAGTTATCCAATTAATATGCATATTTCCGTTAATTGCTCATATGTTGACCGTTATGCCCTTATTATCTTAAAAACGTGATTTATGAAAATGTAAAAGTGTAGAAACCTTAGTTACCGATATATAAACTTGTATGCAAAGTTTGACATCAGTTAGACTTGTAGATTAAGAGTTATGCTCAATATCGCTAAATCAATGCTTTATGTTAATAAAATGGCGTAATTAGCGTATAGCCTAGTTAAGCCTACTTTTTAGTATCAAACTTAATACCCACTGATGTAATATATTATTTTGGCATTTTTAAAGATTTTTAATTAATTTTAGGCTGAGCATAACTAGTAGTCGTAGGCTTAAGCCGGTAATTGTCGGTTTGCCCTTACGGGCCATAAAAATGAGTTTTACTTATCGAAACGACTCCAAACCTTTTGCTACCGACCACATATAATAAATAAATTATTTTAAGCCTTCTGGAAATATAAAAATATCAGATTTAAGTATCAAACCCGGAAATGGCCTTTAATCGTCTTATTTAGCGTTTTTAACGCATAGTATGTTTTAAAATCATATTGAACATACTCGGGTTGATACCTACTGATATATGAGGCAAATTATGATATTCTAACAGTAAGAAAAGGTTGATTAACTCAGACTTCGTTTTTGAGCTTTTCGGCTTATGTGAAATTACCAAAATACCCCTACGGGGCATAGTTTGGTTAAAAATGATAAATTTCACATATATGCTTTAGCCTACTGTTATAACTCATCAAATTGAGTATGTTTGCTGTTTACATCAGACCAGTAACTCAGTTAAACATCTAAGCGCTTTTACAAACTTTAAAACGACCAGACTACCCCTACGGGGCATAGTTTGAGTTTAAATTAGTTCGGGGCATAATGAAAGACATCCTACTGATGTCACAACATATTTGAAGCATATTAACTTAGGAAACCTGTATATGGCTCTTACGGATACCCGTTACGCATTTTACGCGTTCGGTTCGGTTTATGTAACAAGTTTACATAAATTAACCGACACGGGTCAAACCTTATCGGTTTCATCTCAAAATCCAGAATGTGAATAATAAACCCACATTAAACAAGTCTCTGAACTTGTCGGGTCTAAATCACATTCTATCCGGTCTTCGCTTAATCGTGCGTACGAACCGTATCTTTGAAACTAGTCGGTCTAAGCTTAAGCTTAATAAAAGACCCGTTAGTATTCTAATAGGTTATATTAAACCTTCGTTCCAGATTAGGAGAACCAGTAAAAGCTACGTGCATTTTGCTTATTGTGATTTATACTTTGAATCAGGTAAATACTTTTAACTTATTTTCCCTATACGGGCTTGGGTTACGGTACATAGCGTACCGCTTGATCGAGCATCAAATCTCCACGCTTAGTGGGTTGTTGAATAATTTGATCGGCTCGTTTAAACAGTCTTGTTTACTTTACAGCCTTTGGGGAGTTAATGACCATGTCCCGGATATCCTTGGCATCATCTTACGAGATTGGCCACGACCTGAGCACGGCGTGTAGGCGTACACCGTCCGTGTATAACTCAATTATGTGGTGTGTCTATTGATCTTTAACCCGGACTAGATCCGGGCTACTGAACACATAAGTAACATGTAATTCGTTCACAAGATTATAATATTAAATAATTCTCCCAAGTTAATAAAAAGATTAATCTTGCCTCTGTGCACTTTAATCAAATTATAAAAACATTTATGCCATGTGCATCCAAACTAATTTTTAAATCATTTTCCAAAATGAGTCAGTTGATTGTATTTACCAGTGTAAACTGACGTATTTTCCCAAAAAGACTAAATGCAGGTACTAAACGTAATTGGCTGGATTGTCTCCTTAGCATCAATAAAGAGTTTCGCAAGCTTAAGATGCCTGAAGTCTGTTGAACTATTGTTTCCATTTTATGTTCGATCCTTCTGTGGATAAGCTCCCGAATATTGTGATAGTTGATATTACAATAATAAATTGGGTTGTATTATATTTTAATTGCTTCCGCTGTGCTTAATAATATTGTGTTGTTTGACTATTATGTTGCCAACCATGACGTCACGATACTCCCCACCGGGCCCACCGGTGACACGTGGAAAATCGGGGTGTGACAGCAGGAGCATTAGTCAAACCGAATGGCATGACTGTAAACTCATAATGTCCATAGCGAGTGCGGAACGCTGTCTTGGGAATATCTTCTTCATGCACACGGAGTTGATGATATCCAGATCGCAGATCAATCTTTGAAAAATAAGAAGCGCCTTGCAATTGATCAAAGAGATCATCAATGCGAGGTAGGGGATATCGATTCTTGATGGTAAGCTTGTTAAGCTCACGATAATCGATACACATCCTAAAAGATCCATCCTTCTTCTTGACAAAAAGAACGGGAGCACCCCAAGGTGAAAAGCTAGGACGGATAAAACCTTTGTCAGAGAGCTCCTGAAGCTGCTTAGATAACTCTTGCATCTCAGACGGTGCAAGACGGTATGGAGCTCTGGCAATGGGATTTGCACCAGGTAGGAGATCAATACGGAACTCTACTTGGCGTGCTGGGGGTAGACCAGGTAACTCTTCAGGAAATACTTCAGAATAATCTCGTACAACAGGAATATCTTGGATAGACTTACCCTTGCCCTTATCTGCTACAACATGTGCCAAAAATGCCACATAGTGCTTCCGTAGATACTTCCGTGCTTTAAAACAAGACATGAGTTTGAGACCACCGGCAGGCTTCTCACCACGAACCTATAGGATCTCGCCTGCCGACAGCGGCACACGAACAATCTTCTCAGAACAAACTATCTCTGCGCGATGCTTGGATAACCAATCCATACCCACTATAACGTCGAAGCTTCCAAGTTGCATTGGCGTGAGGTCAATAGGAAAAATATGGTCGTTAAGGTTCAACTGGCAGTTGCGAAGAACAGAATTAAGAACAATGGGTTCACCACTGGCAACCTCTACTGTCAAAGGTTTACCTAGTTTCGTTCTAGACACGCGAAACATTGGCTCAAAAGACAATGACACAAAACTCTTGTCGGCACCCGAATAAAAAAGAACAGATGCAGGCTGATTATTAATAAAGAACGTACCGTTCACCACTTCATTGTCTGCTTGTGCCTCTTGAGCATTCATGTTGAAGACTCGCCCTCGAGCCTGAGCCTGATTCTGATTTGCATTCTGATTCTGGTTGGCTAGTCTTGGGCACCGGTTTCTGTAATGGGTCAGATCCCCACAGTTATAACAAGCACCTGGTGGGTATTGTGGTCGTGCAGCTTGACCCTGTTGTTGAGCAACTTGTTGAGCAGGGTTCTGAACTGCGCGATTTTGAGCAAACCGACAAACATCGGCAAGATGACCTGACTTCCCACAGTTAGTACAGAAACGGCACTGATGTTGCGGCTGATGGTGACTGTTGCATCGATTGCACAAAGGTGCACTTCCTGAATAGGGCTTCTTTGCTGGAGGCTATGCGGCTTGGTTGGGAGCTGCCTGGTTAGCTTGGGCAGTGACAGCATAGTTTTGGGAAGCCTTACGCTTCTTTCCCCTTTTCGATGAACCAGAATCCCTTCCATTCTTGTTTTGACCTTTCTTGCTATCTTCCTTGTCAGACGACTGTTTCTTGCCCTTGTCACCCTTCCTGTGTAATTTATTCTTCCGAATCTGCGACTCAGTCAATGTCGCTGATAACTCGATTGCCTGACGGAATGTGGTAGGGTTGCTACCAGTAATAATGTCTTGTACCGAGTCAGGCAGGCCGTCGATGTACCTTTCGATAGCCTTGTCGAGTGGGGCGACCATAGTCGGGCAAAGCAGACTCAACTCCTCAAACCTATCAGTATACGCCCTGTGCTCGCCACTGTCTTGCTTCAAATCATCAAACTCTTTCTCCAACGCTCGTTGCTCATGACGAGGACAAAACTCCCTCATCATAAGAGCTCTTAGTTCAGCCCATGTCTGCGCTAGAGCAACTTCTGCACCACAGTCTCTCATTACCCCATTCCACCATGTAAGAGCCCTCTTCTGAAACACGCTCGAAGAAAACTCGACCTTGCGATTATCCGGACACTGCACGTGGCGAAAAGTATTCTCGATGCTCTCGAACCATTGAAGAAGCCCAGTTGCTCCCTCAGAACCACTAAACTTGAGTGGTTTAGCCGAGTTAAAGTTCTTGAAATTGCATGTACCATTGTTGTTGTTGTTGGCTTGGTTTCATTGAGCAAAGAGATTTGGGAATTGGGCAGCCATCTACTGTGCAATAATTTCTGCCAGCTCGGCAGTTGCTATCTGGTGTTCGCGTCGAGGAGGCATTCTAGAAGAGGAAAACATGAAAGGAAACGAGAGAGATGATTGGATGAAGAGAATGAGATGAAACAAAATCAACAAAAGCAAAGATGGTGTTATGCATCGCTAAGCAAGCAAGCGACACATAATGTCTAATCAAAGTAAATGGGTTGATAATAATGCATTGCGAAGACATGCTCGCCTATAAGTGAACATTCACCCCAAGAGTTCCCAGGTAAGAGTGACTGGTCCGATTATGTGGATTTGTACGAACACTCTAGCCTTAGATAGAAAACTCAGGGTACAGGCATTCACTCTTCTAGTTCACACATGTTCACACTATTAAAACCCAAAAACCTTGACGAGATTTTGAAAATTCAAAGGGGTTCAAAACCATATAACAGAGGGTTCAAAACCTAGTAATCAATCATCCTAGAACAGATGATTAATTTTCAAAGCGGATTCGGAATCGAAGTTCCCGTTGTGGTTATCACCTAAGGATAGGAGATGTGCATGTTTTAAAATCTAAACACAAGATAACTTGTGTTAGGGTCCTAGAAAGTAATAGTCTATGTCACACCCCCAAAATCCACCTGCGGAGTATCACCGCTTGGAGGCGTGACATGACCAGGATCCTAACCACCAATCATATTGAACATGTAATATAGTTAAGTATAGCGGAAGCATTTTAAGTAACCCAAACAATAGCATGCATGATTTATCATAAGTGTTGAAATATCATTCACGACCCTTTGCCCACAACGACCTGCTCCTCCCTGTGCAAGCTCCATAATGTACCTAAGGTCCTGCAAGGCATGCAGCAAATAATCAACAAACTAGTTGAGCGAGTTCACAGAAAGTAAGTTCAGTAATGGAGTAGTATAGCAAGCATTGCGTTCGTTTATCTAATCATGCATCGTACTAGTTCGTTCATTGTTCATGTATAGTATTGGTTCGTATCGCGGGCCATTTCGGCATGTATGCGAAGATTGGGGAAAGTTCTCAAGTATTCTAGACTATGTATATTTGTATCGCGGCCACCCTGGCATGTGTGCGAAGTTTTAGTATCTATAGTTCGCGGCCTTTCCAAGGCATGTGTGCGAAGATCAGTCATAATATCGCGGCCAACCCCTGGCGTGTATGCGAAGATCAGTTCAATTGGTATACTAGTCTAGCCGTATCTTATCATTCACCACCCTCACCCTGAGGACTCATATCATTATGTTCTGTTAACTAAGTATGTACGTATAGTTTATTCAATCCCATTCCCACCCTGGGAACCCCATGCCTTGGCTGTGTGAACTCACCTTGGGTTGCTCGGCAGATACACAAAGAGTACAGGTAGCAAGTAACTGATCAACCACGTCCTATCATGGTTTATTATGCAAGTCAGGTTCGTATATAGCACGTATAGTCATGGCAAACACGTATGCACGTAAGCAGATAAGAACATAGCATTAACATTCGTGTGTGATCCAATGTCTAAGCCCAAACTATACCCGGCCCAAACTATAAGAGTCCAACATAAAGGTCTCGGCCCAGTCATTCTACGCAGTCCAATAGCAGATATGAAAACAGTCCAATTATCCGGCCCAATTAGCTGGGCTCGTGTCAGTGTGTAAGTCCAATCATGTGCACGTGCATGGTCTCGACTCGCAACAGAGATTACGAGTCGCAACCGGGATCTCGAGTCACCTCAGAAGATTACGAGTCGCAACAGTAGGTTGCGAGTCGCAATGGCTGGTCTCGGCTCATCATGGTCCGGTTACGAGTCGCAACGGGACTCGCAACCATGGTTCCGGCTAATGCTGTTGTGGTCTTGAGTCGAGACTATGGTTTCGAGTCGCAATCCCATGTAACAGTTTCCATAATTCTTAGTAACAACCCTCCGTAATATCAGCAAACAATTAGGCAATTCCAATAGCAAATCAATTCAGCCATTATCATCAGTTTCATATTATCATCAACATGTTCATACCATTATGACTATCAAGAACCATCATCAAAAATAATTAACAGTTACAACCGTAGCACCCTAGTGATCATATAGTAATCATGCCGACATCATCATGAACTCATTCAGTAACAATAATTTATATGCTAGCAAGAACCACTATGCGATATAATATTCTGTTCACAAAATCACTAACAACAATCATGTTTAATCTTCTTATTCATACCACACAAATATCATGCAAGAAACATCATCAAACATGAATTCATATAACATCATGTATAAACAACCAACCATAAACACTAACCGATTCTAGAGTGTGCACGAGGGATGATCCGATTACAAGAAACTTCAAGACTTGAGAGGGTCGGCTGCCTTGGGTTCCGATCGAGAGAGAGAGAGCGTTTGGTGTGTGTGTGTTCTTGATTGCTAAGTTTGTAAAACTAAAACCCTAGAGGTAATGTGTGTATATATGCGTGTGAAGGGAAGTGGGCCGAAACTCCCCACTTGGGCTACCTCATGGTCTCGAGTCCAACCATATGGACCGAGTGGGTTCTTGTAAATGTTTCACTAATCGGTTCAAGTAGTAACATATGCAATCACATTAAATCACGTAACATGTAACATTCAATCACTCAATATAATCACGAAATCACACAACCGTGTAACACATAACATATCATGTATTCATTCAATTAATAGCGTTCTCGTTAACACGTATCGTTACACGAAGTAAGTCGAAGGTTCGAGTTGTCACATTATCCCCAACTAATTGGAAATTTCGTCCCGAAATTTGGTATGCACTCACTGAGGAAGCTAGGTAAGTTCAATCGTTCACTGGTTTTTCCTGGGGTGTCACATCCTCCCCCCGTTGATCTGGAATTTCGTCCCGAAATTCCGAAGTAGTAGCTTCAGCCTCAGTAGTGGTTGTATTTGTTTCGAATAACTGGGGTACTTTTCTGTCATCCTGTCTTCGCGTTCCCAGGTGTACTCTGGGCCACGTTGGAGTTCCAACGAACTCGAACAAGAGGGATTCTCTTGTGTTTGAGGACCTTCACATCCTGGTCCGTGATTTCAACTGGTTTCCCGACGAACTGCAACCGCTCGTCGATAGTTCGATACCTGAAAGACATTGTGAACTGCCCCGAGTTCAGCTGGTAGGTTCAATCTATAGGCTATCCTGCCTGTACGTTCTATGATCCCGAATGGTCCCCGACCTGATATTCCAATGGCTTTCTACGCTTGTCCGCGTAGGCTTTCTGACGGTCGCGTGCTGCCGCCATGCGTTGTCGTATCTGTGCAATCTTTTTCCGTGGCGTCCATTACAATCTCTGGACCCGTAATCTGACTATCCCCCACTTCTGCCCAACAAAGAGGTGACCGGCATTTACGCCCGTACAATGCCTCGAATGGAGCGGCTTGTATGCTACTGTGCTCATGTTTAATCGTGAGTCGAATGGTTTGTGCATTGCTTGCCAAAGTTCTGACGTGAATCGTGCATCGCGATCCGAAATGATGGACGTGGGCACCCCGTGCCTCGAACAATCTTCTTTAAGATAGATGTCTGCGAGAGTGGAGAACTTGTCCGTTTCCTTAATCGGTAGGAAGTGTGCAGACTTGGTGAGTCGATCCACGATCACCCATATGGTATCGTTCCCATGCTGGGATCGAGGTAGGCCTGTAACGAAATCCATGGAAATTTCTTCCCATTTCCACTGAGGTATCTTAAGCTGCTGAAGTGGGCCCGTTGGTTTCTGGTATTCAACCTTGACTCTTGCACAGGTCAAGCGTTTTCCAACGTGCGTAGCGATGTGGGCCTTCATACTAGGCCACCAATAGATAGTGCTGATGTCGTAATACGTTTTATCCGACCCTGGATGTACTGAGTAGTGAGACTTGTGAGCTTCATCCATCACAAGTTCGCGTAGACCGCCATAAAGTGGGACCCAAATACGCCCCGTTACACAGTAGGCGCCGTCTGCCTTCTGTCCTAATCGTTGTCGTGAGCCGCGTAAGGCATTCAGCCTTGACGTTTTCGGGCTTCTGTGCTTCTATCTGAGCAGTTCGTATCTGTGCTGGAAGGCTAGACTGACTCGTAAGCTGTAGTGCTCCCACGCGCTGTGGTAGAGTGTCCTTCCGACTGAGGGCGTCCGCCACCACTTTGGCCTTGCCTGGATGGTACTTGATGGCGCATTCATAGTCGCGAAGTAGTTCAACCCATCGTCATTGACGCATGTTCAAATCCTTCTGCCTAAGGATATGCTCGAGACTCCGGTGATCGGTGTAAATCGTGCACCTGGTACCGTACAGGTAGTGTCGCCATATCTTAAGCGCGAAAAACAACAGCTCCCAGCTCTAAATCGTGCGTCGTGTAGTTGCGTTCATGAATCTTAAGTTGACGTGAAGCGAAAGCGATAACCTTGTCGCGCTGAAAAGCAGTCTCCTGGGGCTCTCCCAGCAATAGGTGACACCCTTCTGTGTCAGTAGCGTAAGTGGCTGAGCAATCTCCGAGAAATCCCTGCGTAAACCGTCTGTAGTACGTGGTGTAGGCCGATTTCTGGTTGAGTCTACCTTGGATGGATCGACACGGATCCCATCCTTGTTCACTACGTGGCCTAAGAAGTGGACTTCACGAATACTATGACGAACTTGTCTAGGTAGGGTCTGCACACCCTATTCATAAGGTCCTTAAATACGGCAGGAGCGTTCAAATAATATCAAACCATCCTTCAAAGCAAACATAAGGTATAGTAATTAAAATAATCCATAAAACCCAGTACGATTCATGTTCAAACCAAACTTTGTTCGAGTAACAGAAACATAATAAAGGAAATCCCAAAACGAGTTATAAGTTCAAACAGCGTCTCCTTGTCCTAGCATGAAAGCTCGACCCCTTGCCTCGTTGCCATTGTTGTTGTTGTTGCTCCCATTGCCCTGGTTATTATTGTTGTTCAGATTCTGGTTCAACTGTGGACAATCGCGCTTGTAATGACCTTCTGCCCCACACTGGAAACATCCCCGATTTCCACGCTGTGGCTGCTGCTGCTGTGGGTTCTGAGGAACTGGTGGTGGAAGTTGCTGATTCTGGTTTGCAGGTCGTGAGCTCCTGCAATCTTTGGCTTCGTGCCCTATCTTGAAACATCTCTGGCAACGTTCCTTGCGACACCTTCCACTGTGGTGCTTGTTACACTTGTTACATAGTGGGTGTACTCCCCTGTATCCACCCTGCTCCTGACTGCCAGATGATTGCTGACTCGGATTCTGGTAGTCATTCGTTCTGCGCTGCTGTGCTTGAGACTGATCGGAATCCCCATCCCATTTCCGTTTGTTGTCGCTGAGTGTAGCAGAAGTAGCAGCTGGAGTGACTGTAGCAGTAGCGTTGACACGCTTAGGCAGTTTATTCTGATCCACTGCCTGGTCGGTAATGCGATGAGCGAGGCGCTGAATTTCCTGAATGTTTTCGAGGTTAGCCGACGTCACGTGGCTCTGAATCTCTGGCGCCAATCCCTTGAGATACAACTCAATGCGCTTGTAGGGAGGGTCCACCATAGTTGGACATAGCACGGCCAGCTCGTTTGACCGTTTGGTATACGCTTCGATCTCTGACCCAATCATTTTCAGATTATACAGCTCGTCTTCCAGCTTGTGAATGTCTTCACGCGTGCAATACTCACGCTTGATGAGTTCCTTAAAATCGTTCCATGGGGTGGCGTTAGCAGCTGCCAACCCTAAGATTTGAACTTGGGCGTTCCACCAAGTTAGTGCTATTCCCTCCAAGGTGCCGGTGGCAAACTTGACCTTGCGAGCCTCAGGGCACTCGCACATCTCGAATACTGATTCTAGCTTCTCGAACCAGTGGAGGAGTCCAACCGCTCCTTCTGTGCTGCTGAAAGAGTTTGGACGACAGTCCATGAAGTTCTTAAAGGTGCAAACTTGCTGCGCTGGTTGACCTATTGTGTATGAATAGGGCAAAGTTTAAATACAAGGGCTAGCTTAGGAACGTAGGATCTAAAGATCCTAGTGTAAGTTATGACTACAGGGTATACTACCTGCTTGAGCAGCTGCAAGTGCCGCAGCAACTTGAGCTTGAACGAGAGCCTCTAGCTGGGCTTGAGTCATGTTAATCCTTCCAGACATGATCTTCATAGTAAGAGTAACGTAAATGAGAGTGGGTCGCGAGTAGGGCGATGACAGAGAAGTGTAAGCACGTAGGTGTTCTCATGTAACAAAGTCATGTGTATCTAAACGTAATGCGAGCAAAGTTCTAAGCAGTTCTAGCAAACAGGCAATAGCATAAACCTTATTACCTAGGATGTCGAGTCTTGCACGTGGAGCGAAGCGTCGTTGTGGATCGTTGAGAGCACTGTTCTGGTTATAGTCTGGTTTTAATAAAAACGTTTTCCCATATTAAAACCTAGTTCTCTATAACCAATGGCTCTGATACCAATCTGTCACACCCCCAAAATCCACCTGCGGAGTATCACCGCTTGGAGGCGTGACATGACCAGGATCCTAACCACCAATCATATTGAACATGTAATATAGTTAAGTATAGCGGAAGCATTTTAAGTAACCCAAACAATAGCATGCATGATTTATCATAAGTGTTGAAATATCATTCACGACCCTTTGCCCACAACGACCTGCTCCTCCCTGTGCAAGCTCCATAATGTACCTAAGGTCCTGCAAGGCATGCAGCAAATAATCAACAAACTAGTTGAGCGAGTTCACAGAAAGTAAGTTCAGTAATGGAGTAGTATAGCAAGCATTGCGTTCGTTTATCTAATCATGCATCGTACTAGTTCGTTCATTGTTCATGTATAGTATTGGTTCGTATCGCGGGCCATTTCGGCATGTATGCGAAGATTGGGGAAAGTTCTCAAGTATTCTAGACTATGTATATTTGTATCGCGGCCACCCTGGCATGTGTGCGAAGTTTTAGTATCTATAGTTCGCGGCCTTTCCAAGGCATGTGTGCGAAGATCAGTCATAATATCGCGGCCAACCCCTGGCGTGTATGCGAAGATCAGTTCAATTGGTATACTAGTCTAGCCGTATCTTATCATTCACCACCCTCACCCTGAGGACTCATATCATTATGTTCTGTTAACTAAGTATGTACGTATAGTTTATTCAATCCCATTCCCACCCTGGGAACCCCATGCCTTGGCTGTGTGAACTCACCTTGGGTTGCTCGGCAGATACACAAAGAGTACAGGTAGCAAGTAACTGATCAACCACGTCCTATCATGGTTTATTATGCAAGTCAGGTTCGTATATAGCACGTATAGTCATGGCAAACACGTATGCACGTAAGCAGATAAGAACATAGCATTAACATTCGTGTGTGATCCAATGTCTAAGCCCAAACTATACCCGGCCCAAACTATAAGAGTCCAACATAAAGGTCTCGGCCCAGTCATTCTACGCAGTCCAATAGCAGATATGAAAACAGTCCAATTATCCGGCCCAATTAGCTGGGCTCGTGTCAGTGTGTAAGTCCAATCATGTGCACGTGCATGGTCTCGACTCGCAACAGAGATTACGAGTCGCAACCGGGATCTCGAGTCACCTCAGAAGATTACGAGTCGCAACAGTAGGTTGCGAGTCGCAATGGCTGGTCTCGGCTCATCATGGTCCGGTTACGAGTCGCAACGGGACTCGCAACCATGGTTCCGGCTAATGCTGTTGTGGTCTCGAGTCGAGACTATGGTTTCGAGTCGCAATCCCATGTAACAGTTTCCATAATTCTTAGTAACAACCCTCCGTAATATCAGCAAACAATTAGGCAATTCCAATAGCAAATCAATTCAGCCATTATCATCAGTTTCATATTATCATCAACATGTTCATACCATTATGACTATCAAGAACCATCATCAAAAATAATTAACAGTTACAACCGTAGCACCCTAGTGATCATATAGTAATCATGCCGACATCATCATGAACTCATTCAGTAACAATAATTTATATGCTAGCAAGAACCACTATGCGATATAATATTCTGTTCACAAAATCACTAACAACAATCATGTTTAATCTTCTTATTCATACCACACAAATATCATGCAAGAAACATCATCAAACATGAATTCATATAACATCATGTATAAACAACCAACCATAAACACTAACCGATTCTAGAGTGTGCACGAGGGATGATCCGATTACAAGAAACTTCAAGACTTGAGAGGGTCGGCTGCCTTGGGTTCCGATCGAGAGAGAGAGAGCGTTTGGTGTGTGTGTGTTCTTGATTGCTAAGTTTGTAAAACTAAAACCCTAGAGGTAATGTGTGTATATATGCGTGTGAAGGGAAGTGGGCCGAAACTCCCCACTTGGGCTACCTCATGGTCTCGAGTCCAACCATATGGACCGAGTGGGTTCTTGTAAATGTTTCACTAATCGGTTCAAGTAGTAACATATGCAATCACATTAAATCACGTAACATGTAACATTCAATCACTCAATATAATCACGAAATCACACAACCGTGTAACACATAACATATCATGTATTCATTCAATTAATAGCGTTCTCGTTAACACGTATCGTTACACGAAGTAAGTCGAAGGTTCGAGTTGTCACATTATCCCCAACTAATTGGAAATTTCGTCCCGAAATTTGGTATGCACTCACTGAGGAAGCTAGGTAAGTTCAATCGTTCACTGGTTTTTCCTGGGGTGTCACAGTCTAGGTCAAAGCATTACTAATAACCTAATTCCCTATAACCATTGGCTCTGATACCAACTCTTCTGTCACACCCCGACCGCGTATAACGTGCAACCGCGGCAGAAACGCCGGGGAGTGTTGTGGACAGAATTAATTGTTTCATAACCATGCAAATCAAAGTTACATTTTATTTATTAAACAAGAGTAGTACATTGTCTTAAACAGGAAAACAAAGAGTTCAGAACATAATAAAACTAGTCTATCTTCATTTTTATTCTCTAAGGCACAGGTCCGCCCTAGTGTCACCATTGTCATCCTACACGATAGCTCCTGAAAACACATGTGAAAGTAGGTACGTCAGCATAAAAATGCCTGTGAGATACATAGGTTTTGTGAAAATGGGATTCATGACTTGAGTTTAAAGAAATGTTTAATAACAGTCAGTCATGAACCTTGTAATTTGTCTTGCTTTGTAAACCATTTGAAAAACGATAATATCAGATGATATGTATAGATAAGTGTAAGGTTAAACGAGTAACCAAGTAAAATGAGTTGAATAAGATAAGTTGTTTGTAAAAATAATGTCTTGTGAAGAGTATGTTATTTGTGTAAAATGTAATGTGTCTAAACTGAAATGACTTAGATAACGCTACGATATGTAATATTATACAAGCATTATATATAGGAAGTACCAGCGGCGTATCCACCATGTTTGTATCATATTACATATGCCACGTTACTCCAACCATTTACCCAAACCAACCACCATGTAAATTGTTCATGTAAAAATCAATTGTCAAGTGTTATTGTGTAAACCATATCGAAATGTCTATGTTCAATGTAAACCACCAAGTATGTATATCAATGTCAAAATGTTTATGTTCAATGTATATCATGTAATGTGTACCCAAAATACATGTTGTATGGTAAGTGAGATGCATCAACTAAACCATATGTAAAATGCACAAAACAAGGTGTTGAAGTAAAACATGGTTTAAATCAACGTTATGTTTTGTGGAACAATGCATGCTCTACTGATATAAACATTTATGCGGTATTGTGAAAATGCATACATCCAAGCCTTGAGACTGTGGCGATAAACCCTTAAACAAATTAAAGGTTTATCTAAGTTATGTATATCAATGTCAAAATGTTTATGTTCAATGTAGATCATCTAATGTGTACCCAAAATATATCTTGTATGGTAAGTGAGATGTATCAACTAAACCATATGTAAAATGCACAAAACAAGGTGTTGAAGTAAAACATGGTTTAAATAAACGTTATGTTTTGTGGAACAATGCATGCTCTAATGATATAAACATTTATGCGGTATTGTGAAAATGCATACATCCAAGCCTTGAGACTGTGGCGATAAACCCTTAAACAAATTAAAGGTTTATCTAAGTTATGTATATCGAATTCGGTCATTCCTTCCAATCCAAACAAACCCAGGATTTCAGAAACGGGAGTTGTCAATTCCTATGGTACCACTACCTACTAACTAATGGCGTAGCTAATGTTAATGAATGTATTGTTCCATGTTAAACAAACCAAATGTTATACCAAAATGAAGGCATGTGATGTAAATAATTGTACTAAGTATGCACACAATGGGCATAAATAGCATGAAATGCAATGTGAAAAAATGTACTAAGTACGCACACAATGGGCATACATAGCATGAAATGTAATGTAAAACAATGTACTAAGTACGCACACAATGGCATACATAGCATGAAATGTAATGTAAAGCAATGTACTAAGTACGCACACAATGGGCATACATAGCATGAAATGTAATGAAAACATGTACTATAATGTACTAATGAACATAGCAGGTATATGATGTGAAAACATGGAAAGCATGAAAGTAACAAGTAGGCACATGTGTTTCACCCCAAAATAGTTTGGAAAACAGTAAAAGATGGGGTTCAATGTACTCACCTGAGATTGCTTTGAATTCCTTGTGTAATAATCACACAATGCTAGAGATCACGGGATATCAAACGACACCTAATAGGTAGCTATATTAATATACCGGACCAAAATCGGAAGGATCGGATAGTATGCGGGTTCGTAAACCAAACGAGTATGGAGACTCGTGAAATATGGTTTAACAAAGCCTACATACTAAAATGAAACCTAACCTAAGTGCTTGCGGCCCATTACGACCCATTTAGGTAGCTTATGCTACCTTAATGCGTCGTTCGCGTAGAACGCGTTTGGAACGCCTAACATCGTGACCACAAGGTATAACCTCGGAAGGTTACAGCTAGGTCACCTAATGTGTTTGGTCGGATCCTAATGATCGACCAAATGGGTCGGGTTCGAAAGTATAAGCAATGGTTTAGATCGCTTACCTTACGACCCTATATAAGCACTATACTAAAAGTGACGAGCTAAGCATGTTAGAACATGCTTAACTAAGTTTAGAACAGGTTTGGCATCAAAACAAACGGCTTTGATGCTCACGAGTAGTTTGGTTACAAAATACACAAGAATGCGCATTTTGGCCGAAAGTACGACTCGTCACTGAGCCTAGATAACGTGGTAATCAGTAGGTATAGTCGCTACGGACTATAACCTTTGTGATCACGCTCACGTGATGAACTTTGTGTTGACCATAGGTTGGTCACACAGAAAGTCAAACAAAACTTTGACTTTCGAACTCGAAAAGCGAATAAAAGAACGAAAGAACACTTACGAAGGGTCCCCGAATGCTAATCTAGATCAAAATGGCTCAGGTATGAAACAAAGGTTCCAACTTAGAGCTTTTGATCAGATTTTTGTGGGTTTTAACCAGGGGGGGTATTTATAGGAAAAGTAAAGCCGTTAGGATCGTTTCTTGAATATCGTGCCACGATCTTAAGGGTACACTTGTCAAGATGTTGTGGTGGCTCAAAATGACCCTTAACTCCTGAGATGGTGAAAGGGCATTGCCCTTTGGAGTGTTTGAAAGGCCAATCTTAGCAAGAAAACAAAATTTATGTTACTGAAAGGGCCATGCGGCCCGCATCAGGATCAGACAAAACTCAGGCGGGCCGCCTGGGCATGTCTGATCTGCACATACTTTCAGATATGGCAGTTTTGGTCCTTGTTGCATGTTTAAGCCATTTCCGACACTTCTATGGCCCGTAAAGCCAACTTTAAGGCCCTAAAATGATGCCTAAACATTGTGGACATGAAACATGCTCTAAAATATGTCGGATGTTGGTTCGTTTGGCCGTACGATCGCGATGTTCGGTTAATTACGACGGAATGCGCATAAGCGCGAAAAATGATCCAAATGACGCGACGAATGGATTTTTCTCATGCCAAACACTAAGGCATAATATTAGGATGCTTACATAAATTTTTGGATGTCCGGATGTATTCAGAACGTAATTTATGCGTGAAAGTGCAAACTTGTGCACTTTTTGACACTTTTAGCCCCTGAATGATCCAAAAGTTTGTTTTAGCATACAAAACCCCTCAAAGCCTATTTCTAAGCTATGTAAAGGATATTTATGGTATGTTTAACTTATGGACATGTTCCGGAATGTTCGTTACAGTTCAAATTGGCATACTTTCGCTGTTTGTCAAGTTTAGTCCCTGTAAGCGAATTAACTTGTTTTTGCCATACCAACGCCTTCAAAACTTATTTCTAAGTTATGTAAAGGTTATTCAAGGTATGTTGAGTATATGTAGATGTTCTGGAGTATTTGTCGCATTAAACTGAGTACGTTTACGCACCAGTTTGCGTATAATTCTCCAGAAAGCGATGTAGAGTTTAAAATTGAACAAAAGTCAAAACATGAAAAATGTAAAACACAACCAAACAACATTGGGATCAAAGAACATTGTTTTATTGATAACTGAACTGTTCATAATGATTACAAGCACAAATGTGACACCTGTATCACTTCAATCATCAAACAAATGCCAAACCCATGAAATATTGTATTTCATACTTAGGGTTTGTAAAAATATGTGCATCATTTGCACATATCAATTCTTGTCCGATTTCAAGCTCTAGATCGCTTTTTGGAAGGTTATACGCGCACTGATGCGTAAATATAACCAGTTTAATGCAACCAACACTCCGTAATAGTGAAATAGTCTTAACATACCTTAAATAACCTCCATATAACTTAGAAATAAGTTTTGGATGGTTTGGTGTGTTGAAATCAAGTTTGTTCGATCGCAGGGACTAATTGTGTCAAACTACGAAACTATACCGATTCGTATAGTAACGAACCTTCCGGAACTTGATCATAAGTTAAATATGCCCTAAATATCCTTTACATAGCTTAGAAATAGGCTTTGAGGTGTTTGGTGCGCAAAAATAAACTTTTGGTCATTCAGGGACTAAAAGCGTCAAAAAGTGCATAAGTTTGCATTTTCGTGCATATCTTACGTTCTGAATATATCCGGACATCCAAAAATTTATGTAAGCATTAAAATATTTTATTTTAGTGTTTGGCACAAGAAAATTCCATTCGTCGCTTGATTTGGATCGTTTTTGCGTTCGTTACAACTTCCGTCGTAATTAACCGAACAACGCAACCGTACGACCAAACGAACCGACATCCGACATATTTTTGAACATGTTTTGAGTTCCCTATACTTTAACTTCATTTTAGAGCCTTGAAATGAGGTTAACGGGGCTTAAACGTGTCAAAAATGAGCCGAAACGCATGTTTCTGAAGTTCAGGGACCAAAATTGACATTCTGCCATAGTTATCTTAGGAAGGGACCAAAATAAAAAAATCTAAATTCCAGCTTTTTCCAGCTGTTCCCCTTATTTGCACATGGTTTTAATGAAACTATAGGCTCCCATGGTTTCACAAAACCATGGGCACATGTGTACGGATGAGATCGAAGCTCGTTTTACGATGAACGATCCTAACGGTTCTAGATTTCCTATAAATACCCACCATGTTTTCATTCATTTCTCACATTTGAATCTGATTCAAGCTCTCTAAGTGGAAGTATATGCTTCCTACCTGAGAGAGAATCGGGTTCAAATCTTGCGGGGACCTTCTGTAAGTATTCTTTCGCGTTTTTCATTCGTTTTTATCGTTAAAGTCAAACTGCGTTTGACTTTCTGCATTGACCAGTTTATGGTCAATGCAAAGTTCGTTTGAACTTCATAACGTGAGCGTAATCACGATGTCACACCCCCAAAAATCCACACGCGGAGTACCACCGCTTGGAGGCGTGACATGACCAGGATCAAACCATCAATCATATTGAACATAGTATATAATAGTCGAAGTAGTTCGTAAAAACCCAATTCAATACAATTGATGTTCAAAACAAACATAGTTTAAGTAGCGGAAGCATAATATGAAAACCCAATGTAAGTAATAAGTTCAAGCGTTATAAAGTTTAACATAACATCCACGATCCATGCACCACAACGACCTGCTCCTCCCTGTGCATGCTCCATATGTACCTAAGGTCCTGCAAGGCATGCAGCAGAGAGTCAACAACTAGTTGAGCGAGTTCACAGTTTATAGTTCAGTAATTGTAACAGTATAGTAAGCCTTGTGTTCGTTCATTATGTCATGTATCATATTAGTTCGTATCGCAGCCCTCTAGGCATGTATGCGAAGATTAGGGAAAGTTCTCAAGTATTCTAGACTAGGTATATTTGTATCGCGGCCACCCGGCACCTGTGCGAAGTTTTGTGTATAGTTCGCAGCCTTCCTAGGCATGTGTGCGAAGATTAGTCACAATATCGCAGCCAACCCTGGCGTGTGTGCGAAGATCAGTCATATTATCGTAGCCAACCCCGGCGTGTGTGCGAAGATCAGTTCTATAAGTATCACTAGTCTAGTCGTATCTTATCAATAACCCTTCCTCCCCCGAGGACCGTATAACTAAGTTCCATAAGCTAGGTAAGTACAAGTAAGTAATCCAAACCCATTCCCACCCTGGGAACCCCATGCCTTGGCTGTGTGAACTCACCTTGGTTTGCTCGGTATGCTATATTACGTTCTCACAATGATCAATCAAACCCTATGTGGTTACCAGAGACGGTCAGTTTCATGAATTCATAATTCACGTATCCAGTCATACACATATTGCTCAAGCAATAAACAACTAACAGATAAACATCACGTATGTCAAAACAAGCATAGTTCGTAAAATCACACAAGTTGTAGCAAGTATCCATACCGTCACACGTTCACATTGCAAGTTAGAGCCGTACACGCATGTGTTATTTTATCATATGTAACTAGTTTGATAATCACAAGAGAATAGGACCCAAATCAGTCAACATGAAGCCCAATTGTTACTAACCCATTTTTCCCGGCCCAAACACAACAACCGAATCTATTCTGAAGTCCAAATACGATTTACAAGTCCACCTTATCATTAATGCTAGTTTACCAAATGAGGTTATAATAATCCGCTAAGTTTCGGTCCACCAATAGAGGTGTGCGGCCCATATAATGACAATTAACAATCTACAGTCTTAATTATCATGAAGCTCGGACAAGTAACCCTCAACAAAATCGGACCACCCGATTACAAGCAAAACTCGGACAAGGGGCTCCTCTTCACAAATTCGGACCCCTTGTGCCCTTTCAAAAAGTCGGACATGATAGCCCAAGCATGAAACTCGGACCAAGGGTGAGGGTACACAAAGTCAGACAAGGGGGTGGGGGTTAAAACTCGGACAGGGGTTGGGGGGTCTTCACAAGGTCGGACAGGGGGTGGGGTTTAAAACTCGGACCATATGTGTGGCATGATAAAAATTCGGACCCCATCTCCCTCAACTAAACTCGGACATACCATAAAACATAAAGGTCGGACCTTGAATATTGTTCACAAACTCGGATAGTATGCACTTAACATAAAAAAAAAACTCGGACCTCAAGCATCTTACACATAAAGTTCGGACATGGTATCATACATCAAAAAGTCTGACCTTAGTGTTGGGTTAAAATTCGGACTCTTATGTGTGTGTATAAAGGTCGGAGTATCATTATAATAAAACCCTGAGTATGCTTCATCAATCAAAAGCTCGGACAACAACCTATCATTCACAAAACTCAGACAAACAATCATTCATACGTTCATTGTAATTGTAACAGTTACGTTTGTGGAGAGTACGATCAAAACCCTAATTTTATATATACAGAATCCAATTAACCATCAATCATTCTACAATTCTTGTATCTTAATCATCAAGCAATGATTACACAACAACCATAACCATTTCACAGTAAATCAGAATCAATTAACACAGAATATCATATGAAGAACTAGGGTTTTAACATGAATCAATCAACCAACGATTAACAACAAACAATGATTAAACAATTACCTTGAATTGATTCTAGACAGAAAGAGGAAATCAAGAGTGATTAAGAACTTGTGCCAATGATGATGATGATGATTGCCAGAGAAGATCAGAGAATATTGCAAGTACGTGTTTTGGTTTTTGTGTGATGATTAGTGAATGATTAGGGTTAAAATGATTAGAGTTTCACTAATTACTCTATACATCCCTAAGTATCATTCTTTACATAAGTACACCATCTCAAAATAATTCACAGTTTCACCACCAAGTTCATACATTTGACAACACTTAACACATAACCATGCACAAACACGCAATACACTTCATTGTATCAAAACGTATACAATTTCATAGCAATCCATCCCTAAGTATCATTCTTTACATAAGTACACCATCTCAAAATAATTCACAGTTTCACCACCAAGTTCATACATTTGACAACACTTAACACATAACCATGCACAAACACGCAATACACTTCATTGTATCAAAACGTATACAATTTCATAGCAATCCAATTGTGCAAATAAACAACTAAACAAACAATGAACGTGCAATAAATGCGAAATTGGAATCTTGGAAGCTCGAGTTGTCACATTATCCCCAACTTGAAAGAAATTTCGTCCCGAAATTTAGCATGCGGTTACTGAGGAAGCTAGGTAGTTGTGTCGTTTACTGGTTTTCCTGGGGTGTCACATCATCCCCCCGTTGATTTGGAATTTCGTCCCGAAATTCTATAGTAGTAGCTTCAGTCTCAGTAGTGGTTGCACGGTTTCCGAATAACTGGGGATACTTGAGTTCCATTTGATCTTCTCATTCCCAGGTATACTCTGGGCCACGACGGGAGTTCCAACGAACTCGTACAAGAGGTATTCTAGTGTTCTTGAGGACCTTGACATCCCGGTCCGTGATTTCAACTGGTTCCTCGACGAACTGCAACCGCTCGTCGTTAGTGAGTTCCTTAAAAGGAACTATGAGGGTCTCATCTGACAGACACTTCTTCAGATTCGACACGTGAAAAACATTGTGAACTGCACCGAGTTCAGCTGGTAGGTTTATTCTGTAGGCTATTTTGCCTATTCTTTCAGTGATTTCGAACGGTCCAACGTATCGTGGATTTAGTTTGCCCCGTTTCCCAAAACGAACCACACCCTTCCAGGGTGAGACTTTGAGTAGCACTCGATCCCCAACTTGGAATTCGAGCGGTTTTCTGCGTTTATCAGCGTAGCTTTTCTGGCGATCACGAGCTGCCGCCATGCGTTGTCGTATCTGTGCAATTCGTTCAGTAGCATCAACTACCATTTCTGGACCTGTAATCTGACTATCCCCCACCTCTGCCCAACAGAGAGGTGACCGGCATTTACGTCCGTACAATGCCTCGAATGGAGCGGCTTGTATGCTGGTGTGGTAACTGTTGTTGTATGAAAACTCCACTAAAGGGAGATGTTTTTCCCAGTTGTTGCCGAAATCGATAACACATGCCCGAAGCATGTCTTCTAGGGTTTGAATCGTGCGCTCAGACTGCCCATCCGTCTGAGGGTGATAAGCTGTGCTCATGTCTAATCGAGAGCCAAAATCTTTGTGCATCGTTTACCATAGTTCTGAAGTGAATCGTGCATCCCGATCCGAAATAATAAAGGTTGGCACTCCGTGCCTTGAAACAACTTCTTTCAAGTAGATGTCTACTAGAGTGGAGAACTTATCCGTTTCTTTGATAGCCAAGAAATGAGCAGACTTGGTGAGTCAATCCACGATCACCCAAATAGTATCATTCCCACGCTGGGATCTAGGCAGGCCAGTAACAAAATCCATGGAAATTTCTTCCCATTTCCACTGCGGTATCTTAGGTTGCTGAAGTAGGCCTGAGGGTTTCTGGTACTCTGTCTTGACTCTCGCACAAGTCAAACATTTGCCGACGTATGTTGCTATGTGGGCCTTCATGCTAGGCCACCAGTATGTAGTTCTAAGATCGTGGTACATTTTATCCGAACCTGGATGTACCGAGTAGCAAGACTTATGAGCTTCATCCATCACAAGTTCTCGTAAACCGCCGTATAGTGGTACCCAAATACGCCCTGTTACATAGTAGGCGCCGTCTTCATTTTGTTCTAAACGTTGCCTTGAGCCGCGTAAGGCTTCAGCCCTGACGTTTTCTGGTTTCAATGCTTCCACCTGAGCATCTCGTATATGTGCAGGAAGATCAGACTGAATAGTGAGCTGCAAAGCTCGTACACGCCTAGGTAGAGTATCCTTTCGACTGAGAGCGTCAGCCACAACATTGGCTTTGCCTGGATGGTACTTGATGGTGCATTTGTAATCATTAAGCAGCTCGACCCATCGTCGTTGACGCATATTCAATTCCTTCTGCTTGAAGATATGCTCAAGACTCCTGTGATCGGTGTAAATAGTACACTTGGTACCGTACAGGTAGTGTCGCCATATCTTAAGCGCGAAAACAACAGCTCCCAGCTCTAAATCGTGCGTCGTGTAATTCCGTTCATGAACTTTGAGTTGCCGCGAAGCGTAGGCAATAACTTTATGCCGCTGCATCAATACACAACCAAGCCCCTGTATCGATGCGTCACAATAGACCACAAAATCATCCGTGCCCTCTGGCAATGAAAGAATAGGTGCGCTGCAAAGTCTATCCTTCAGATACTGAAAAGCCGTTTCTTGTGTATTACCCCAACGATAGGTAACACCTTTCTGTGTCAACATTGTAAGCGGCTGTGCGATCTTGGAAAAGTCTTTAATGAATCATCTGTAGTACCCCGCCAAACCCAAGAATTGGCGTATTTCCGTTGGTGTACGCGGTGCAGGACAGTTCCTGATCGAATCTACCTTGGATGGATCAATATGAATCCCATCCCTGTTCACCACATGGCCTAGAAAGTGGACTTCTCGAAGCCAGAAGTCGCATTTTGAAAACTTGGCGTACAGTTGTTCTTTTCGAAGTAGTTTCAAGATAAGACGTAAGTGCTGCTCATGTTCCTCCTGACTCTTGGAGTAGATCAGAATGTCGTCGATGAAGACAATGACGAACTTGTCAGGATAGGGTTTGCACACCCTGTTCATAAGATCCATGAAAACTGCAGGCGCGTTCGTAAGCCCGAATGGCTTGACTAGAAACTCGTAATGGCCGTAGCGAGTTCTGAATGCTGTCTTAGAGACGTCCTCATCCCGGACTCTCAGCTGATGGTAACCTGACCTTAGATAAATTTTGGAGTAGTAGCTCGACCCTTGCAACTGGTCGAATAAGTCATCAATACGCGGCAGAGGGTAACGGTTCTTCACTGTCACATTGTTCAGTTCGCGGTAATCAATTTCACATCCTGAAGGTGCCATCCTTCTTTTTCACAAATAATACTGGAGCTCCCCAAGGCGAAGAGATAGGTCGGATAAATCCCTTATCCAAGAGTTCTTGTAGCTGCGTCGATAGTTCTTCCAATTCTGGTGGAGCTAAGCGATACGGTGCGTAAGATATAGGTGCTGTCCAAAACTATAGGAATGAGGTCGATAGGGAATGTCTGACCGGTGAGGATAAGATTACAACCCTGAACTATGTGTGGCCTCTAGACTTTTACCATTAGCTAATACTACGACATGTTTGGTGTTCAAGGGAGTTGGTGCACAATTTAATATTTGACTAACTTTCAAGGACATATAACTGGTATCCACACCCGAATCAAACAAGACAGTAACATAAAAGTCATCGAGAAGAAACTTACCCATTATTACGTTAGGATCGTTCCTTGCGTCACTCTAACCAATCAAGTACATGCGGCCCAGGCGTCATTGTTTCCATTGTTTCCCCCAACGCTATCCCCATTGTTGTCCCTGTTGCCATGGTCATGGTTCTGAGTCTGGTCCTGGTTTATTTGTGGGCAATGCCTCTTGTAGTGATCTTTAACATCACACTGAAAACATCCTTTAAAACTCTGTTGTTGCTGCTGATTCTGGGGAGATTGAGGCGGCCGTTGCTGTTCTTGAGTTACAGGACGTGAGTTTCGACAATCCTTAGCTTCATGACCAATCTTGAGACACCTCTGGCAACGACCCTTGTTGCACTGACCGCTGTGGTGTCTATTGCATCTGTTACACTTTGGATGATTTCCTCGATATCCACTCTCCCCGCGACTACTAGAAAATTGCTGTCTGGGGCTCTGGTAGTCATCTATCTTTTGCTGCTGTGCCAGAGGCTGGACCAAAATTAATTCCTTGCTCAGGCTTTCATCCCACTTGCGTTTGTTATCACTAGAAGCACATGTAGTATCAGTCTTAGCACGTTTCGGTAGTTTGTTCTGTTCTACAGCCTGGTGTGTGAGACGATGAGCAAGTCGAGTGACTTGCTGGATAGTGCCAAGGTTAGCTGCGGTCACATGACTCTGAATTTCGGGCACCAGACCCTTGAGATACAGTTCGATGCGTTTGGTGGGAGAGTCTACCATAGTGGGACAAAATGTGGCTAATTCATTCGATCTCTTCGTATAAACTTCAATTTCAGACCCCACCATCTGTAAGTTGAGGAACTCTACCTCTAGTTTGTGGATGTCTTCCTGACTGCAAAACTCTTCCTTAATTAGGTCCTTGAACTCGTTCCAGGGGGTGGCATTAGCGGCTGCCAGCCCTAACATTTGAACCTGTGCTTCCCACCAGGTTAATGCAGCACCTTCGAGTGTTCCAGTAGCAAACTTTACTCTACGTGACTCAGGGCAATCATGCACCTCGAAGTCAGTTTCGAGCCTCTCGAACCAATGGAGGAGGCCTACAACTCCCTCAGTTCCACTGAAGGTACTAGGTCGACAATCCTTGAGATTTTTGAAGGTGCAAACAGGTGACTGAGCGTGTTGATCTATTGTGTATTAGAATAGGACAAGGTTAAACACAAGAGTTGGTTTAGGAGTGTAGGATCTAAAGATCCTAGTTACGACTGCAGGGTATACCTCCTGCTTGTATGGCTGCAAGTGCCGCAGCAATTCGTTCGTTAATGAGAGCCGTCAACTGGGCTTGTGTCATGTTGATATGTCCGGCCATGCTCTTCATAGCAAATGTAACTTAAGTGAGAGAGGTTCGCGAATAGTGCGATGACAGAAGAGTGTAAGCACATAGGTGTTCTTATGTAATAACAAGTAGTGAGCAATGTAATCTAAGCATACTACGAGCAAAGTTCTATGTAGTTCTAGCAAGCAGGTAATAAACATAAACCTTATTACCTAGGATGTTGAGTCTTGCACGTGGAGCGAGGCGTCGTTGTGGATCGTTGAGAGCACTGTTCTGGTTATAGTCTGGTTTTAATAAAAACGTTTTCCCATATTAAATCCAAGTTCTCTATAACCAATGGCTCTGATACCAATCTGTCACACCCCCAAAAATCCACACGCGGAGTACCACCGCTTGGAGGCGTGACATAACCAGGATCAAGCCATCAATCATATTGAACATAGTATATAATAGTCGAAGTAGTTCGTAAAAACCCAATTCAATACAATTGATGTTCAAACCAAACATAGTTTAAGTAGCGGAAGCATAATATGAAAACCCAATGTAAGTAATAAGTTCAAGCGTTATAAAGTTTAACATAACATCCACGATCCATGCACCATAACGACCTGCTCCTCCCTGTGCAAGCTCCATATGTACCTAAGGTCCTGCTAGGCATGCAGCAGAGAGTCAACAACTAGTTGAGCGAGTTCACAGTTTATAGTTCAGTAATTATAACAGTATAGTAAGCCTTGTGTTCGTTCATTATGTCATGTATCGTATTAGTTCGTATCGCAGCCCTCTAGGCATGTATGCGAAGATTAGGGAAAGTTCTCAAGTATTCTAGACTAGGTATATTTGTATCGCGGCCACCCAGCACCTGTGCGAAGTTTTGTGTATAGTTCGCAGCCTTCCTAGGCATGTGTGCGAAGATTAGTCATAATATCGCAGCCAACCCTGGCGTGTGTGCGAAGATCAGTCATATTATCGCAGCCAACCCCGGCGTGTGTGCGAAGATCAGTTCTATAAGTATCACTAGTCTAGTCGTATCTTATCAATAACCCTTCCTCCCCCGAGGACCGTATAACTAAGTTCCATAAGCTAGGTAAGTACAAGTAAGTAATCCAAACCCATTCCCACCCTGGGAACCCCATGCCTTGGCTGTGTGAACTCACCTTGGTTTGCTCGGTATGCTATATTACGTTCTCACAATGATCAATCAAACCCTATGTGGTTACCAGAGACGGTCAGTTTCATGAATTCATAATTCACGTATCCAGTCACACACATATTGCTCAAGTAATAAACAACTAACTGATAAACATCACGTATGTCAAAACAAGCATAGTTCGTACTATCACACAAGTTGTAGCAAGTATCCATACCGTCACACGTTCACATTGCAAGTTAGAGTCGTACACGCATGTGTTATTTTATCATATGTAACTAGTTTGATAATCACAAGAGAATAGGACCCAAATCAGTCAACATGAAGCCCAATCGTTACTCACCCATTTTTCCCGGCCCAAACACAACAACCCAATCTATTCTGAAGTCCAAATACGATTTACAAGTCCACCTTATCATTAATGCTAGTTTAGCAAATGAGGTTATAATAATCCCTTAAGTTTCGGCCCACCAACAGAGGTGTGTGGCCCATATAATGACAATTAACAATCTACAGTCTTAATTATCATGAAGCTCGGACAAGTAACCCTCAACAAAATCGGACCACCCGATTACAAGCAAAACTCGGACAAGGGCCTCCTCTTCACAAATTCGGACCCCTTGTGCCCTTTCAAAAAGTCGGACATGATAGCCCAAGCATGAAACTCGGACCAAGGGTGAGGGTACACAAAGTCGGACAAGGGGGGTGGGGGTTAAAACTCGGACAGGGGTTGGGGGGTCTTCACAAGGTCGGACAGGGGGGTGGGGGTTAAAACTCGGACCATATGTGTGGCATGATAAAAATTCGGACCCCATCTCCCTCAACTAAACTCGGACATACCATAAAACATAAAGGTCGGACCTTGAATATTGTTCACAAACTCGGATAGTATGCACTTAACATAAAAAAAAAACTCGGACCTCAAGCATCTTACACATAAAGTTCGGACATGGTATCATACATCAAAAAGTCTGACCTTAGTGTTGGGTTAAAATTCGGACTCTTATGTGTGTGTATAAAGGTCGGAATATCATTATCATAAAACCCTGACTATGCTTCATCAATCAAAAGCTCGGACAACAACTAATCATTCACAAAACTCAGACAAACAATCATTCATACGTTCATTGTAATTGTAACAGTTACGTTTGTGGAGAGTACGATCAAAACCCTAATTTTGTATATACAGAATCCAATTAACCATCAATCATTCTACAATTCTTGTATCTTAATCATCAAGCAATGATTACACAACAACCATAACCATTTGACAGTAAATCAGAATCAATTAACACAGAATATCATATGAAGAACTAGGGTTTTAACATGAATCAATCAACCAACGATTAAAAACAAACAATGATTAAACAATTACCTTGAATTGATTCTAGACAGAAAGAGGAAATCAAGAGTGATTAAGAACTTGTGCCAATGATGATGATGATGATTGCCAGAGAAGATCAGAGAATATTGCAAGTACGTGTTTTGGTTTTTGTGTGATGATTAGTGAATGATTAGGGTTAAAATGATTAGAGTTTCACTAATTACTCTATACATCCCTAAGTATCATTCTTTACATAAGTACACCATCTCAAAATAATTCACAGTTTCACCACCAAGTTCATACATTTGACAACACTTAACACATAACCATGCACAAACACGCAATATACTTCATTGTATCAAAACGTATACAATTTCATAGCAAACCAATTGTGCAAATAAACAACTAAACAAACAATGAACGTGCAATAAATGCGAAATTGGAATCTTGGAAGCTCGAGTTGTCACACACGATGGTTATAGTCCCTAGTGACTATACCTACTGATTACCAGGTTATCTAGGCTCCGTGACGAGTCGTAGTTTCGGCCAAAATGCGTTTTCTCGCGTATTTTGTAACCAAACTACTCTAGGGTATTAAAACCGTTTGTTTTAATACCAAACCTGTTTTCTAACTTAACTAAACATGTTCTAGCATGTTTAGCTCGTCACTTTTTAGATTAGTGCTTATGTAGGGTCGTAAGGTAAGCGATCTAAACAATCGCTTATACTTTCGAACCCAACCCGTTTGGTCGATCATTAGGATCCGACCAAACATGTTTAGTAACCATAGTTGTATAGGGAATAACCTTCCAAGGTTATACCTTATGGCCACTTCGTTTAAGTAGTTGTATGATAGGTAGTTTATATGCCTTAGGTAAATTACCAAAATACCCTTTTTATGCATAATTGATATTTAAGCATATGTAACCCAAACTTTTGTTATTTAACTAATTATGCAACATAATTAAACATGTTTAGGCATATAATGCTTGTCATAAGACTAGTTAGGCGGCCCGAACGCGTTTTACGCAAACGACGCGTTAAAGTAGCGTAAGCTACCTAAACGGGTCGTGATGGGCCGTAAGCACTTAGGATAGGTTTCATTTTAGTATGTAGGCCTTGTTAAACCATATCATATGAGTTCACACACTCATTTGGTTTACGAGACCTCATACTATCCGATCTCCCGATTTAGGTCCGGTTTATTTATGTGGTTATCAATATTAGGTGCCGTTTGATTCCGTGCTCCTCTAGCTTTGCTTGGTGGTTATCCTAGGACTTCTAAGCAATCTCAAGTGAGTACATAGTCCCCTCTTTTACTGTTTTCAACTGTTTTGGGGTGAAGCATATGTACCTATCTGTTATTTTCATGATTTCAAAGTTTAATTGATTATACATGTTAGTACTTATCTTTTGACAAACTAAATGACTATCTATGGTTTAAACACTGATTTTTCAAAGATTATGAAATTAATTGTTGGAATAGTACTTATTTTTATTCACCAGACCGGTTGGTAGTATGATATAGCGCTATAGGATTTGACACCCCATTCCTGTTGTCATGGAATGTCTGAAACCAATTTGTTGCTCCATCCAAATAGGGATTGCCTTTGTGGTATTTCTATAGTCTCAAAGGTGTATTTTGATACACTAGGTCTGAATGAATTCTTAAATCACATTATTTTTGTATATTAAGTTATACTCCCAAAAGTATAGTTTGATATGCTCTCATATGGGATATTGTACAAAAACCAACATATATTTTGTTAATCATTAAAACATAGTTTGATATGTTATCTTCATAATCCAAAGCATAGTTTTAATATGTTATTTTCAAACCAAAACATAGTTTAATATGTTATTTATAAATCCAAAGTATACTTTTGATATACTACTGAAAACTTATTTATGTTACCAACTAAAGTATGGTTAATATACTATTTACTTAATGACTGGTTTTTGGTTAGTGTTTAGATAACGGGACAGGTGTAATGTGATGAAAACATGGTAGATACGCCGATGGTACTTCTTATATATAAGTGTTTTCATCGCATTACATACCGTGACGTTATTTAGTACACTTGGCTTAATGGTTTTGGAACTAAAATATATTTTAATATATAACTTATTCAACTTTCTTAAAACCGAAGTATATTTTTATATATACTATAAATCTTTTTATCAAAATGTTGTTTATCAAACAATATATTTTATACAAACTCATTTTACTTAATTATTTAATTACCTATGTATTATTATTTTGTAACATCTAATTTCTTATAAATTTTGGTATGATTTATAAAAGAAAACCTTTTTCAAGGATCATGACTACTTTTATTAAAACCTTTTCTTTACACTTATAAGTCATTAATCCTACATCAATAAAACCTATGTATCTCACAGGCATTTTTATGCTAACGTACCTATTTTTACACATGTTTCAGGTACTACTCTGTGATGATTGATGATATATGCTACACTAAGGATGGACTCGTGCCTTAGCGACTTTAAAACTTGAAAGATAATAGTTGTACTTATTTGATTGTATTAAAACAATGAGTTCATTTATTCAATAAAACAACATTTCAATTTTCCATGTGTTATGAAACAATGATTCTGTTACAACACTCCCCGACGTTTCCGCCACATTTTGTTGTTTTACGTGGTCGGGGTGTGACAGAAAAGTTGGTATCAGAGCCAATGGTTATAGGGAATTAGGTTATTAGTGATGCTTTGACCTAGACTATAACCTTCCTAGGACCCTAACACAAGTTATCTTGTGTTTAGTTCTAAAACAATACCGTCACTTATTCTTAGGTGACAACCACAATAGGAACACAAATTTCTATCCCGCTTTGAAAACTAATCATCTGTTCTAGGATGATTTATTATATGGTTTTGTACCCTTTAAGTTTTCAAAATCCCGTCAAAGTTTGGTCTAAATAATGTGAACACGTGCAAACTGGCAGGGTGGGTGCCTGTACCCTGGGTCTTCTGTCTAAGGCTAGAGTGTTCGTACAAATCCGCAGTATCGGACCAGTCACTCTTACCTGGGAACTCTTGGGGCGAGTGTCCGCTTATAGGCAAGCATGTCTTCGTGATACATTATATTGACCCATTTACTTTGATTAGTCACCGTCTCATTTGTTTGCCTTAGGTAACAAACAAATGATCGCAATTTTATGCATTGTTATTCTGTTTTCATTTCCCTTGTTTCCTCCCATGTCTCCCATTTTCTTCATGGCGCCTCTTCATCGCAACAACAATGTCCGAACTAGGTGTTGCAATTGTCCATCAATTAGGCGTCGTACTAGCAGAAGGCCATTGATTTAGCTATCACCGTGACTTGCCTCAGGGATGAAGCCATACAAGGGAACCGCTCCTTAGAGCAATCAATGCCACCGTCATCATCCGAATCAAATAGCTTGTTTCAAATGTACCCACGGTGGACGATGGGGACATTTGGTTAACATGTGCCGCTTTGCAATCCAAAGCAAAACTGTTACAAATCCTGCTGCTGCTCAACCTTCAAACTCTGCTTCATATGTCGCCTGGCATATCTAGCGCCTCAGCCTCATGAACTTTCTACCTTGAGTATCGACTTAAGCACGCCTAGTGCAAGGTGTCGAAACACCTCTCGTTACACAAATTCCAAAATCCATATAGGATCTTTTTATCTTCACAATTAGATCTTTATGGATGATTATCGATCAAATCGGAGACCTAAATTTAATTATTCGTATGCCTTAATACGTATATTACGATTCAATAAGGATAAATCCGGATTCCTATTAAGATCTTTCTATCTCCATAGATTCTTATGTTTAAAGTGCCAAACGAAATCCACGAATTGGATTCCTGGTGTGCTTTAAATATCCGTGCCCAAATATAACAAATTAATAATCAAGTTAATCAATTATGTGCTTATGTGCTTATGTGTTTTCTTATATGTTTTGTGTGATCCATCCAAATCCTCATAAAATCTTCCATATCTTATATGAGGGATTCATAGTAGGATATCCAAAAGTACTATCTTAAATCCTTAATGGACTTCTACGTTGTAGTAAAGTCCCTTGGGTTTTAAAGTACTATTCTATAATTGGACCCCTTGAGTGGTCTAGTTAAACAGATTGATTTGAAAATCTGGTTAGGAATATCATGTGATGATATAATTGAAAAGATCCCTTAAGTGGTCTATTTAAGGAGATCGTACGACGGTCTAGTTAAGGAGATCATGTGTTGATCTAGTTAAAAAGATCGTTCATTGATCTAGTTAAAAAGATGCTTTGGTGGTCTAGTCAAATTGCTTCATGTTTATTCAATTGGTTTTTCCCATACGCATTATGAAATGAATTGTGCGGACTGTGCAAGAAATTACGTAATTATGGAGGCCTACATAATTATGGAATTTAGTGCACAGAAACCACAGGAAGTTTTGTCATGTGTTAAGCCCTATAGTAACAAGAGTAATGATTGGGGAAAAGTCTTGTACTTTGACCGATGTCATTTTATCTTACACCTCCCAATTTTGATTTCAAGCACACACAAGTTTCTATAATAATTCTTCATAAGAAACGTTCTCCTGTCCATAGTTTGAAACTCCATGTTTTGTTACTACAAAGACTTCACTTTGAGGGTTGACAATTTCGCTAAGAATCCTAACATGGCCCAGAGTTTTACTTAGGGTTCAATGGATTTATTTGAAAGCGAAACCGTCACAGCTGTCTTCACAAGTTTCCTCTAAATAAATTTCGGGACGAAATTTCCTAAAGTAGGGGAGACTGTGACACCTGTATCACTTCAATCATCAAACAAATGCCAAACCCATGAAATATTGTATTTCATACTTAGGGTTTGTAAAAATATGTGCATCATTTGCACATATCAATTCTTGTCCGATTTCAAGCTCTAAATCGCTTTTTGGAAGGTTATACGCGCACTGATGCGTAAATATAACCAGTTTAACGCAACCAACACTCCGTATGTGACAACTCGTATTTCGAACTCATTTCTGTGTAACGTTATGTGATTATGTGAACCTTATTTAATGAATGTTATGTTGTTATGTGCATTGCGTAATATGTGTATGTATGTTAATCGAGCCCAAACGCACAACACTTAATCGATCGCACAAGCCCTTTGGGCCGTATCACTTGTATTCGGACTGTAGGGCAGCCCGAGTTTGGGTTCGGCCCATCCCTTAATCGTTTATACTTGAGATGTGGTAACTATCTCACACTTTTACCAAACATCCTAACACACACAAATCCTAGATCACACACACACTCTCTCTCTCAATCCGAACCGAAGGCAGCCGTATTTCCTCGAAGCCTTCTCTCTCGATCAAGCTGGTCGTATACCACTTCTGGTTAGTGTTTCATTGTTATCTAGTTGCCATGATAGGTGATTTTGTCATGTATGAACTAGGGTGTTATGCTAGTAATATTGATTGATGCTAGGTATTCGGTTCATATGGTTAGATGCTATACAAGGGTTGTATGATTGTATGATATAATCGGGTTTAGTGTATGTTGTTAATCGGCTGCTATGGTTAATAATCGTAGTCGACGTGAAAGCTCACAAATCTTGTGGTTCGGGTTGAATGATTATAATGTTTGTTCATGATTAAACCGGTTAGGGTTCATATGAAATTCATAATAAAAACCCTGTTTGATCGATGATATGCTAGTTGGATGATTGAAAATTTGTTAATTGATTGATATGATAAATAAGGAAATTGTTAAGTTGCAACCGATTGCATGTTTTTCCGGAAATTTAAAGTAATCGCACAAGAGACCCCACAAGACTAGTCACTCGCACAAGGAGCCTAGTCGCACAAGGTGTCTTCACTCGCACAAGGTTACTGGACCGCACCAGTTGTAATGTTGTTAAGCAGTTGGGCCGATCAGCCCAAATTAAACCGTACAAGTCCAAACCCAGTCGCACAACCCAAGCAGATCGCACAAGTCTGCTTGGATCACACAATGTCACTTATATGTTATTTATTGGGCCGAGAATGTGTCATTGATCCATTATGATATTTGGGCCGTATACAAATGGACTGTTATGTTGGGCCGGGTATGCTTTTGGACTACTTATGTAGTTGGGCCGGGATTTGTTGGATCGCACAACATGTTGTGGATCGCACAACATGTTGGGCCGATTTCTTTTGGGCTTATTTTAAATCGTACAAGTTGAAGTTGTTACATAACTATTAAAATGCTGCCATGTTCTATATGTGCTCGAAACGTGTTAACTTGTGTGAAACCTATACGTGCATTATTTGAAGTCCAAACATGACTTGTGTGGTAACCCTGTTAGGACGTGGTTGACCACCCTTAGTTCGAGAACTTTTTGTGTATCTGCCGAGCAAACCAAGGTGAGTTCACACAGCCAAGGCATGGGGTTCCCGGGTGGGAATGGGATTGGATGACTTATTGTATATACTCAGATGGTAGAACCTCACGATAAGATACGGCTAGACTAGTAACACTTATTGAACTGATCTTCGCACACCTGCCAACGGTTGGCCGCGATATTATGACTGACTTCGCACACCTGCCATAGGAAGGCCGCGAACCAAATGTACTAATCTTCGCACACCTGCCTGGGAGGCCGCGATACAAATAAACCTAGTCTAGAATACTTGGGAAAAACATCCCCTAATATCTTCGCATACCTTCCTGGGAGGCCGCGATGGAAACTAATACGATACATGACATAACGAACGAACATACTACTAGTCACATTATACTATTACTGAACTATTAACTGTGAACTCGCTCAACTAGTTGTTGACTCTCTGCTGCATGCCTTGCAGGACCTTAGGTACTTATGGAGCTTGCACTGGGAAGGAGCAGGTCGTTGTGGGCAGTGGATCGTGAATGCTTGCTAAACACTTATGACATTTCATACATTATCATTTATGTTGGGTTTTACTTACATGCTTCCGCTACTTAAACAAAGTTTGGTTTGAACATCAATCGTATTGAATTGGGTTTTATGAGTTACTTTAACTATTATACACTATGTTTGATATGATTGATGGCTTGATCCTGGTCATGTCATGCATCCAAGCGGTGGTACTTCGCGTGTGGATTTTGGGGGTGTGACAGATTGGTATTGATGTGTGTAAAATGCAACATATAAAACACATCAATTAAGGCATAAAACTAACCCTTTTTAAGTACTAATGTTGGAAAAAGAGTGTTTTTGTCTTCCTTTTGTATTTTCAGGATGAAATGAGCTCAAAATCACAAAAGAAGCAAAAAGACCACTAATTCTACCATAAATACAAGAAAAGGAACAAAAGTAGACTGCCCGGACCCTCAACAGCACCTCCCAAAGCAAAAAGGAAGAAACAGAGTCTGAACACGCCCCGTGTCCAGCGAACACGGGGGCGTGCCCAGGAAGCAGCAGAAAAGACAAACCAGTAGAAGCTTCCATTGCCCACCACGGGGCCGTGTCCAGCGGGCACGGGGGCGTGGTGAAAGTACAGCAGGCGCATTAATTGTAATTCGCAATTACAATTAATGAGGAGAGAGAGTGTCAGGCGGGCACGGGGCCGTGTCCGGCGGACACGGGGCCGTGTCCAGCCTTCTGTTCAGCCTATAAATAGAGGAGCTTGGCTTCATTCTCTCTCATCCCTTGGCACACCACCTCTCTCACACCTCATCCACCACCCACCACCACCATAACACCATCATCCACCACCATCATCCATTGTCCATCGTAGAGTGTGTGAGTCGTCTCGGGATCCAAGATTGATCGTAAGAGTTCTTGACAATCAAGGCCATGTTTGCCTAAGTCTCTTACATCACTTGGTGAAGACAAGTGTTTAGTATAATACTTTTTATTTTTAATCTTTTGCACTTTTTATTTGGTTTTGTATTAATGACTTTAATAACTAGTTACTTATGTTGAAGGTGATCTTTCCTTATCGTTTGTCCGTGGTGTCTTGGCATTATTTTACTGTCTATATAAAATAAAAGATTTTCACCATTCATATCTCCACGGTCTATATGGAGGTATGTTGGCTACCTGGTCGGGGGTTAAGGGAACGGTTTGGTAAGGGTCTTGCCCTTGTTCAGCGTTTAGAGGTCCTGCTTGGGACCTGGGTCAAATTTAGTAGGATCTCCTTCAATGCCCATAGGTATTGGATGGCGGGGATCCAAACTCTTTGACCCCCTCATAAGTTAACTACTATTAATACTATAACCCGACTATTTAGGACTGTATCCCTGCTGACTCAGACTACTTAGCCGAGGGTAACGTCACCGCCAAAAGCGGGGCCTACCATAATTTGCATTAATAACTTAATTCATTATCTTTCAATAATCCGACCCTTTAGGATTGTATCCTTGCTGACTCAAACTACTGGGTTGAGGGTAACGTCGCCTTCAAAAGAGGGGCCTACTACAATAACTAAGATAATCTCTTAAACAAGTGCAAAAGTGCGAAAATAATCAAAGGTTATACTAATACACGTGTCGGATCCAAGTGATTCATCTTGTCTATCTGTTTTTATTTTATTTTTATTTTCAGCATTTAGTTAGTTTTTATTTTTCTTAGTTTAAAACATTTTTCTAACCTTTTTGATTTGATTAGACGTTGAGGATAAACCGGTATTAAAAGCTCTTGTGTCCTTGGACGACCTCGGTATCTTACCAACACTATACTACGTCCATGATGGGTGCACTTGCCCATATGTGTGTTTAGTGTTAGTGAATATCGTGTTTTATAAATTTAAAACTTGGCTAAAAGTGTAAAAAGGGCTTAAATATACATCAAAAATATATACACACTGACACGCATCAAGTTTTTGGCGCCGCTGCCGGGGACACAAGGATTTTAAGAAAGTTAGGAATCAACGGCCTAATCATATTTTTATTTTTCTTTAATTTTTTAGGATTTTTTCTTAGATTTTTAGCTTCTGCAGAGCTCAACACGGGGCCGTGCCTGCTGAACACGCCCCGTGCTCAATCATTGGAACTGGCAATCCTGTTTTAAGTCAGACAGTAGGCTGAACACGGGGCCGTGTCCACTCAACACGCCCCCGTGCCCAAGATTCAGTTACTGAAAACAGAACCGTTAGATCCCGGCGGTTGGTAATTTCTGACACAAACATGAGTGATAGTAATTCTTTTTACTTTCGGCACTCTTATGGTTTGTGGTGTCGAATATGGGGAGGCGAACATGAGGAATTAAAATGTTTCTTCCTCACTTATAGGCCCCACTATATAGACCCACCGATTCCTTGTAACCTTAAGAGGGGCGAAAGTAAAAATAAGCACTATTTCTCCCTCGAATGCGCCCAGCCAGATATCCTAGGAGAAATGCTCCTTGACGAGCTATTTCAACTAGAAGAACTACTTCTCAATTGGTCAAAAGAACTTAGGAAGGATTTTTTAGATCCATCCCAAGATGATGACCATGAGGAAATGTTGGAACCGCATTCTGACAACCTCGTTGCTCCCGAAAATACCTTCTTACCTAGAAAAGATGCGGACGATAGTCGTCCCTGTGTCGATTGTGCCATGAAGGACTCACCATCGACTTCGTTCGATGCATACATAGACCTGAGCGATTCGGCATACACCTTCTTTAACGAGAGCCCGGGAAAGGGTTGGACTTGTCCACCTAGAATGAAAATAGGAATTACCCTCACCGACAACCTCTTGCGTTATCGCCTTAGTATAGGACAATTAAGGTATCTTAGGCACTATGGGGTTGTTCCAACAAGCCAAGAGCCACCCGATATAGATTAGCTCCTTAGTAAAGACAAAACTTCATAAGACAGCTTTCCGACACGGGGCCGTGCCCGGCCAACACGCCCCCGTGTCCACCAAAAGATTCCCTCTGATCAGAACGTCAGAATACGGACAAACTGTGTCAGAATTTCATCTGCACACGGGGTCGTGTCCAGTGGACACGGGGCCGTGTTCAGCAGGCTGTCGTTTTCTATAAATGCAGCCAAAAATCCTGCACATTTGGACCAACTTGGGGACAGAGATTTGAAGGAATCTTCTCTCAAACAATCCTAGGTAAGTCTAAAAGAAGTTTCCAACAACCCGTCTTGTCCTTTCCTCTTCTAGACATTTCCTTCTTCTTCATCTTTCTTCAAGAACTACCATGAAATGTTTGAATTTTCAATCTTTGTGGTAGGGAACAATGAGTTTTGATCATAGAATCTTGGTAAAAACATGTTATGTAACATTGTTTAAAGTTATTTACTGACAAAAAGCTTGCATAAACTCAGAAAATAACTTAGAAACCCAAGATTCCTTGCTCCAAAATTCTGCAGAAAGATGAACACGGGGCCGTGCTCAATGATCACGGGGCCGTGTCCAGAAACTGTTTCGTCATATAAACTGCTTTTGGTTTATTTTTCGTAGAATGGCGAGTGAAAACAGCGAAACATCATTAGTTCATTCCTCAAACAGCCGAAGGGGAAGGAGGCCTTCCGTTGAAGCTACACTTGTGCACTACGTGATAGCGCTAAGGGAAGCTCTCGACGAAATGACGTCAGTAGAGGAGGTCCTCATTGACCGTATTAACGATCTTACAATGGGACTTGAAAGCAGCTTCCAAGAGATTAACCTTTTTCACCAAAGGTTAAATATTTTGGTAGCACCCCCTATGGAACCAGTCCTTCCACAACAAGACTGGAACTTGGCACTCGGTGTTAACAACCCTACCGGGTTGGGAGACTTTCCCGCAGAACCTCCTATGGAAAACCCACAAGAAGTCCCAGCGGAAGTTGAAACTCCTCAAACCAATGCAAACGAGCCCTCTTTTCTCCTCCCAAGGGAGGTAGAGGAGTGGCTTGCCGACATATGAGGAGAACCTTACCCGAAAGGAGGAGTTCTACAAAGCCTTATCTAACCAAGACTAGTATCTTCTTGGAAATTTTGCTAAATTAAAATAAAACATAGGGCTAGAACTCCATAAGTTTAATATCTATGTAGTCTTTATCTTAGTGTAATGTCTCTCTATGATTTGCAATGTTATGATGGTTTTTATGATTGATGGTTGTTTTGAGAATAAAACACACTCATGGTGGTAATGGATGAAAAAGGGAACGAGAAAAAATGGAACCATGCACGAAGAACAGAGCAACCCGACAAAAATCTCCATTACAGAAGGCTCAACACGGGCCGTGCCCAACCAACACGGCCCCGTGCTGAGCCCCTGCAGAAGAATCACCCAGTTCAGGTAACTGGACACGGGCCGTGTTCAGCGGACACGCCCCCGTGTCCAGGCTTCTGTTTCAATTCTGTAATTTCTGTTACTGGCACTTGACCACGGGGCCGTGCCCGGTGAACACGGGGCCGTGTCCAGAATGCCAGTAACATAAATCTTTGCTTTTTAACACACTTTTATACATTCTAATCAACCAAAAATATTATTTTTGGACACATTGAGGACAATGTGTAATTTAAGTGTGGGGGGGATGCTAAAACCTTGAAATTTTGCAAAATCCTAAACACAAGCCTTACACAAAACTCTATTGGAACCGCTAAACACCCCAAATTTTTTTCAAAAACTTTTTCATTTTTTTTACTTGTCTTAGTTTAAGTTGGGAAGAACAAGTTCTAAAAAAGGTTATATTTTTACAAGTTTACAACCGATAGCGTCGTGATAAAAAAAAGGAACCAACATAAGAAAATTATGAAACGGCATAACAAGTCTAGTTTAAAATTTGATTATATATGCTTGGTCACATTAAAAACCCATTCCCACAAAAGTGAGTTTTGAGCCTTTATTGAGCATAAAAATACACATATTTAGATTAAATGCTCATTTTTTGTTTCTTGTGTGAATAGCCGCTCGGTCCTTACAAATCTAGAACTTGCCACGACGATACATTCCCGGTCCTTACCAACTTAAACCCAAGTAAGTAAATGATGGAGGCATTAGGACTAACTATTTTTCTTTCAAAACCATTATTTTTCATTTTTTTTTTACCTACCCAAAATCCCCCTAGATAGCCCCTTTGAGCCTAAACCTTTCATTTCATTACCCCAAAAACCATTTTTACCCACCAAAAACCTTTTTCATTTTTTTCACCCTTTATTTTAGTAACAAGCTCGGTTTTTCGTCAACTTGCCCTTTCATGTGACATCAAAAAAAAAAAAAAAAATTTATATGATGATGAAGTCAAAAACAAACAAAAGCTATAAAGAGCTTGTTTGGAGAAATACTTCAAAAATAAAAAGTCATTAAAAATAAGGTACTTCACGAAAACCGACGCTTGTTACGATTTTTCGCCCTTTTTACTAACCACTAACCAAGTGCAAAAGTGCGAAAATAATCAAAGGTTATACTAATACACGTGTCGGATCCAAGTGATTCATCTTGTCTATCTGTTTTTATTTTACTTTTATTTTCAGCATTTAGTTAGTTTTTATTTTTCTTAGTTTAAAACATTTTTCTAACCTTTTTGATTTGATTAGACGTTGAGGATAAACCGGTATTAAAAGCTCTTGTGTCCTTGGACGACCTCGGTATCTTACCAACACTATACTACGTCCACGATGGGTGCACTTGCCCATATGTGTGTTTAGTGTTAGTGAATATCGTGTTTTATAAATTTAAAACTTGGCTAAAAGTGTAAAAAGGGCTTAAATATACATCAAAAATATATACACACTGACACGCATCAGTATCAGAGCCATTGGTTATAGAGAACTTGGTTTTAATATGGGAAAAACATTTTTATTAAAACCAGACTATAACCAGAACAGTGCTCTCAACGATCCACAACGACACTTCGCTCCACGTGCAAGACTCGACATCCTAGGTAATAAGGTTTATGTTTATTGCCTACTTGTTAGAACTACATAGAACTTTGCTCGTAGTACGCTTAGATACACATGACTCTATTGCATGAGAATACCTATGTGCTTACACTCTTCTGTCATCGCACTACTCGCGAACCATTCTCACGTACGCTACTTTTACTATGAAGATCATGTCTGGACGTGTGAACATGACTCAAGCCCAGTTGACGGCACTTATCAATGAACGAGTAGCTGCGGTACTTGCAGCTGCACCAGTAGGTAGTACACCCTGCGGATGGGATACACACTAGGATCTTTGAATCCTACATTCCTAAATCAACCTTGCATTTAACATTGTCCTATTCTATGCACAATAGGTCAAAACGCTCCACAACCTGTCTGTACTTTTAAGAACTTCATGGACTGTCGTCCAAGCACTTTCAGTGGCACCGAGGGGGCAGTGGGACTCCTCCATTGGTTTGAGAAGCTCGAGTCGGTATTCGAGATGTGTGAATGCCCTGAGGCTCGCAGGGTCAAGTACGCCACTGGCACGTTGGAAGGGATTGCACTAACTTGGTGGAACGCCCAAGTTCAGATCTTAGGGTTGGCAGCTACTAACGCCACACCCTGGGAAGCTTTCAAAGAACTGATCAAACGAGAATACTGCACGCGAGACGACATCCACAAGTTGGAGGATGAGTTATACCACTTGAAGATGACGGGGTCAGAGATTGAGGCTTATACGAAACGGTCAAACGAACTGGCCATCTTGTGTCCAACGATGGTGGACCCTCCAGTTAAGCGCATTGAGTTGTATCTCAAGGGGCTTGCGCTAGAGATTCAGAGCCACGTGACGTCGGCTAACCTCAACAACATCCAAGACATTCAGCGTCTTGCTCATCGACTCACCGATCAGGCAGTGGAACAGAACAAGCTGCCAAAACGCATCAGTGCTACCACTACTGCTGTCACCATTTCTGCTACTCCCAGTGACAACAAGAGAAAATGGGAGGGGGATTCCAGCAAGGGATCAGTTTCTGTTCAGTCTCAAGCACAACAGCGCAAGACAAATGACTACCAGAGTCCGAATCAGCAATCATCAGGCAGTCAGGACAGGGTGGATATCGGGGAATTCACCCATGGTGTAGTAGGTGCAACAAACACCACAGTGGAAGATGTCGCAGGGAACGTTGTCAAAGATGCCTCAAGATGGGTCATGAGGCTAAGGATTGTAGAAGCTCACGGCCAGCAAATCAGAACCACCAACTCCCACCGCCAGCTCCACAGAACCAGCAGCAGCAGCCACAGCGTGGAAACCGGGGATGTTTCCAGTGTGGGGCTGAAGGCCACTACAAACGTGATTGCCCTAAATTGAACCAGAACCAGAATCGCAACAACAACAATAACCAGGGCAACGGGCACAACAACAACGAGGGAAACAACAACAACAACGACAACGAAGCTCGGGGTCGTGCTTTTGTGCTGGGTCGGGGCGACGCAATGAATGATCCCAATGTGGTTATGGGTAAGTTTCTTCTCGACGATATTTATGTTACTGTCTTATTTGATTCGGGTGCTGATACAAGTTATATGTCCTTGAAAATGAGTAAATTGTTGAAACGTACACCAACACCCCTAAACACCAAACACGTCGTAGAATTAGCGAATGGTAAAAGTGTAGAAGCCGCACATGTAATCAAGGGTTGTAGCATCGCCTTAGCTGGTCAGACCTTCACGATTGATCTTATACCCATAGTTTTAGGTAGTTTCGACGTCGTCATCGGTATGGATTGGTTATCCCAACATCATGCAGAGATTTTGTACAAGGAAAAGATCATTCGTATTCCTCGCTCTAGTCAGGAACCACTCGAAGTTCAAGGCGACAAGAGTGGTGCTGTGGTTGGCATCATCTCTTTCTTAAAGGCGCAGAAATGTTTACGAAAGGGGCACACTGCAATTCTGGCACTTGTCACTGACGCATCAGCAAAGGAAAAGAAGCTGGAGGATATTCCAGTTGCACGTGACTTTCCTCAGGTGTTTCCTGAAGATTTACCCGGTTTACCGCCTCACCGCCAAGTCGAATTCCAGATTGAGTTAGCTCCTGGAGCAGCACCAATAGCCCGCACACCGTATCGCTTAGCTCCAACCGAACTGGAAGAACTGTCGAAGTAGCTACAAGAGCTCTTGGAAAAGGGCTTTATTCGTCCAAGCTCATCTCCTTAGGGAGCTCCAGTACTTTTCGTGAAAAAGAAGGATGGCACTTTTAGGATGTGCATCGACTACCGTGAACTCAACAAGGTGACGGTGAAGAACCGTTATCCTCTTCCGCGTATAGACGACTTATTCGACCAGTTGCAGGGGTCGAGTTACTACTCCAAGATAGACTTGAGGTCATGCTATCATCAGCTGAGAGTCCGGGATGAGGACGTCTCCAAAACCGCATTCAGAACTCGCTACGGTCACTACGAGTTTCTTGTCATGCCATTTGGGTTAACAAATGCGCCTGCCGTATTTATGGATCTGATGAACAGGGTGTGCAAGCCGTACTTGGACAGATTTGTGATAATGTTTATTGACGATATCCTGATCTACTCCAAGAGTCAGGAGGAGCACGAGCAGCATCTACGACTTATTTTGGAACTCCTACGAAAGGAACAGCTGTACGCTAAGCTTTCGAAATGCGACTTCTGGCTTCATGAAGTCCACTTCTTAGGCCATGTGGTGAACAGGGATGGGATTCATGTCGATCCATCCAAGGTAGATTCGATCAGGAACTGGCCTGCACCGCGTACACCAACGGAAATACGCCAATTCTTGGGTTTGGCGGGGTATTACAGACGGTTCATCAAGGATTTCTCAAAGATTGCTCAGCCGCTTACACTACTAACACAGAAGGGCATCACCTACCATTGGGGAGGTCCCCAGGAAACCGCTTTTCAGTACCTAAAGGATAGGCTTTGCAGCGCACCTATTCTCTCATTGCCAGAGGGCACGGACGACTTTGTGGTTTATTGTGACGCGTCGATACAGGGTCTTGGGTGTGTATTGATGCAACGGGATAAGGTTATTGCTTACGCTTCTCGTCAACTCAAGGATCATGAACGAAACTACACGACGCACGATTTAGAGCTGGGAGCTGTTGTTTTTGCACTTAAGATATGGCGACACTACCTATACGGTACCAAGTGCACAATTTACACCGATCACAGGAGTCTCGAGCATATTCTTAAGCAGAAGGATTTGAACATGCGTCAACGACGATGGGTCGAGTTACTCAACGATTATGAATGCGCCATCAAGTACCATCCAGGCAAGGCCAATGTTGTGGCTGACGCTCTCAGTCGAAAGGACACTCTACCTAGACGCGTACGAGCCTTGCAGCTTACTATTCAGTCCAGTCTTCCTGCACTGATACGAACTGCTCAGATGGAAGCACTAAAGCCCAAAAACGTCAAGGCTGAAGCCTTACGCGGCTCAAGGCAGCAAATGGAACAAAAGGAAGACGGCGCCTACTATGTGGCGGGGCGCATTTGGGTCCCGTTATATGGCGGATTACGGGAACTTGTGATGGATGAAGCACACAAGTCTCGCTACTCGGTACATCCAGGGTCGGATAAAATGTACCACAATCTCAAAAAGACATACTGGTGGCCTAGCATGAAAGCCCACATCGCGACTTACGTCGGCAAGTGTTTGACATGTGCAAAGGTCAAAGTGGAGTATCAGAAACCAGCGGGCCTACTTCAGCAACCCAAGATACCGCAGTGGAAATGGGAAGAAATTTCCATGGATTTTGTTACAGGCCTACCCAGATCACAGCGTGGGAATGATACTATATGGGTGATCGTGGATCGACTCACCAAGTCTGCACACTTCCTGGCTATAAAGGAAACAGATAAGTTCTCCACTCTCGCAGACGTTTATCTTAAGGAAGTTGTTTCGAGGCACGGGGTGCCCACCTCCATCATTTCGGATCGGGATGCACGATTCACGTCAGAGCTATGGCAAGCGATGCACAAATCTTTTGGCTCACGGTTAGACATGAGCACAGCATATCATCCTCAGACGGATGGGCAGTCTGAGCGAACGATCCAGACTCTTGAAGACATGCTTCGGGCATGTGTTATTGATTTCGGCAACGGCTGGGAAAAGCATCTCCCTTTGGTGGAGTTTTCGTACAATAACAGTTATCACACCAGCATACAAGCCGCTCCATTCGAGGCATTGTACGGGCGTAAATGCCAGTCACCTCTCTGTTGGGCAGAGGTGGGGGATAGTCAGATCACGGGTCCAGAGATTGTAGTGGACACCACGGAAAAGATTGCGTAGATACGACAACGCATGGCGGCAGCACGCGACCGTCAGAAAGCCTACGCGGACAAACGTAGGAAGCCTTTGGAATTTCAGGTCGGGGACCGGGTTTTACTTAAAGTCTCACCCTGGAAGGGTGTGGTTCGTTTTGGCAAACGGGGCAAACTAAATCCGCGGTACGTCGGACCATTCGAAATCATTGAGAAAATAGGCAAAGTGGCCTACAAGCTAAACCTACCAGCTGAACTCGGTGCAGTTCACAATGTCTTTCACGTGTCGAATCTGAAGAAGTGCCTGTCAGATGAGACCCTCATAGTCCCTTTTAAGGAACTCACTATCGATGAGCGGTTGCAGTTCGTCGAGGAGCCAGTTGAAATCACGGACCGGGATGTTAAGGTCCTCAAAAACAAGAGAATCCCTCTTGTTCGAGTTCGTTGAAACTCCCGTCGTGGCCCAGAGTACACCTGGGAACGCGAAGACCAGATGACAGAAAAGTACCCCCAGTTATTCGAAACCAATGCAACCACTACTGAGGCTGAAGCTACTACTGCGGAATTTCGGGACGAAATTCCAGATCAACGGGGGGAGGATGTGACACCCCAGGAGAACCAGTGAACGATACAACTTACCTAGCTTCTTTAGTGAGTGCGTACCAAATTTCGGGACAAAATTTCTTTTTAGTTGGGGATAATGTGACAACTCGTATTTCGAACTCATTTCTGTGTAACGTTATGTGATTATGTGAACCTTATTTAATGAATGTTATGTTGTTATGTGCATTGTGTAATATGTGTATGTATGTTAATCGAGCCCAAACGCACAACACTTAATCGATCGCACAAGCCCTTTGGGCCGTATCACTTGTATTCGGACTATAGGGCAGCCCAAGTTTGGGTTCGGCCCATCCCTTAATCGTTTATACTTGAGATGTGGTAACTATCTCACACTTTTACCAAACATCCTAACACACACAAACCCTAGATCACACACACACTCTCTCTCTCAATCCGAACCGAAGGCAGCCGTATTTCCTCGAAGCCTTCTCTCTCGATCAAGCTGGTCGTATCCCACTTCTGGTTAGTGTTTCATTGTTATCTAGTTGCCATGATAGGTGATTTTGTCATGTATGAACTAGGGTGTTATGCTAGTAATATTGATTGATGCTAGGTATTCGGTTCATATGGTTAGATGCTATACAAGGGTTGTATGATTGTATGATATAATCGGGTTTAGTGTATGTTGTTAATCGGCTGCTATGGTTAATAATCGTAGTCGACGTGAAAGCTCACAAATCTTGTGGTTCGGGTTGAATGATTATAATGTTTGTTCATGATTAAACCGGTTAGGGTTCATATGAAATTCATAATAAAAACCCTGTTTGATCGATGATATGCTAGTTGGATGATTGAAAATTTGTTAATTGATTGATATGATAAATAAGGAAATTGTTAAGTTGCAACCGATTGCATGTTTTTCCGGAAATTTAAACTAATCGCACAAGAGACCCCACAAGACTAGTCACTCGCACAAGGAGCCTAGTCGCACAAGGTGTCTTCACTCGCACAAGGTTACTGGACCGCACCAGTTGTAATGTTGTTAAGCAGTTGGGCCGATCAGCCCAAATTAAACCGCACAAGTCCAAACCCAGTCGCACAACCCAAGCAGATCGCACAAGTCTGCTTGGATCGCACAATGTCACTTATATGTTATTTATTGGGCCGAGAATGTGTCATTGATCCGTTATGATATTTGGGCCGTATACAAATGGACTGTTATGTTGGGCCGGGTATGCTTTTGGACTACTTATGTAGTGGCCGGGATTTGTTGGATCGCACAACATGTTGTGGATCGCACAACATGTTGGGCCGATTTCTTTTGGGCTTATTTTAAATCGTACAAGTTGAAGTTGTTACATAACTGTTAAAATGCTGCCATGTTCTATACGTGCTCAAAACGTGTTAACTTGTGTGAAACCTATACGTGCATTACTTGAAGTCAAAACCTGACTTGTGTGGTAACCCTGTTAGGACGTGGTTGACCACCCTTAGTTCGAGAACCTTTTGTGTATCTGCCGAGCAAACCAAGGTGAGTTCACACAGCCAAGGCATGGGGTTCCCGGGTGGGAATGGGATTGGATGACTTATTGTATATACTCAGATGGTAGAACCTCACGATAAGATACGGCTAGACTAGTAACACTTATTGAACTGATCTTCGCACACCTGCCAAGGGTTGGCCGTGATATTATGACTGACTTCGCACACCTGCCATAGGAAGGCCGCGAACCAAATGTACTAATCTTCGCACACCTGCCTGGGAGGCCGCGATACAAATAAACCTAGTCTAGAATACTTGGGAAAAACATCCCCTAATATCTTCGCATACCTGCCTGGGAGGCCGCGATGGAAACTAATACGATACATGACATAACGAACGAACATACTACTACTCACATTATACTATTACTGAACTATTAACTGTGAACTCGCTCAACTAGTTGTTGACTCTCTGCTGCATGCCTTGCAGGACCTTAGGTACTTATGGAGCTTGCACTGGGAAGGAGCAGGTCGTTGTGGGCAGTGGATCGTGAATGCTTGCTAAACACTTATGACATTTCATACATTATCATTTATGTTGGGTTTTACTTACATGCTTCCGCTACTTAAACAAAGTTTGGTTTGAACATCAATCATATTGAATTGGGTTTTATGAGTTACTTTAACTATTATACACTATGTTTGATATGATTGATGGCTTGATCCTGGTCATGTCACGCCTCCAAGCGGTGGTACTCCGCGTGTGGATTTTGGGGGTGTGACACCGTAATAGTGAAATAGGCTTAACATACCTTAAATAACCTCCATATAACTTAGAAATAAGTTTTGGATGGTTTGGTGTGTTGAAATCAAGTTTGTTCGATCGCAGGGACTAATTATGTCAAACTGCGAAACTATACCGATTCGTATAGTAACGAACCTTCCGGAACTTGATCATAAGTTAAATATGCCCTAAATATCCTTTACATAGCTTAGAAATAGGCTTTGAGGTGTTTGGTGCGCAAAAATAAACTTTTGGTCATTCAGGGACTAAAAGCGTTAAAAAGTGCATAACTTTGCATTTTCGCGCATATCTTACGTTCTGAATATATCCGGACATCTAAAAATTTATGTAAGCATTAAAATATTTTATTTTAGTGTTTGGTACAAGAAAATTCCATTCGTCGCTTGATTTGGATCGTTTTTGCGTTCGTTACAACTTCCGTCATAATTAACCAAACAACGCAACCGTACGACCAAACGAACCGACATCCGACATATTTTGAACATGTTTTGAGTTCCCTATACTTTAACTTCATTTTAGAGCCTTGAAATGAGGTTAACGGGGCTTAAACGTGTCAAAAATGAGCCGAAACGCATGTTTCTGAAGTTCAGGGACCAAAATTGGCATTCTGCCATAGTTATCTTAGGAAGGAACCAAAATAAAAAATCTAAATTCCAGCTTTTTCCAGCTGTTCCCCTCATTTGCACATGGTTTTAATGAAACTATGGGCTCCCATGGTTTCACAAAACCATGGGCACATGTGTACGGATGAGATCGAAGCTCGTTTTACGATGAACGATCCTAACGGTTCTAGATTTCCTATAAATACCCACCATGTTTTCATTCATTTCTCACATTTGAATCTGATTCAAGCTCTCTAAGTGGAAGTATATGCTTCCTACCTGAGAGAGAATCGGGTTCAAATCTTGCGGGGACCTTCTGTAAGTATTCTTTCGCGTTTTTCATTCGTTTTTATCGTTAAAGTCAAACTGCGTTTGACTTTCTGCATTGACCAATTTATGGTCAATGCAAAGTTCGTTTGAACTTCATAACGTGAGCGTAATCACGATGGTTATAGTCCCTAGTGACTATACCTACTGATTACCAGGTTATCTAGGCTCCGTGACGAGTCGTAGTTTCGGCCAAAATGCGTTTTCTCGCGTATTTTGTAACCAAACTACTCTAGGGTATTAAAACCGTTTGTTTTAATACCAAACCTGTTTTCTAAGTTAACTAAACATGTTCTAGCATGTTTAGCTCGTCACTTTTTAGATTAGTGCTTATGTAGGGTCGTAAGGTAAGCGATCTAAACAATCGCTTATACTTTCGAACCCGACCCGTTTGGTTGATCATTAGGATCCGACCAAACATGTTTAGTAACCATAGTTGTATAGGGAATAACCTTCCGAGGTTATACCTTATGGCCACTTCGTTTAAGTAGTTGTATGATAGGTAGTTTATATGCCTTAGGTAAATTACCAAAATACCCTTTTTATGCATAATTGATATTTAAGCATATGTAACCCAAAATTTTGTTATTTTACTAATTATGCAACATAATTAAACATGTTTAGGCATATAATACTTGTCATAAGACTAGTTAGGCGATCCGAACGCGTTTTACGCAAACGACGCGTTAAAGTAGCGTAAGCTACCTAAACGGGTCGTGATGGGTCGTAAGCACTTAGGATAGGTTTCATTTTAGTATGTAGGCCTTGTTAAACCATATCATATGAGTTCACACACACATTTGGTTTACGAGACCTCATACTATCCGATCTCCCGATTTAGGTCTGGTTTATTTATGTAGTTATCAATATTAGGTGTCGTTTGATTCCGTGCTCCTCTAGCTTTGCTTGGTGGTTATCCTAGGACTTCTAAGCAATCTCAAGTGAGTACATAGTCCCCTCTTTTACTGTTTTCAACTGTTTTGGGGTGAAGCATGTGTACCTATCTGTTATTTTCATGATTTCAAAGTTTAATTGATTATACATGTTAGTACTTATCTTTTGACAAACTAAATGACTATCTATGGTTTAAACACTGATTTTTCAAAGATTATGAAATTAATTGTTGGAATAGTACTTATTTTTGTTCACCAGACCGGTTGGTAGTATGATATAGCGCTATAGGATTTGACACCCCATTCCTGTTGTCATGGAATGTCTAAAACCAATTTGTTGCTCCATCCAAATAGGGATTGCCTTTGTGGTATTTCTATAGTCTCAAAGGTGTATTTTGATACACTAGGTCTGAATGAATTCTTAAATCACATTATTTTTGTATATTAAGTTATACTCCCAAAAGTATAGTTTGATATGCTCTCATATGGGATATTGTACAAAAACCAACATATATTTTGTTAATCATTAAAACATAGTTTGATATGTTATCTTCATAATCCAAAGCATAGTTTTAATATGTTATTTTCAAACCAAAACATAGTTTAATATGTTATTTATAAATCCAAAGTATACTTTTGATATACTACTGAAAACTTATTTATGTTACCAACTAAAGTATGGTTAAGATACTATTTACTTAATGACTGGTTTTTGGTTAGTGTTTAGATAACGGGACGGGTGTAATGTGATGAAAACATGGTAGATACGCCGATGGTACTTCTTATATATAAGTGTTTTCATCGCATTACATACCGTGGCATTATTTAGTACACTTGGGTTAATGGTTTTGGAACTAAAATATATTTTAATATATAACTTATTCAACTTTCTTAAAACCGAAGTATATTTTTATATATACTATAAATCTTTTTATCAAAATGTTGTTTATCAAACAATATATTTTATACAAACTCATTTTACTTAATTATTTAATTACCTATGTATTATTATTTTGTAACATCTAATTTCTTATAAATTTTGGTATGATTTATAAAAGAAAACCTTTTTCAAGGATCATGACTACTTTTATTAAAACCTTTTCTTTAAACTTATAAGTCATTAATCCTACATCAATAAAACCTATGTATCTCATAGGCATTTTTATGCTGACGTACCTATTTTTACACATGTTTCAGGTACTGCTCTGTGATGATTGATGATATATGCTACACTTAGGATGGACTCGTGCCTTAGCGACTTTAAAACTTGAAAGATAATAGTTGTACTTATTTGATTGTATTAAAACAATGAGTTCATTTATTCAATAAAACAACATTTCAATTTTCCATGTGTTATGAAACAATGATTCTGTTACAACACTCCCCGACGTTTCCGCCACGTTTTGTTGTTTTACGTGGTCGGGGTGTGACAACAAATGTTACAAACAATCAAACTGGAAGGGTTCAAAACCATATAATAAATCATCCTAGAACAGATGATTAGTTTTCAAAGCGGTTTTGGAATTTATGTTCTTGTTGTGGTTGTCGCCTAAGGATAGGTGACAGTATTGTTTTATGACTAAACGCAAGTAAACTCGCGTTAGGGTCCTAGGAAGGTTATAGACTAGGTCAAAGCATTACTAATAACCTAATTCCCTATAACCATGAGCTCTGATACCAACTTTTCTGCCACACCCCGACCACGTAAAACAACAAAACGTGGCGGAATCGTCGGGGAGTGTTGTAACAGAATCATTGTTTCATAACACATGGGAATTTGAAATGTTGTTTTATTGATTTAAGAGTTACAATGTCTTAACAAACAAAGAAGTAATACAAAATTTAACTAGTCTTGCATCTTTTAATGTCACTAAGGCCTTGTCCAATCCTACGTGAGCATACATCAATATCACCATCAAATTTCATCAACTATTGTACCTGAAACACATGTGAAAATATATCAGCATAAAAATGCCGACGAGTACATAGGTTTTGTGAAAATAGGATTCATGACTTAGGTTTAAGAAAATATTTAATGAAAACTTGTCATGAATCCAGTTTAAGTGTTTGCTTTTATAAAACGTTTGAAAAGCGATAATAAGGTAGATGATATGTAAAAGAGTAATGGAAGGTTAAATGAATAACCAAGTAAAAATGAGTTTGTATAAAATAAGTTGTTTGTAAAACAATGTCTTGTGAAAAATATGTTATATGTCTAAACTGAAATGATTTAAACAACGCTATGATATGTAATATCATACAAGCACTTATATATAGGAAGTACCAGCGGCATATCCACCATGCTTGTATCATGTTACACACGCCTCGTTACTTAAATCACTTTACCCAAACAAACCACCAATGTAAAATGTCGATGTTTAAACCAATTGCCAAATGTATTGAATAATATGTCAAAATGTTTATGTGTCAAATGTAAATCATGTAATGTATAACCAAAAATGATATGTATGGCTAGCGAAATGCATCAACTAAACCATAGGTAAAATGCACAAAACAAAGTATTGAAGTAAAACTCAGTTTAAATCAATGTTATGTTTTGTGGAAATGCATGCTATACTGATACAAACATCTATGCGGTGTTGTGAAAACTCCATATATTCAAGCCTTGAGACAACAGGATAACCTTCGAATAAAAATTATCAAAAAGAAATGTTTTCGGATTCTGTCATTCCATCCATCCAAACAAACCTAGGATTTTAGGAACGGGATTTGTCAAGTCCTATGGTACCACTACCTACTACCGAGCGGCGTGATCAATGTTAATGAATGTACATTGTCCCATTTAAACACACCAAATGTCATACCAAAATGTAAGCATGTGATGTGATGTAAAACAATGTACTAGTATGATGAACATACATAGCATGAAAAGGTAATGTAAATCAAATGTACTAAGTATGCAACAAAGGACATACATAGCAAAAACATAATGAAATCATGTACTAATAGTGTACTAGTGAACATAGCAAGTATATGATATGAAAAACATGAAAAGCATGAAAGTAGGCACATGTGTTTCACCCCAAAACGTTTGGAAAACAGTAAAAGAGGGGTCTATGTACTCACTTGAGGGTGCTTAGAAGTCTTGAACAACAACCAAGCAAAGCTAGAGGGATCACGGAATCAAACGGCATCCTATATAGATAACTACATAAATAACGGACCTAAATCGGGAGATTGGATAGTATGAGGCTTCGTAAACCAAATAAGTATTGGAACTCATATGATATGGTTTAATAAAGCCTACATCCTAAAATGGAACCTAACCTAAGTGCTTATTGTGACAACTCGAGTTTCCGACTTTCACCTTCGCATTTATTGCACGTTGACTTTGACTGTTTAGTTGTTTGACTTGTTTGACTTGTAATGTACACATTGTGATACAATGAAATGTATTGTGTTTGCATGATTATGTGTTTGGTTGTTCAACATGAGACTTGTGTAGAAACTTTAACTATTGAAGCCCATTAAGAACCCAACGAAACAGAAGCTTGATTCGCCATCCCAATCTCGACGAAACAGAAGTGTTTCGCCGAGCCCAGTTTCGCCGAAGCCCATTAAGGGCCCAACACGTAATGACAGGTATTTAGCGAATCAACCAGTTCATTCGTCACACTTTTGGCAAAACAGAAACCCTAGAACTCTCCCAAGTGTGACGGCAGCTGTGTGTGTTCCCCAAGCCTCCTTAGAGATTAAACAATCATTCCATCCATCTCGGTTAGTCGTCCGTATATTAATTCGGTTTCATGATTCTTTGACTACTCGATTCATGTCTGTGTTATGCTTGATTTCTGGAACGAATATGAGTATGATGATGTTGATTTGGTTATGCACGATTAAATCGATTACATAACTTTATGCGAAACTTGATGTTGAATAGGGTTTCATGAATCTTGCAATGGTTGTACATGTTAGCGATTGTTAGTACGGAATTCTGATTATTTTTCTAGATCACAATCATCAGATTTATCCTTGAACGTATGTTTCGATGATATAGGTTGATTGACAGGGTGATTTGTGTTCTTGTTGTGTTCGGATATGAATAAACTGTTAAGATAAATGTTTGGTTCCATTATGATTGATTGAATATACATGAATTGTTGATGATGATGATCGATGATGATTAATGACGGCTGTTAGCATGATTAGGGCTTTTCTGTGAGGATTGTGTAACTGTTAAACGATGTTAACCGGTCGACGTAACTGACTGGTTGACGAAACGGGATTTTTCGACGAAACAGAAGGGGTGTTTCGCCAAGGGTAGTTGACGAAACAGGACTGTGTTTCGCCAATGGGTTGAACGACGAAACAGAATGTGTTTCGCCAATATGTGTTTCGCTAATCTGTGTTTCGCCGATTTGGATACTTTGCACAGTAACCTGATTTAACTCTGTTAGAAGTTAACTGGATTAATTAACTGCTGTTAAGTGATATGCATGACTTATATGATATTTGATACATGTTTAGTACTTCTGTGATTATACCTATACCTGAACAACTTGGATATAAACTGATTATACCTACGTGCGTACTTTAGGACGTGATTGATTAACTGTGAGCACATACTTAGCATACCGAGCAAACCAAGGTGAGTTCACACAACCAAGGCATGGGGTTCCCAGGGTGGGAATGGGTTTGATTATTTACTTGCACTTACCTAGCTTATGGAACCTAGTTATATGGTCCTCGGGTGAGGAAGGGTCATTGATAAGATACGACTAGACTAGTGATACCTATAGAACTGATCTTCGCACACACACCGGGGTTGGCCGCGATAATATGACTAATCTTCGCACACATGCCTAGGAAGGCCGCGAACTATACACTAAACTTCGCACACATGCCGGGTGGCCGCGATACAAATATACCTAGTCTAGAATACTTGGGAAACTTCCCCTAATCTTCGCATACATGCCTAGAGGGCCGCGATACGAACTAATACGATACATGACTTAATGAACGAACACAAGGCTTACTATACTATTACGATTACTGAACTATTAACTGTGAACTCCCTCAACTAGTTGTTGACTCTCTGCTGCATTCCTTGCAGGACCTTAGGTACTTATGAAGCTTGCACAGGAGGGAGCAGGTCGTTGTGGGACATGGATGGAGCAGGTAATTATGGGACGTGGATCGTGGATGCCATGTTAAAACATTTAAACATTTGAACTTATGTTATATATTGGGTTTTCATACTTATGCTTCCGCTACACTTTGAAACTATAATTATGTTTTGAACACCTATCGTATTGAATGATTGGTTTGCATTTACTTTTACGATATATTAATTACATGTTCGATATGATTGGTGGCTTGATCCTGGTCATGTCACGCCTCCAAGCGGTGGTACTCCGCGTGTGGATTTTGGGGGTGTGACAGATTGGTATCAGAGCCATTGGTTATAGAGAACTTGGTTTTAATATGGGGAAAACGTTTTTATTAAAACCAGACTATAACCAGAACAGTGCTCTCAACGATCCACAACGACGCTTCGCTCCACATGCAAGACTCAACATCCTAGGTAATAAGGTTTATGTTTTTCACCTGCTTGCTAGAAATACATAGAACTTTGCTCGTAGTATGCTTAGATTTCATTACTTACTATTCGTTATTACATGGGAACACCTATGTGCTTACACTCTTCTGTCATCGCACTACTCGCGAACCATTCTCACTTATTCTACTTTTACTGTGAAGATCATGTCTGGACGTGTGAACATGACTCAAGCCCAGTTGACGGCTCTCATTGCTGAACAAGTAGCTGTGGCACTTGCAGCTGCACAAGCAGGTAGTATACCCTACGGATGGGATACACACTAGGATCTTTGATTCCTACATTCCTAAATCAACCTTTGTATTTAATATTGTCCTATTCCATGCACAATAGGTCAGAACGCTCCACAACCTGTCTGCACATTCAAGAACTTCATGGACTGTCGTCCAAGCACGTTCAGTGGCACGGAAGGAGCAGTGGGACTACTCCATTGGTTTGAGAAGCTCGAGTCAGTATTCGAGATGTGTGAATGCCCTGAGGCTCGCAGGGTCAAGTACGTCACTGGCACGTTGGAAGGGATTGCGCTAACTGGGTGGAATGCGCAAGTTCAGATTCTAGGGCTGGCAGCTGCTAACGCCACCCATTGGAACGAATTCAAAGAACTGATCAAAAGGGAATACTGCACACGCGATGGCATCCACAAGTTGGAAGTGGAGCTTTATCATTTGAAAATGACGGGGTCAGAGATTGAAGCTTATACGAAACGGTCGAACGAACTGGCCATCTTGTGTCCAACCATGGTGGACCCTCCAATCAAGCGTATCGAATTGCACCTCAAGGGTCTAGCCTCAGAGATTCAGAGCCATGTGACATCGGCTAACCTCGACAACATCCAAGACATCCAAGGTCTTGCGCATCGACTCACCGATCAAGCAGTGGAACAGAACAAGTTGCCAAAACGCATCAGTGCTACCACTACTACTGCTACTACTTCTGCTACACCCAGCGACAACAAGAGAAAATGGGATGGGGATTCCAGCAAGGGATCAGTTTCTGTTCAGTCTCAAGCACAGCAGCGCAAGACAAATGACTACCAGAATCCGAGTCAGCAATCATCAGGCAGTCAGGGGCAGGGTGGATATCGGGGATTTCACCCACTATGCAATAGGTGCAACAGACACCACAGTGGACGGTGTCGCAAGGAACGTTGTCAGAGATGTCTCAAGTTAGGGCATGAAGCTAAAGACTGCAGGAGTGCGCGACCTGCGAACCAGAATCAGCAACTCCCACCACCAGCTCCACAGAACCAGCAGCAGCAGCCACAGCGAGGAAACCGGGGATGTTTCCAGTGTGGGGCTGAAGGTCATTTCAAACGTGATTTCCCTCAATTGAACCAGAACCAGAATCACAACAACAACAATCACCAGGGCAATGGGAACAACAACAATGGGGGAAACAACAACAACAATGGCAACGAAGCTCGGGGTCGTGCTTTCGTGCTGGGTCAGGGCGACGCAAGGAATGATCCCAATGTGGTTATGGGTAAGTTTCTTCTCGACGACTTTTACGTTACTGTTTTGTTTGATTCAGATGCGGATACCAGTTATATATCGTTCAAAGTTAGTCAAATGTTAAAACGTACACCAACACCCCTAAACACCAAACATGTCGTAGAGTTAGCAAATGGTAAAAGTGTAGAAGCCGCACATGTAGTCAAGGGTTGTAACATCGTCTTAGCTGGTCAGACCTACTCGATCGATCGCATACCCATAGTTTTGGGTAGCTTCGACATCGTCATCGGTATGGATTGGTTATCCCAACATCACGCAGAGATCTTATGCAAGGAAAAGATAGTTCGCATTCCTCGTTCTGGCAAGGAACCTCTCGAAGTTCAAGGCGACAAGAGTGGTGCTGTGGTTGGCATCATCTCCTTCATGAAGGCTCAGAAATGTTTACGAAAGGGGCACACAGCCATTATAGCACTCGTTACTGATGCATCAGCGAAGGAAAAGAAATTGGAGGATATTCCAGTTGTACGCGACTTTCCTCAGGTGTTTCCTAAAGATTTACCCGGTTTACCGCCTCATCGCCAGGTCGAGTTTCAAATCGAGCTAGCTCTAGGAGCAGCACCAATAGCCCGAGCACCGTATCGTTTAGCTCCAACTGAACTGGAAGAACTGTCAAAGCAGCTACAAGAGCTCTTGGAAAAGGGCTTTATTCGTCCAAGCTCTTCGCCTTAGGGAGCTCCAGTGTTATTCGTGAAAAAGAAGGACGGTACCTTCAGGATGTGCATAGACTACCGGGAACTTAACAAGGTGATGGTGAAGAACCGTTATCCTCTTCCACGTATTGACAACCTATACGACCAGTTGCAAGGGTCGAGTTACTACTCTAAGATAGACTTAAGGTCAGGTTACCATCAGCTGAGAGTCCGGGATGAGGACGTCTCCAAAACCGCATTCAGAACTTGCTACGTTCACTACGAGTTTCTTGTTATGCCATTCGGGTTAACGAACGCGCCTGCCGTATTTATGGATCTGATGAACAGAGTGTGCAAGCCGTATCTAGACAAGTTCGTTATCGTTTTCATCGACGACATTCTGATCTACTCCAAGAGTCAGGAGGAACATGAGCAGCACTTATGATTGATTTTGGAACTTCTACGATCATAGCAACTGTACGCCAAGTTTTCTAAATGTGACTTCCGGCTTCGTGAATTCCATTTCTTTTGGCCACGTGGTAAACAAGGATGGGATTCATGTTGATCCATCCAAGGTAGATTCGATCAGAAATTGGCCTGCGCCTCGCACTCCAACATAAATACGCCAATTCTTGGGTTTGGCGGGTTATTACAGACGGTTTATCAAAGACTTCTCGAAGATCGCACAGCCACTTACGCTACTGACACAGAAGGGTGTCACCTACCGTTGGGGAGATCCCTAGGAAACCGCTTTCCAGTACTTAAAGGATAGGCTTTGCAGCGCACCTATTCTCTCATTGCCAGAGGGCACGGATGATTTTGTGGTTTATTGTGACGCGTCGATACAGGGTTTGGGTTGTGTATTGATGCAACGGGACAAAGTTATTGCCTACGCTTATCGTCAACTTAAAGTTCACGAACGAAATTACACGACGCACGATTTAGAGCTGGGAGCTGTTGTTTTCGCGCTTAAGATATGGCGACACTACCTGTACGGTACCAAGTGCACTATTTACACCGATCACAGGAGTCTCGAGCATATCCTTAAGCAAAAGGATCTGAACATGCGCCAACGAAGATGGATCGAACTTTTGAACGATTATGAATGCGCCATCAAGTACCATCCAGGCAAAGCCAACGTTGTGGCTGACGCTCTCAGCCGAAAAGACACTCTACCTAGACGCGTACGAGCACTACAGCTTACCATTCAGTCTAGTCTTCCAGCACAGATACGAGATGCTCAGGTAGAAGCATTGAAACCGGAAAACGTAAGGGCTGAAGCCTTACGCGGCTCAAGGCAACGATTAGAACGGAAGGAAGACGGTGCCTACTATGTAGCAGGGCGTATTTGGGTCCCACTTTATGGCGACTTGCGTGAGCTGGTGATGGATGAAGCTCACAAGTCTCGCTACTCGGTACATCCAGGGTGGACAAAATGTACCACGACATCAGAACTACTTATTGGTGGCCTAGCATGAAGGCACACATCGCTACCTATGTCAGCAAGTACTTGACCTGTGCAAGAGTCAAGGCAGAGTATCAGAAACCAGCAGGTTTACTTCAGCAACCAAAGATACCACAGTGGAAATGGGAGGAAATTTCCATGGATTTTGTTACAAGCCTACCTAGATCCCAGCGTGGGAACGATACTATTTGGGTGATCGTGGATCGACTCACCAACTCTGCCCACTTCTTGGCAATCAAAGAAACAGACAAGTTTTCCACACTAGCAGATATATACTTGAAGGAAGTAGTCTCAAGGCACGGGGTGTCCACCTCTATCATTTCATATCGCGATGCACGATTCACATCAGAACTATGGCAAGCAATGCACAAGGCTTTTGGCTCTCGGTTAGATATGAGCACGGCTTATCACCCTCAGACGGATGGGCAGTCTGAGCGCACGATTCAAACTCTAGAAGACATGCTTCGGGCATGTGTTATTGATTTCGGCAACAGTTGGGGAAAGCATCTCCCTTTAGTGGAGTTTTCATACAATAACAGTTATCACACCAGCATACAAGCCGCTCCATTCGAGGCATTGTACGGGCGTAAATTCCGGTCACCTCTCTGTTGGGCAGAGGTGGCGGATAGTCAGATCACGGGTCCAGAACTCATAGTGGACACCACGGAAAAGATTGCACAAATACGACAACGCATGGCGGCAGCTCGCGACCGTCAGAAAAGCTACGCGGATAAGCGTAGGAAGCCATTAGAATTTCAGGTCGGGGACCGGGTTTTACTTAAAGTCTCACCCTGGAAGGGTGTGGTTCGTTTTGGGAAATGGGGCAAACTCAATCCGCGGTATGTCGGACCGTTCGAAATCGCAGAAAGAATAGGCAAAGTGGCCAACAGACTAAACTTACCAGCTGAACTCGGTGCAGTTCACAATGTTTTTCACGTGTCGAATCTGAAGAAGTGCCTGTCAGATGAGACCCTCATAGTTCCTTTGAAGGAGCTCACTATCGACGAGCGGTTGCAGTTCGTCGAGGAACCTGTTGAAATCACTGACCAGGATGTTAAGGTCCTCAAGAACACGAGAATCCCTCTTGTTCGAGTTCGTTGGAACTCCCGTCGCAGCCCAGAGTTCACCTGGGAGCGTGAAGATCAAATGAAACTCAAGTATCCCCAGTTATTCGGAACCAATGCAACTACTACTGAGGCTGAAGCTACTACTGCAGAATTTCGGGACGAAATTCCAAATCAACGGGGGGGTGATGTGACACCCCATGAAAACCAGTAAAACTACGCAACACTACTAGCTTCCTCAGTAACCGCATGCTAAATTTCAGGACGAAAGCATGCTAAATTTCGGGACGAAATTTCTTTCAAGTTGGGGATAATGTCACAACTCGAGTTTCCGACTTTCACCTTCGCATTTATTGCACGTTGACTTTGACTGTTTAGTTGTTTGACTTGTTTGACTTGTAATGTACACATTGTGATACAATGAAATGTATTGTGTTTGCATGATTTTGTGTTTGGTTGTTCAACATGAGACTTGTGTAGAAACTTAAACTATTGAAGCCCATTAAGAACCCGACGAAACAGAAGCTTGATTCGTCATCCCAATCTCGACGAAACAGAAGTGTTTCGCCGAGCCCAGTTTCGCCGAAGCCCATTAAGGGCCCAACACGTAATGACATGTATTTAGCGAATCAACCAGTTCATTCGTCACACTTTTGGCAAAACAGAAACCCTAGAACTCTCCCAAGTGTGACGGCAGCTGTGTGTGTTCCCCAAGCCTCCTTAGAGATTAAACAATCATTTCTAGACTTCAATCCTGGTTTCTAATCTTTTGAAGTTGCTATTAGGGTTTCGTTTCTTTTTCTTACTGCTAGGGTTTCAGTCGTTCTTGATCGTAGGGGTTTTGCCTTCGTTTGTTTGTCCGTTTTGCATGCTAGGGTTTTCTTTGAATGGAGAGGAATCGGGATAAGGGATTGGACGACCTAGGGTTCCAATCGTTTTCTGAAAAGATGCATGGTGATGTGTTTATTACTTCAAAGGGATCAAAGCCGTTGAATATGCAGGATTTACGTGATAAACCTTCATTATTCAGCAAACCATTGAACATTGATGGGTACCCATTGTTGGCTCGGCGTGGTGTTACTCAGCAAGAACAGAAAGTCATCAATGTAATTGATGAATTGGAGAAAGTGACAGTTCAGGTTCCTCTAGTGATATCTCCTATGGTAGTAACGATGGGCAGAATCAGGAGTCTTCTCAACCTGATCATAATCCGGAGGAGGGAGAAAATGTCAAGGGTTTCCGAGGCTCATATGCGGATAGTGTGAAGATCAATAAGTCAGTTAAGCGTGAGGTAAATTTCAGGTTGCTTGAATCGGTAGAGAGTGTGGAGGAGGCAGACGTTGTTATCCCTAAGGAAGCAGTACGTCAGGTACAAAAGAGGTTCTTGAGAATGGCCCATGGCTGATTAGGAAAATGCCATTGTTTCTAAATGTATGGAGTCCGACTGCAAGTTTAAAGAAGGAAGGTATTAAGTCGGTTCAAGTATGGATCAGGTTACACAATGTTCCTTTGGTCGTGTACACAGACGATGGTTTGAGTTTGTTAGCCTCTAAGGTGGGGATCCCGAAAAGGTTAGATAGTTATACGGCGGATATGTGCATTGACAATTGGGGTAGAACTAGTTATGCACGTGCTATGGTCGAGATAAATGCTGATAAGGAACTTAAATCTCATGTAGTGGTTGCTATCCCTAAAATGGATGAAGAAGGATTCGTGATGGAAAGAGTTAGAGTTGAATATGAATGGAAACCTCACCGTTGTGAAACTTGTTGTTTGTTTGGCCATACTATGTCCCTCACGACAACAGAATTATAATAGGTTGGAACAGTGAGTGCATACCAAATTTCGGGACGAAATTTCCAATTAGTTGGGGATAATGTGACAACTCGAACTTTAGACTTGCTTTGATGTAACGTTACGTGCTCATGAGAACTGAATTATATGATTTTAAATGAATATTTGTTTACGTGTGTTGTGTGTGTATGAATGTTATGCGTTGCACGAGCCCAAACTACACAAACCGGCCACACAAAGCCCTTTGGGCCACTCCTTGTGCACGCGGACCATTAGACAACCGAGTGGGCTCGGCCCACTCCCCACTCGCAACACAAAACCGAGTTAGGGGTTTTGTTTTACCACTTTTGCAAATCACAAACACACACACACACAAACCCTAGCTAGTTTCCTCTCTCTCTCTCGGCTTGCTTGGAACCCGACGGCACACACACACACTTTGAAGCTTGTGAAACGAATCGATCCTCTACCTTCATCCGGTTAGTGTTATTGTGCTGATTGAATGTTTTGGTTGTATGTTGTTGCTATTATACGTGTATGCTAACCGAGGATTCTGGTCCATATGATTGTTTTTGATGGTAGTTAATAATGTGTTGTTGATCGGTTCGCATATACAAATCAATCTAGGTTGCATGATGTAGAATCAAATCGGTATTGTATGATGATGATGATTCGCTGTTATGATTGGATAAACATATTGATGATTCATTAATAGGCTCTATGATTGTTAAACCGGGTATGTTTAAGGGTGTTGATAGATTGTTCTTGATTACGGGTTGTTATGATTTAAGGAATGGTTATATGGTTCATATGTTTGATTAAGGTTCATATGTTTTGGTGTTACAATTGTCCTGTTGATCGATGATTGCTTGAATGGTAAACAGTTAGTTGGTAATTGATTTTTGGAAACTGTCAATGATAATTGAATTGCCTAAATGAATTGCACGAAATCAGGAAACCGGTTACACGTTCGGTTGCGACTCGGATTGCGAGTCGGAACCCCACTCGAGACCACAAACAGCACGAGCCGCAATCACGGTTGCGAGTCCCGTTGCGACTCGTAACCAAACCAGGATGAACCGAGACCATCTATTGCGACTCGTATCCAGTCGTTACGACTCGAGATCCTCGTTGCGACTCGTAACCCCGTTGCGAGTCGAGACCACCGTTGCACATTCACTGTCTTGGGCTTTCACTGTCACGGGTCCAATCATTTGGGCCCAACGATTTGAATTGTGGACTGTGTGACAACTCGAAATTTAGAACCTTTCGTTGTAACTTGCTTGTACGTTATGTGACTAGTTAAAATGATAACGTGAACCTTTTTGTGTGATAAGTGCTTTGTTATGTGTGTATTGTATATATATGTGTACGTGTTTTATGTGAACCGAGAACCCGACACGAAACAACAAAGAACCTGACTCGAGACCACGAGGTCTCGAGTGGACTTGGGCCGAGAACCTTTGGCCGGTTGGGCCTTTGGGCCGTGAACCCCACTCGAAACCCACTAAGGGTGCACACTCTTGGAACTTGACTATATATACCATACCTTAGTTAGTTTTTGCCATTTGTTGAACATTAGAACACACACACACTTCTATCTTCTCTCCCACTAGAACTCTAGCACACAAACACACTTCCAAGACTCTCGGATCTAATCGGTTAGCACAAGAACTCTCGGGCTTGGAACTTCGGACCGGCACACACACACACATCACCAACCGGTTAGTATTTTTATGGTTAATCTTGTTGTGCTTTGTGATGTATGATAAAATGCATGAAATGATGCTTAATGTTAGTGTTTCTTGATGATCATTGTTGAATGCTTAGTGATAGTATGTTCATATTATGCTTGTGCTTAAATAGATGTATGAATGAGATGATGTCTTATGTGTGTTAAAAAGTTTAGTGTTGGAATGTGTTCATGGGTTAAATAGAGTTTAAACTACTAGATCTTGATGATACATGAAATCGGGTTGCACTTGGCATGAAATCGGACATATATGAAAACCGAGTTGTGTGTTATGTTTAGTGTTTTGATGCTTGTTCATAGTTTTGGGTGAATAAGTGATTAATATGTTATGATCTTGATGAATATGTGTTTGAATATGTGAAGAACACTTTGAATGATAGTTAAGAATATGAAAACCCTTGTGATTTTGATCCATCTTTGACTAGTAACCTGATTAGGAAAACTGTTAGTGGAATGCTATTGGTAGTTTCCTGATTTGGGCCTGATTATATTGTACTAATGGGACTGATACACCTGCATCAACACGTGAACTTGAAAACGACAGCTTACCGACTCGCAATCACCCGTTGCGACTCGCAACCACAGCGTGATGACTCGAGACCACGCGGTTGCGACTCGCAACCATATCAGGACAAGCCGAAACCACAGGTTACGAGTCCGGTTGCGACTCGAGACCTTAGCATGATGAACCGAGACTACGGTTGCGACACCGGTTGCGACTCGCAACCATCCATGATCAACACACAGCATGACTCGAGACCATGCTTGCGAGTCCGGTTGCGACTCGAGACCACACTTTTTGGGCCTTAGTTAATGGGCCAGACCGATGGGCTTCTGTGTTATCTGCTTTTACGTGTTGGGGCCTAAGTAGTTGGGCTGAACTTGTGGACCTTATGTGCTACTGTTGATACTGTGAACTGTTAAACGTGCTTGCCAAACGTGCTGAACAATTGTGCACTACTTGGTTCGAATCTGATTATACGTGATATCCGTGTTAGGACGTTATTGACTACTTGCGACTTGATTGACTCTCTGTGATTAACTGCCGAGCAAACCAAGGTGAGTTCACACCCTTACAAAGCATGGGATTCCCTGGGTTGGGAACGGGGTTAAGGAACGTGGATTCCTCGTCTACCTTGGGTAGGACGTCAGTGGTTCAGGAATGTAATTCCTCGTCCGGATGGACGGATAAACGTACTAGACTAAAACTCTATCACGAAGTCCCTCCTTTTTGTATCGACTAATCGCCGGGCCAATGGCGAGCGGGTCATTAGTTAGATAGCGCTATTTAGGTCTGACAAGCCTCACACCGTGCCGCAGAGGACGGGCGTGAACTAATGGATCTGGGGCACGTCAATGATGATAGACATTGATGTTTTCAGGGCACATAAACATGACTACAGTCAGCAATCGATACGGTAACGAGTCTAGTATGCACATGGGGTAGCCCCCACGGCTGGAGAGCCAGATGATGTACATGGGGTAGCCCCCACGGCCGAAATGCCTGATAACTACATGGGGTAGCCCCCACGGCCGGAGTGCCGGAGTAACTGGGAACGAACATGTCACGTTTTTAAACTATGGGGTAACCCCCACGGCAAGATGCCAGATAAAGTAAACTGTTTTCGAAACAACTAAAACGAACGCCCACCCGTGAACTCACTCAACTAGTTGTTGACTCGTTACTACATGCTTTGCAGGACCATAGGTACTCAACTGGAGCTTGCATGGAGGAGGATCGTTGTGGGACAGGGATTGCTGCGTGCTATGTTAAACTAAGAAACTTTTGAACTTATGTTATAACCTTAAACTTATGCTTCCGCTTGCAACTTAAACTTATTTGTTTTTGAACACCAATCGTGATGGTTAAACTTTTATAACTACTTATGCTTGTTCAGTATGATTGGTGGCTGGATCCTGGTCAGTCACGCCTCCAAGCGGTAGTACTCCGCAGGTGGGATTTTGGGGGTGTGACAGATTGGTATCAGAGCCATTGGTTATAGTGAACTTGGTTTTAATAAAGGAGAAACGTTTTTGTTAAAACCAGACTATAACCGGAACAGTGCTCAACGGTCCACAACGACACTTCGCTCCTCATGCAAGGCTCGACGTTCTAGGTAATATGATGTATGTATATTGCCTACTTGTTAGTTGCGTAGTACATTGCTCATGGTATGCTTGATTAGTATAACTACTGTTGTTTGAACACGTGCGTGCTTACTCTGTCTTACTATCGTACTTTCGCGAACCTCTCTCACACGTATTACTCTTGTTATGAAGAACCATGTCTGGACGCGTTAACATGACACAAGCCCAGTTGACGGCTTTGATCAACGAACGAGTTGCCGCAGCGCTCGCAGCTGCACACGCAGGAGGTCAGTATGCTCAGGCACCGGTGTGCACTTTTAAGACCTTTACGGACTGTCGACCCACGACTTTTAGCGGCACTGAAGGAGCAGTAGGTCTCCTACACTGGTTTGAGAAACTGGAGTCTGTGTTCGAAATGTGTGAATGCCCTGAAGCGCGCAGGGTGAAATATGCTACTGGTACTCTCGAGGGTTTGGCCCTCACGTGGTGGAATGCTCAAGTGCAGATGTTAGGGTTGGTTGCTGCCAACGCCACCCCATGGGAAACTTTCAAGGAAATGATCAGGGAGGAATACTGCAGTCGTGACGACATTCACAAACTGGAAGATGAGTTCTACAATCTTAAGATGTCGGGATCAGAAATTGAGGCATACACTAAGAGATCGCATGAGCTTGCCTTGTTGTGTCCTACTATGGTGGATCCTCCCTACAAGCGAATTGAACTCTATCTCAAGGGCTTGGTGCCAGAGATCCAAAGTCATGTGACTTCAGCAAGGTTGACTACTATCCAGCAGGTTGTACAGTTGGCTCACCGTCTCACTGACCAAGCGGTGGAGCAGAACAAGTTACCGAAGCGTATAGGTGCTGCAACTACTTCTGGTGCTTCTAGTGGGGATAAACGGAAATGGGATGGAACTTCAAGCAGGGGTTCAACTTCAGTGCAAACTCAGTCTCAGCAGAGAAAGACGGATGATCACAAGAGCCCCGGTCAGCAGTCATCTAGTGGTCAAAGTCATGGTGGATACAAGGGGAATCACCCCAAGTGCAATCGTTGTAGCCTACACCACAGTGGGCCATGCACCAGGGGCAACTGTCATCGATGCAACAAGCCTGGTCATGTTGCAAAGGATTGCAGGAGCGCATATCCTGCCAACCAGAATCGTCAGCAACCTCAGCAGAATCAGCGACAGCAGCAGGGTAACAACAAAGGGTGCTTTCAGTGTGGAGCTGAAGGTCATTTCAAGAAAGATTGTCCCCAACTGAACCAGAACAACAACAACAATCAGAGGAATGGTAACAATGGGAACAACAACAACAACAACAATGGTGCTAGGGGACGAGTGTTCGTGATTGGTCAAGGTGAAGCAAGGAATGATCCCAACGTAGTGACGGGTAAGTTCCTTCTCGACGACTTTTATGTTACAGTCTTATTTGATTCGGGTGCCGATACTAGCTATGTGTCACTAGAAGTTAGTAAGATGCTTAAGCGTATTCCTACACCCCTGAGCGACAAGCACACCGTAGAGCTAGCTAATGGTAAGAGTTTGGAAGCCTCGCACGTAGTCAAGGGTTGCCAGCTTATCCTCGCTAACCAGACCTTCTCTATCGATCTTATTCCTATTGTCTTGGGTAGTTTCGACGTTGTCATTGGGATGGATTGGTTATCCCAACACCGAGCAGAGATTCTTTGTAACGAGAAGATCGTTCGTATTCCTGGTTTAGGTAGTGAACCTCTCATGATTCGTGGCGACAAGAGAAGTGCTGTTGAGAACATCATCTCTCTTCTTAAGGCTCAGAAATGCTTACGAAAGGGCCACACTGCGATTTTGGCTCTAGTTACTGATACCACAGAAAAAGAGAAGAAGCTAGAAGATTTTCCGGTTGTACGCGACTATCCTGAGGTATTCCCTGAGGAATTACCTGGTCTTCCGCCCCATCGCCAAGTCGAGTTTCAGATTGAACTAGCTCCTGGAGCCGCGCCTGTAGCCCGTGCACCTTATCGTTTAGCTCCATCAGAGTTGGAAGAACTCTCCACGCAACTACAAGAACTCTTGGATAAAGGTTTTATTCGTCCTAGCTCATCGCCTTGGGGAGCTCCAGTACTTTTTGTAAAGAAGAAGGATGGTACCTTCAGAATGTGTATCGACTATCGTGAACTCAACAAAGTGACTGTGAAGAATCGTTATCCTCTACCGCGCATTGACGACTTGTTCGACCAGTTGCAGGGGTCGAGCTACTACTCAAAGATCGATCTGAGATCGGGATATCACCAGCTGAGAGTTAGGGAAGAGGATGTCTCTAAGACGGCCTTTAGGACTCGATATGGGCACTATGAGTTTCTGGTCATGCCGTTTGGGCTGACAAACGCACCGGCAGTTTTTATGGATTTGATGAATCGAGTGTGCAAGCCGTACCTGGACAAGTTTGTTATAGTCTTCATCGACGACATCCTGATCTATTCTAAGAGCAAGGAAGAGCATGAACAGCATCTACGACTTATTTTGGAACTCCTCCGGAAGGAACAGCTTTACGCAAAGTTCTCGAAGTGCGACTTCTGGCTTCGTGAAGTCCATTTCCTAGGGCATGTGGTGAACAAGGATGGGATTCACGTTGATCCATCCAAAGTGGAATCTATTAAGAACTGGCCTGCGCCCCGCACACCAAAGGAAATTCGCCAATTTATGGGATTGGCAGGTTACTACAGGAGATTCATTAAGGATTTTTCTAAGATTGCGCAGCCTCTCACCTTGTTAACACAGAAAGGCGTTGTTTATCATTGGGGAAATGCACAAGAGTTGGCTTTTCAGCATCTGAAGGATAGACTTTGTAGTGCACCTATCCTTTCACTGCCAGAGGGCACAGATGATTTTGTGGTTTACTGTGATGCATCAATTCAAGGTCTTGGTTGTGTATTGATGCAACGAGATAAAGTCATAGCCTACGCCTCACGACAACTCAAAGTTCACGAGAAGAACTACACGACACATGATTTAGAGCTGGGAGCTGTTGTTTTCGCACTTAAGTTATGGCGGCATTACCTATACGGAACCAAGTGCGCCATCTACACTGACCACAGGAGTTTAGAGCACATATTCAAGCAGAAGGAACTGAATATGCGGCAGCGACGATGGGTCGAGCTGCTGAATGATTACGAGTGCTCTATCAGGTATCACCCGGGCAAGGCCAATGTAGTGGCGGACGCCCTCAGTCGGAAGGACACTACGCCTAAGCGCGTAAGAGCTTTACAACTCACGATCCATTCTAGTCTACCTTCGCAGATACGAGCTGCTCAGATAGAAGCACTGAAACCAGAGAACATTAGAGCCGAAGCTCTACGCGGGTCAAGGCAACGCTTAGAACAGAAGGAAGACGGTGCTTATTATGTAACAGGACGCATTTGGGTCCCACACTATGGCGATTTACGAGAACTTGTGATGGATGAAGCGCACAAATCTCGCTACTCGGTACACCCTGGTTCGGACAAGATGTACCACGATATTAAAACTACGTATTGGTGGCCTAGCATGAAGGCCCACATAGCAACTTACGTCAGCAAGTGTTTGACTTGTGCGCGAGTCAAGACAGAATATCAGAAACCTTCAGGCCTACTTCAGCAACCAGAGATACCACAAAGGAAATGGGAGCAAATTTCCATGGATTTTGTTACTGGCTTACCTAGATCACAGCGCGGAAACGATACTATCTGGGTGATCGTGGATCGACTCACAAAATCCGCACACTTCTTGGCAATCAAGGAGACGGATAAATTCTCCACTTTAGCAGAAATATACCTCAAGGAAGTTGTTTCGAGGCACGGGGTGCCCACTTCTATCATCTCTGATCGAGATGCACGTTTTACTTCGGAACTGTGGCAGGCAATGCACAAGTCTTTTGGCTCACGTCTTGATATGAGCACAGCGTATCACCCACAGACGGACGGGCAGTCCGAGCGAACTATTCAGACTTTAGAAGACATGCTTCGCGCTTGTGTAATCGACTTTGGCAACAGCTGGGAAAGGCATCTGCCACTCGTGGAATTCTCGTACAATAACAGCTACCACACCAGCATTAAAGCTGCTCCGTTTGAGGCATTGTACGGACGTAAATGCCGGTCACCTCTCTGTTGGGCAGAGGTGGGGGATAGTCAGATCACTGGTCCAGAACATGTGGTAGACACTACTGAGCGGATTGCTCAAATACGACAACGCATGGCGGCCGCTCGTGACCGTCAGAAGGCATACGCCGATAAGGGCAGGAAACCACTTGAGCTCCAGGTTGGGGAGCGGGTATTACTCAAAGTTTCACCCTGGAAGGGTGTTGTTCGTTTTGGTAAACGCGGCAAACTCAACCCACGATATGTTGGACCTTTCGAAATCCTTGAGAAAATAGGCAAGGTGGCCTACAGACTGAAATTACCAGCAGAACTCGGTGCAGTTCACAACGTTTTCCATGTGTCAAATCTGAAGAAGTGTCTGTCAGATGAGACGCACGTAGTTCCTCTGAAGGAACTCACGATCGACGAACAGTTGAAATTCGTCGAAGAACCCGTCGAGATCACGGACCGGGATGATAAGGTCCTCAAGAGCACCAGAATACCTCTTGTTCGAGTTCGTTGGAACTCACGTCGCGGTCCAGAGTTTACCTGGGAGCGCGAAGATCGGATGAAACAAAAGTATCCCCAACTGTTTGAGAACAGTACAAACGCTACTGAGGCTGAAGCTACGGAATTTCGGGACGAAATTCCAGATCAACGGGGGGTGGATGTGACACCCCAGGAAAACCGGGAAAACCTTACAACTTGACTAGCTTCCTCAGTGAGTGCCATCAAATTTCGGGACGAAATTTCTTTCAACTTGGGGATGATGTGACAACTCGAAATTTAGAACCTTTCGTTGTAACTTGCTTGTACGTTATGTGACTAGTTAAAATGATAACGTGAACCTTTTTGTGTGATAAGTGCTTTGTTATGTGTGTATTGTATATATATGTGTACGTGTTTTATGTGAACCGAGAACCCGACACGAAACAACAAAGAACCTGACTCGAGACCACGAGGTCTCGAGTGGACTTGGGCCGAGAACCTTTGGCCGGTTGGGCCTTTGGGCCGTGAACCCCACTCGAAACCCACTAAGGGTGCACACTCTTGGAACTTGACTATATATACCATACCTTAGTTAGTTTTTGCCATTTGTTGAACATTAGAACACACACACACTTCTATCTTCTCTCCCACTAGAACTCTAGCACACAAACACACTTCCAAGACTCTCGGATCTAATCGGTTAGCACAAGAACTCTCGGGCTTGGAACTTCGGACCGGCACACACACACACATCACCAACCGGTTAGTATTTTTATGGTTAATCTTGTTGTGCTTTGTGATGTATGATAAAATGCATGAAATGATGCTTAATGTTAGTGTTTCTTGATGATCATTGTTGAATGCTTAGTGATAGTATGTTCATATTATGCTTGTGCTTAAATAGATGTATGAATGAGATGATGTCTTATGTGTGTTAAAAAGTTTAGTGTTGGAATGTGTTCATGGGTTAAATAGAGTTTAAACTACTAGATCTTGATGATACATGAAATCGGGTTGCACTTGGCATGAAATCGGACATATATGAAAACCGAGTTGTGTGTTATGTTTAGTGTTTTGATGCTTGTTCATAGTTTTGGGTGAATAAGTGATTAATATGTTATGATCTTGATGAATATGTGTTTGAATATGTGAAGAACACTTTGAATGATAGTTAAGAATATGAAAACCCTTGTGATTTTGATCCATCTTTGACTAGTAACCTGATTAGGAAAACTGTTAGTGGAATGCTATTGGTAGTTTCCTGATTTGGGCCTGATTATATTGTACTAATGGGACTGATACACCTGCATCAACACGTGAACTTGAAAACGACAGCTTACCGACTCGCAATCACCCGTTGCGACTCGCAACCACAGCGTGATGACTCGAGACCACGCGGTTGCGACTCGCAACCATATCAGGACAAGCCGAAACCACAGGTTACGAGTCCGGTTGCGACTCGAGACCTTAGCATGATGAACCGAGACTACGGTTGCGACACCGGTTGCGACTCGCAACCATCCATGATCAACACACAGCATGACTCGAGACCATGCTTGCGAGTCCGGTTGCGACTCGAGACCACACTTTTTGGGCCTTAGTTAATGGGCCAGACCGATGGGCTTCTGTGTTATCTGCTTTTACGTGTTGGGGCCTAAGTAGTTGGGCTGAACTTGTGGACCTTATGTGCTACTGTTGATACTGTGAACTGTTAAACGTGCTGAACAATTGTGCACTACTTGGTTCGAATCTGATTATACGTGATATCCGTGTTAGGACGTTATTGACTACTTGCGACTTGATTGACTCTCTGTGATTAACTGCCGAGCAAACCAAGGTGAGTTCACACCCTTACAAAGCATGGGATTCCCTGGGTTGGGAACGGGGTTAAGGAACGTGGATTCCTCGTCTACCTTGGGTAGGACGTCAGTGGTTCAGGAATGTAATTCCTCGTCCGGATGGACGGATAAACGTACTAGACTAAAACTCTATCACGAAGTCCCTCCTTTTTGTATCGACTAATCGCCGGGCCAATGGCGAGCGGGTCATTAGTTAGATAGCGCTATTTAGGTCTGACAAGCCTCACACCGTGCCGCAGAGGACGGGCGTGAACTAATGGATCTGGGGCACGTCAATGATGATAGACATTGATGTTTTCAGGGCACATAAACATGACTACAGTCAGCAATCGATACGGTAACGAGTCTAGTATGCACATGGGGTAGCCCCCACGGCTGGAGAGCCAGATGATGTACATGGGGTAGCCCCCACGGCCGAAATGCCTGATAACTACATGGGGTAGCCCCCACGGCCGGAGTGCCGGAGTAACTGGGAACGAACATGTCACGTTTTTAAACTATGGGGTAACCCCCACGGCAAGATGCCAGATAAAGTAAACTGTTTTCGAAACAACTAAAACGAACGCCCACCCGTGAACTCACTCAACTAGTTGTTGACTCGTTACTACATGCTTTGCAGGACCATAGGTACTCAACTGGAGCTTGCATGGAGGAGGATCGTTGTGGGACAGGGATTGCTGCGTGCTATGTTAAACTAAGAAACTTTTGAACTTATGTTATAACCTTAAACTTATGCTTCCGCTTGCAACTTAAACTTATTTGTTTTTGAACACCAATCGTGATGGTTAAACTTTTATAACTACTTATGCTTGTTCAGTATGATTGGTGGCTGGATCCTGGTCAGTCACGCCTCCAAGCGGTAGTACTCCGCAGGTGGGATTTTGGGGGTGTGACAGACTGTTTGTTATTGGACCAGCATACGTTTACTAATTGGGCCGATTGAGAATCTGAACTGTTTTGTATTGGGCTGCTTATGTCATTGGGCCGGGTATGATTGGACTTAGAACAATTGGATCCTCACATGCTATGTCTTATCTGCTTACGTGCGTACATGTGTGCCATGACTATACGTGATTACTATATACGTGCTATATACGAACCTGACTCGTATAATAACCATGATAGGACGTGGTTGACCATTTACTTGCTACTTGTACTTTCTGTGTATCTGCCGAGCAAACCAAGGTGAGTTCACACAGCCAAGGCATGGGATTCCCGGGTTGGGAATTGGGTTGGATATGATGGATATGGAATGATTACTCGTACTTACGCATATACCAGACTATAGACCATTGTCCTCAGGATAGTCAGGACACGTTACGTAAAGCCTACGTAACCCAGTATACTTGCCATATGTCTCCCGGGTCGGGAGGACACGTTACGTAAAGCCTACGTAACCCAATACCATCTACTGGCTTCCAGGACGGAAGGCCACGCTGCGTAAAGCCTACGTAGCCCCCACGCGTACCACTGTCCTCGGGGAAGGGCACGTCACGTAAAGCCTACGTGACCCTGTACGTTTTCCTGTTCTCGGTAAAGAAGAACACATGGTCGGAAGTTAGTCTAGTAAGTACCGTTAATGAGAAGCCCTCATTAACCTGGATGAACATGGGAAGCCCCCACCTTTATAACACACTAGTATGGGAAGCCCCCACTAGCTATACTTATGCATTACATTATGAACTTACTTTCTGTGAACTCGCTCAACTAGTTTGTTGATTATTTGCTGCATGCCTTGCAGGACCTTAGGCATACTTGGAGCTTGCACAGGGAAGAGCAGGTCGTTGTGGGCAGATGGATCGTTAATGATGTTGAACTCATAACTCGTATAACTATTTGGATTTACTTTACTATGCTTCCGCTACTTAAAACAGTGTTTGGTTTTTGAAACATCAATCATGTCATGGTGACTTATATTAACTACTTCTATTATTAATTGCTATGGTTTGATATGATTGATGGCTTGATCCTGGTCAGTCACGCTCCCAAGCGGTGGTATTCCGCGGGTGGATTTTGGGGGTGTGACAGATTGGTATCAGAGCCATTGGTTATAGAGAACTTGGTTTTAATATGGGAAAACGTTTTTATTAAAACCGGACTATAACCAGTACAGTGCTCTCAATGATCCACAACGACGCTTCGCTCCACGTGCAAGACTCGACATCCTAGGTAATAAGGTTTATGTTTATTGCCTGTTTGCTAGAACTGCTTAGAACTTTGCTCGCATTACGCTTAGATACACGTGCTTTGATTACATGAGAACACCTATATGCCTACGCTTTTCTGTCATCGCCTTACTCGCGAACCATTCTTACGTATGCTACTTGTTACTATGAAGATCATGTCTGGACGAATCAACATGACACAAGCCCAGCTAGAGGCTCTCGTTCAAGCTCAAGTTGCTGCGGCAGTTGCAGCAGCTCAAGCAGGTAGTATATCCTGCAGTATAGGCACACACTAGGATCTTTAGATCCTACATTAACTCTCGTATTTAACTTCGTCCTATTCGTACACAATAGGTCAACACGCGCAGCAGCCTGTCTGCACTTTCAAGAACTTCATGGACTGTCGTCCAAACTCTTTCAGCGGCACAGAGGGGGCAGTGGGACTCCTCCATTGGTTTGAAAAGTTAGAATCGGTATTCGAAATATGCGAGTGCCCTGAGGCTCGCAAGGTCAAGTTTGCCACCGGTACTTTGGAAGGGATAGCACTGACTTGGTGGAACGCCCAAGTTCAGATCTTAGGGTTGGCAGCTGCTAACGCCACCCCATGGAACGATTTCAAGGAACTCATCAAGCGTGAGTATTGCACGCGGGAAGATATTCACAAGCTAGAAGACGAGCTGTATAACTTGAAAATGGTTGGATCGGAAATCGAGGCGTATACTAAACGGTCTAATGAGCTGGCCGTTCTGTGTCCTACTATGGTGGACCCTCCATACAAGCGCATTGAGTTGTATCTCAAGGGATTGGCGCCAGAAATTCAGAGCCACGTGACGTCGGCTAACCTCGAAAACATCCAGGAAATCCAGCGCCTTGCTCACCGTATCACTGATCAGGCAGTGGATCAGAATAAACTGCCCAAGCGTGTTAATGCTACTGCTAACGTCACCACCTCAGTTACTCCTGCTACATCTGGTGACAGTAAAAGAAAATGGGATGGGGATTCCAGCAAAGGTTCAGCATCTGTTCAGCCACAAGCTCAGCAGCAGAAGATCGATCACTATCAGAGTCCCAGTCAGCAATCCTCTAGTGGTCACAGACAGAGGAGATATCAGGGTAGTCAACCCAGGTGCCACAACTGCAACAGGCATCACCACGGCCCATGTAACAAGGGTCGTTGTCAAAGGTGTCTTAAGATGGGTCACGAGGCCAAAGACTGTAGGAGTCCACGGCCTGCGAATCAGAATCAGCAGCCTCAGCAACCAGCTCCACAGAACCAGCAGCAGCAGCAGCAGCCACAGCGTGGAAACCGGGGGTGTTTCCAGTGTGGGGCTGAAGGTCACTTCAAACGCGATTGCCCTCAATTGAACCAGAACCGCAACAACAATAATAACCAGGGCAACGGGAACAACAACGGTGGAAACAACAACAACAACGGCAATGAAGCTCGTGGTCGCGCTTTTGTGCTAGGTCGAGGCGACGCAGTGAACGATCCCAACGTTGTCATGGGTAAGTTTCTCCTCGACAATATTTACGTTACTGTTTTATTTGATTCGGGTGCGGATACAAGCTATATGTCTGTGAAAATGTGTCAACTGCTAAAACGTGCACCAACACTTTTACCCACCAAACATGTAGTAGAGTTAGCTAACGGTAAAAGTCTAGAAGCCACGCACGTAGTTCAGGGTTGTAATCTTATCCTAGCTGGTCAAGCCTTCTCCATTGATCTCATTCCCATAGTTTTGGGTAGCTTCGACGTCGTGATTGGGATGGATTGGCTTTCCCAACACCAGGCAGAAATCTTATGCAGCGAAAAGGTTATTCGCATTCCTCGTCCGGGTCAGGAACCTCTAGAAGTTCAAGGTGACAAGAGTGGTGCTGTGGTTGGCATCATCTCTTTCTTGAAGGCTCAGAAGTGCTTACGTAAAGGTCACGCAGCCATTCTGGCTCTCGCTACAGACGCATCAGCAAAGGAAAAGAAATTGGAGGATATTCCAATTGTACGTGATTACCCTCAGGTGTTTCCTGAAGACTTACCTGGCTTACCGCCTCATCGTCAGGTCGAATTTCAAATCGAGCTCGCTCCAGGAGCAGCACCCATAGCTCGCGCACCATACCGTTTAGCTCCATCAGAATTGGAAGAACTGTCAAAACAGCTGCAAGAGCTCTTGAAAAAGGGCTTCATTCGTCCAAGCTCTTCGCCTTGGGGAGCTCCAGTACTATTTGTGAAAAAGAAAGACGGTACGTTCAGGATGTGTATAGACTACAGGGAACTGAACAAGGTGACGGTGAAGAACCGTTATCCTCTTCCACGCATAGACGACTTATTCGACCAGTTGCAAGGGTCGTGCTACTACTCGAAGATAGACTTGAGGTCTGGTTATCATCAGCTGAGAGTCCGGGATGAGGACGTCTCCAAGACAGCTTTCAGAACTCGTTACGGTCACTACGAGTTTCTTGTCATGCCATTCGGGTTAACGAACGCGCCTGCTGTATTTATGGATCTTATGAACAGGGTGTGCAAACCCTATCTCGACAAGTTCGTCATTGTTTTTATCGACGACATTCTGATTTACTCCAAGAGTCAGGGGGAACACGAGCAGCACCTTCGTCTTATTTTGGAACTCCTTCGGAAGGAACAGTTGTACGCCAAGCTTTCTAAATGCGACTTCTGGCTTCGTGAAGTCCACTTCTTAGGCCACGTAGTGAACAAGGATGGGATCCATGTTGATCCATCCAAGGTAGATTCGATCAGAAACTGGCCTGCACCGCGTACACCGACAGAAATACGCCAATTCTTGGGTCTGGCAGGTTACTGCAGACGGTTTATCAAGGATTTCTCGAAGATTGCTCAGCCGCTTACGTTACTGACACAGAAGGGTGTTACCTATCGCTGGGGAGAGCCCCAGGAGACTGCTTTTCGGCACTTAAAGGATAGGCTTTGCAGCGCACCTATTCTTTCACTGCCAGAGGGCACAGAAGATTTTGTAGTATATTGTGATGCATCCATTCGGGGATTGGGGTGTGTGTTAATGCAGCGCGACAAGGTTATCGCTTACGCCTCTCGTCAACTCAAGGTTCACGAACGGAACTACACGACGCACGATTTAGAGCTGGGAGCTGTTGTTTTTGCGCTTAAGATATGGCGACACTACCTGTACGGTACCAGGTGCACGATTTACACCGATCACAGGAGTCTCGAGCATATTCTTAAGCAGAAGGATTTGAACATGCGTCAACGACGATGGGTCGAGTTACTTAATGACTACGAATGCGCTATCAAGTATCATCCAGGCAAAGCCAATGTTGTGGCTGATGCCCTTAGTCGAAAGGACACTTTACCGAAGCGCGTGCGAGCGCTACAGCTTACGATTCAGTCTAGCCTTCCAGCACAGATACGAAATGCTCAGGTAGAAGCATTGAAGCCCGAAAACGTCAAGGCTGAAGCCTTACGCGGCTCACGACAACAGATGGAACAGAAGGCAGACGGCGCCTATTATGTAACGGGCCGTATTTGGGTCCCTCTTTATGGCGGTCTACGCGAACTTGTGATGGACGAAGCACACAAGTCTCGCTACTCGGTACATCCAGGGTCGGACAAAATGTACCACGACATCAGCACTACTTATTGGTGGCCTAGTATGAAGGCCCACATTGCTACGTACGTTGGAAAATGCTTGACCTGTGCGAGAGTCAAGGTTGAATATCAGAAACCAGCTGGCCTACTTCAGCAGCCTAAGGTACCTCAATGGAAATGGGAAGAAATTTCCATGGATTTTGTTACAGGCCTACCTAGATCCCAGCGTGGGAATGATACCATATGGGTGATCGTGGACCGACTCACCAAGTCTGCACACTTCCTACCTATAAAGGAAACGGATAAGTTCTCCACTCTCGCAGACGTCTATCTTAAAGAAGTTGTTTCGAGGCACGGGGTGCCCACGTCCATCATTTCGGATCGCGATGCACGATTCACGTCAGAGCTATGGCAAGCGATGCATAAATCATTTGGCTCACGATTAGACATGAGCACAGCATATCATCCTCAGACGGATGGGCAGTCTGAGCGTACGATCCAAACACTTGAAGACATGCTTCGGGCATGCGTCATCGATTTCGGCAACGGCTGGGAAAAGCACCTCCCTTTGGTGGAGTTTTCTTACAATAACAGTTACCATACCAGCATTCAAGCCGCTCCATTCGAGGCATTGTATGGGCGTAAATGCCGGTCACCTCTCTGTTGGGCAGAGGTGGGGGATAGTCAGATCACGGGTCCAGAGATTGTAGTGGACGCCACAGAAAAGATTGCACAGATACGACAACGCATGGCGGCAGCACGCGACCGTCAGAAAGCCTACGCGGATAAGCGTAGAAAGCCATTGGAATTTGAGGTCGGGGACCGGGTGTTATTGAAAGTTTCACCCTGGAAGGGTGTGGTACGTTTTGGCAAACGGGGCAAACTGAATCCGCGGTACGTCGGACCATTCGAAATCATAGAAAAGATTGGCAAGGTAGCCTACAAGTTGAACCTACCAGCTGAACTCGGGGCAGTTCACAATGTCTTTCATGTATCGAACCTAAAGAAGTGCCTATCAGATGAAAATCTCATCATTCCTTTTAAGGAACTCACTATCGACGAGCGGTTACAGTTCGTTGAGGAACCAGTCGAAATCACGGACCGGGATGTGAAGGTCCTCAAACACAAGAGAATCCCTCTTGTTCGAGTTCGTTGGAACTCCAAACGTGGCCCAGAGTACACCTGGGAACGCGAAGACAGGATGACAGAAAAGTACCCCCAGTTATTCGGGAACAAGGCAACCACTACTGAGGCTGAAGCTACTACTTCGGAATTTCGGGACGAAATTCCAGATCAACGGGGGAAGGATGTGACACCCCAGGAAAATCAGTGAACAATACAGTTTACCTAGCTTCCTCAGTGAGTGCATACCAAATTTCGGGACGAAATTTCCAATTAGTTGGGGATAATGTGACAACTCGAACTTTAGACTTGCTTTGATGTAACGTTACGTGCTCATGAGAACTGAATTATATGATTTTAAATGAATATTTGTTTACGTGTGTTGTGTGTGTATGAATGTTATGCGTTGCACGAGCCCAAACTACACAAACCGGCCACACAAAGCCCTTTGGGCCACTCCTTGTGCACGCGGACCATTAGACAACCGAGTGGGCTCGGCCCACTCCCCACTCGCAACACAAAACCGAGTTAGGGGTTTTGTTTTACCACTTTTGCAAATCACAAACACACACACACACAAACCCTAGCTAGTTTCCTCTCTCTCTCTCTCGGCTTGCTTGGAACCCGACGGCACACACACACACTTTGAAGCTTGTGAAACGAATCGATCCTCTACCTTCATCCGGTTAGTGTTATTGTGCTGATTGAATGTTTTGGTTGTATGTTGTTGCTATTATACGTGTATGCTAACCGAGGATTCTGGTCCATATGATTGTTTTTGATGGTAGTTAATAATGTGTTGTTGATCGGTTCGCATATACAAATCAATCTAGGTTGCATGATGTAGAATCAAATCGGTATTGTATGATGATGATGATTCGCTGTTATGATTGGATAAACATATTGATGATTCATTAATAGGCTCTATGATTGTTAAACCGGGTATGTTTAAGGGTGTTGATAGATTGTTCTTGATTACGGGTTGTTATGATTTAAGGAATGGTTATATGGTTCATATGTTTGATTAAGGTTCATATGTTTTGGTGTTACAATTGTCCTGTTGATCGATGATTGCTTGAATGGTAAACAGTTAGTTGGTAATTGATTTTTGGAAACTGTCAATGATAATTGAATTGCCTAAATGAATTGCACGAAATCAGGAAACCGGTTACACGTTCGGTTGCGACTCGGATTGCGAGTCGGAACCCCACTCGAGACCACAAACAGCACGAGCCGCAATCACGGTTGCGAGTCCCGTTGCGACTCGTAACCAAACCAGGATGAACCGAGACCATCTATTGCGACTCGTATCCAGTCGTTACGACTCGAGATCCTCGTTGCGACTCGTAACCCCGTTGCGAGTCGAGACCACCGTTGCACATTCACTGTCTTGGGCTTTCACTGTCACGGGTCCAATCATTTGGGCCCAACGATTTGAATTGTGGACTGTTTGTTATTGGACCAGCATACGTTTACTAATTGGGCCGATTGAGAATCTGAACTGTTTTGTATTGGGCTGCTTATGTCATTGGGCCGGGTATGATTGGACTTAGAACAATTGGATCCTCACATGCTATGTCTTATCTGCTTACGTGCGTACATGTGTGCCATGACTATACGTGATTACTATATACGTGCTATATACGAACCTGACTCGTATAATAACCATGATAGGACGTGGTTGACCATTTACTTGCTACTTGTACTTTCTGTGTATCTGCCGAGCAAACCAAGGTGAGTTCACACAGCCAAGGCATGGGATTCCCGGGTTGGGAATTGGGTTGGATATGATGGATATGGAATGATTACTCGTACTTACGCATATACCAGACTATAGACCATTGTCCTCAGGATAGTCAGGACACGTTACGTAAAGCCTACGTAACCCAGTATACTTGCCATATGTCTCCCGGGTCGGGAGGACACGTTACGTAAAGCCTACGTAACCCAATACCATCTACTGGCTTCCAGGACGGAAGGCCACGCTGCGTAAAGCCTACGTAGCCCCCACGCGTACCACTGTCCTCGGGGAAGGGCACGTCACGTAAAGCCTACGTGACCCTGTACGTTTTCCTGTTCTCGGTAAAGAAGAACACATGGTCGGAAGTTAGTCTAGTAAGTACCGTTAATGAGAAGCCCTCATTAACCTGGATGAACATGGGAAGCCCCCACCTTTATAACACACTAGTATGGGAAGCCCCCACTAGCTATACTTATGCATTACATTATGAACTTACTTTCTGTGAACTCGCTCAACTAGTTTGTTGATTATTTGCTGCATGCCTTGCAGGACCTTAGGCATACTTGGAGCTTGCACAGGGAAGAGCAGGTCGTTGTGGGCAGATGGATCGTTAATGATGTTGAACTCATAACTCGTATAACTATTTGGATTTACTTTACTATGCTTCCGCTACTTAAAACAGTGTTTGGTTTTTGAAACATCAATCATGTCATGGTGACTTATATTAACTACTTCTATTATTAATTGCTATGGTTTGATATGATTGATGGCTTGATCCTGGTCAGTCACGCTCCCAAGCGGTGGTATTCCGCGGGTGGATTTTGGGGGTGTGACAGTTTACATAACAAATACGATATGCTAGGAGAGGGTGCGTCCAATTCAGGTAACCTAAATGGCCAGAGCTCCCCAGAGCTGGGAAATAATGCAGTGGATGGAAGAAGTAAAGACGATAAGAATTCAAATAATCAGAAGTCGAACTTGGAGGGGGATGAAGAACTAATAGACCCATGTCACCCGGAAATTTCATCATTCATGTCAGCGAACAAGAAGAAGGGCAATTCTGAGGGGGCAAGCACTCCCGGTGATACGGGTTTTTATGGATAATATTGCAGCATGGAATATAAGGGGCTTGAACCGGCCCCTGAAACAAAGAGAGGTTCAGCAAGTAGTGAAAGATAATCGGTTGAGTGTTTGTGCCATTCTGGAGTCTCATGTGGAGGTGTCTAAGCTTTCTAAGGTTTGCAATAGAGTTTTCAGGCAATGGGAGTGGACTTCAAATGGTGGTGTTTGTAATAGAGGTACTAGAATTATAATAGGTTGGAACAGTGATTTGGTGGATCTTATGGTTCTGGCCCAAACGGATCAAGTCGTGCATGTCAAGCTAAAGTCTATAGCTCTGGACACTCGTGTTTTTGTGTCTTTTGTTTATGCGAAGAATACTTATCAGGAACGTAGGGAATTATGGCGTGATTTGATGATGCATAAGTTGGTTGTTAATAACCAGCCGTGGATTGTCCTAGGGGATTTTAATTCGGCTCTCTACTTGGATGATGTTTTACATGGCTCGTCTAATCCGACTATAGGGATGAGAGACTTCTTCGAGTGTGTTCAGCAGACAGAGCTTCTTGATATCCCTGGGCATGGGCTTCACTTTACGTGGAACCAAAAACCAAGGGAAGGGATTGGTATCCTTAAGAAGATAGATCGGGTTATGGGGAATGTTAGTTTCTTGGATGTGTTTCCTAATGCTCATGTGCTCTATCACCCTTATAGGGTGTCGGACCATACGCCGTGTATTCTTAAGATGGATCAAGTTTGCCGTCCTAAACCCAAGCCGTTTAAATTCGCTAATTTTATAGCCAACAAAGAGGAGTTTAAAGCTTGTGTTGTTTTTGTTTCTGAATGGAGTAGAAGTATAGAGGGCATCCCGATGCTTTCTGTGGTAAAAAAGCTTCGGAATCTTAAAACCCCGTTAAGAAAACTGCTTCATGATCAAGGTAATTTACATGCTAAAGTCAAAGAGTTGAGATTGCAGCTGGATGACATCCACCGTCAAATTGATCTTAAGCCGTTTGACACTTCGCTTCGGGAAAATGAAACTGAACTTATTAAAAAGTTCCATATTGCTTCTTATGATGAGGAATCTTTTTTAAAACAAAAGGCTAAGCTGGAATGGCTAAGTGCGGGAGATGGCAATCCATCTTTCTTCCACAATTTTGTTAAAAGCAGGAACGCCAGGAATAAAATCCACTTGATTCGTGATGCTAATGGTATTCAGTATGAAGGTGTGGATGTTGAGAAAGCTTTAGTTGACCACTATGCTAATTTCTTGGGTATTGAAGCTGAAGTAGAAGAGTTAAACATGGACGGCCTCTTTGTGAACACTGTTAATCCGGATCTTGCTGATCACATGATTCGGCCAGTGACTCGTGAGGAAGTCAAGGCGGCTATGTTCAGTATTGCTGATAACAAGGCCCCGGGTCCTGATGGATATACATCGGTGTTTTTTAAGAAAGCTTGGGATGTAGTTGGTGATGAAGTTTCGACTGCAATTCTTCAATTTTTTGAGAATGGTAAACTTCTTCAGCAGGTAAACCATACAATAATTGCCTTGATTCCCAAAGTCTCTACTCCCACTTCGGTTTTGGAGTATAGACCGATCTCCTGTTGTAATGTCATTCTTAAATGCATAAGTAAGATCTTGTCGGAAAGAATTAAAGGTAGTTTGGGTAGCTTGGTTGACATCAGCCAATCGGCTTTTATTCCGGGCAGGAAAATTTCGGATAACATCCTTCTTACGCAGGAGCTTATGCACAACTATCATTTACATAAGGGGAAGCCGAGGTGTGCCTTCAAAATTGATATCCAGAAAGCTTACGACACTGTCAGTTGGAAGTTTCTCAATTCTATCCTAACCAGGTTTGGATTCCCTCCTAAAATGGTGGGATGGATTATGACATGTGTCTCTACTGTGTCGTTTTCGCTTTGCATTAATGGGAACCTTTGTGGTTATTTCAAAGGGAGGAGGGGGCTTAGACAGGGTGATCCTATATCACCCTATCTTTTTACTTTAGTCATGGAGGTTCTTTCGTTATTATTACATAAGGCAGCCGATGATCATCCTGCTTTTCGGTACCATGATAAGTGTAAGCTTCAGAAGATTATTAATGTGTCCTTCGCTGATGACTTGTTCATTTTTGCGAATCCGGATTTGGTGTCCATCCGTATTATGAGGGATGCGTTGGAGTTGTTCACGAGAACCTCGGGTCTTATCCCGAATTTAGCGAAAAGTACGGTTTTTTTCAGCAATGTTTCGGCTCAGATGAAGCAAGAGATTTGTTCCTTTCTTTCGTTTCAAGAGGGAGAGCTCCCTGTTAAGTACTTGGGAGTTCCGCTGATTTCAACCAAGCTTTCCTTGAAGGATTGCAAAATTCTAGTGGATCGGGTGGACAAGAAGATTGATCATTGGTTAAACAAGTCTCTTTCTTTTGCAGGAAGGCTCCAACTTATTAATTCGGTGATTTCGGCTATGCATGTTTACTGGGCATCTGTTTTTATGCTTCCGGCCCGTATAGTTACAGACATTGAAAAGCGTATGCGTAATTTTCTTTGGAGTGGTGGGGTGGCTAAGGGTTCTACTCCGAAAGTTGCGTGGAAGAATGTTTGCCTTCCAAAAACCGAAGGCGGCTTGGGTATTAGAAGAATTCATGACTCGAATAAAGCGCTTCTTACTAATCATGTGTGGAGTATTCTCACTAAGCGGGATTCTCTCTGGGTAAAATGGGTTCATTCGTACAGGATCAAAGGTAGAAACTTTTGGGAGCTTCCTTTTCGGGGTAGTATGACATGGGGATGGAGAAAAATCTTGTCTATTCGTTCGTTTATTCGTCCGTTCATTTGGTTCTTGATTCGTGACGGTACGGAGGCTAATGCTTGGAATGACAACTGGTGTGCTTATAGCCCTTTGCGGGATTTCATTACCCCTAGACGAATTCATGGGGCGGGGTTTAGCATGCGATCTTCAGTTTCTGATCTCATTGATACTCATAATGGGTGGAAGTGGCCGTTTGCTTGGTTTGACCTTTATCCAGTTTTGATTAATGTAATGCCTCCGAATATTGTTCATAATGTTCCTGATAAACTCGTGTGGAAGAATAGGCAGGGCAACGTCTCAGATTTCAGTGCTAGTGAGGCTTGGGAGAGTATTCGGGTGCGTGGTGAGGAGGTGGATTGGGTTAATTTGGTTTGGTATGGTCAGAGTATTCCAAGACATTCTTTCCACTTGTGGCTTGTGATTAAGAATAAACTAAAAACCCAGGATCGAATGGGAGTTTGGGATGCTGGAAGTGCAACTAACTTAAATCTTATGTGCTGCCCTCTGTGCAATCAGGGTAAGGATTCTCGGGACCATTTATTTTTTCGATGCTCCTATGCGTTACAAGTGTGGAATCGGGTTAAGGATATGGCTTATATGGATTCGATTGATGAAAATTGGGATTCCATAATTGCTTGGCTTTCTCAACATGCCATGAATAAGTCAGCGAAAAGCATTGTCAGTAAGTTGGTGGTTGCGGCTGCGTCTTATTTCATATGGCAAGAAAGAAACAACAGGTTGTTTACTAGAACTCAGCGAAATGCAACAGTGATCGCAAACATTGTTCTTCATACAGTTCGCCTAAAGCTGATGACTTTCAAGGCTGGCAAAGGTATGAAACACCCGCTGATGCTAGAGAGATGGAAGTTCCAAGTGAAGACGCTAGTTATTGATCCGGGCTAGTGTAATGCCCATAAATTTAAAATCATTTTTATAGAAATAAAAAGAATAATAGTAATTATTTATTAAGGAAACCCTAAATGAGACACCCAAGTAAATTAGCATGAACCCTAAAAATTTTTAGAACAATCGGAATCAGGATCAGGGCCCCTAAAACTCAGGGGGGGCAAAACCCTAGTTACGATTATCTAAATAACTTGCTGGCCGTTTTGAATTTTACAATTTTATCAACTCAGCTAAGCTACTTAGACACGAAGCTACCTATAGAAAATAGGTGACCACTCGCGTAGCGCGACACGTATAGGGGTTACCCCTCGCGCTACGCGACAGGGACAAATTTCGCCTAACATAAATTACCAATAGCGTAGCGCGACGCCTACAAGTGATACCCCTCGCGCTACGCGACGGTGTCAAAATTCGGGTATAAATAGAGGAGTCTGGGACTTGATTTCTGGCACAAAATCGACGGAAAAACTCACAATATACACAGAGTTATCGTCGTTTTACTTCAATTAACACATACACTATTATCGAGGTGCTGCCGCAATCAGGGTAATTACTCGATCGCTATTACGATTCATTGTCCGGAATCAATATATCCCAAAGAATATCTAAGTGCTGCCCATATTTGGGTTATGCTTCATCTATCATCGGTAATCCGATGACTGAGCCGAAGCAGTGTACTTTATCGTTGTCGATGATTCGATATACGAGCCGAAGTACTGTACTTTATCGTTTGTCATTTTGATAAATGAGCCGAAGTATTGCACTTGGACATTCATTGTCCAAATTGATCTCGGGGAATTATCGTAATCGTTGTATTGATCACTAACTCTGTTTTGTGTGCATTATTGTGAAATTAGGTTAAAAGATTAATCAGTAGTCTAAACTCTGCCCATATAAATCTAAAACATTAGCATAAGGTAGCTTCACTTTGGAGTTATTAAGGTACGGATCCTTACCCCACTCTTTATTGCTTCATATTCAAAAACCACTAAATTACTATATCTGTTAAAAACTCCTCACGTCTTTGATTATCGATTCATTTGACAGTCCGTTCGATTCCTATCCTAAACATTTGATTTAACTTTCATGTCATGCGATAGTATTATGTTGTTATACTCATTATCGCATGTTCCAATATATGTTCCGTTTTGTTATGAAAATAAGTTTTATAAGTTATGTGAAAAAGACCATTTGTACTCTGATACCCTGAGTATCGCTTCTCGTGGAGTGTCCCACGAGCATGTTGTTGTGGCATCAACATCATGTGCTCCATCCGTGACGGAGAGATCAGTTCACGGCGTCTCTTAAGTACAAGTGTGGTACATAAGGCTATTAGGAGGCGTATGGATCGATCCTAGGATTTAAGTATAAGGAGGTGGATAACGGGTATGCCAATTCGCCATCTCATGTGATAATTATGCAGGAGTAGCTACCTGTGTATTGTCACGTTTTAAGTTTGCTCATGGGTACATCCGTAAGATATAATTATGAAATTTTGTTCTTGCATCGTATCATTTTCGCCTAAAAGTTCCATCCGGATAAGATTTCGTATGAAGCATTTATTTGGTATTTGAGCCTAAAATTCCGTACTGAGCATTCGGCTCATTCCGTAAACTTTTTGTATATACAGGTCCACAGGCTACTTTGGGAGGGGAAAAGAGAGAAGAATAAAGCCTAGGAATAAATCTGAAGATATTAGTTAAATAAGATGAATGTCTCCACTTGTATATTAGTCTTAACTTTAATGATCGTATGGTTGTGTCCTTATCAAATAAATAAATGGAATTATGACTTTTGTTATGTTACCGTTATTGTGACATGCCAGCCCTTCCGGGTTGGGGTGTTACAGCTATGGTATCAGAGCAAAGGTTCTTTCCTGTAGAAAACTTGAAGATAGTAATTAAGACCTGTGAGGAATGGGTAGATATCTATGATAGGATTCAACTTGATCTCTTATTTGATTTAACTCCTATGTCTATTCTTATAGATGCCTCCTCGTCGTCCGCCACGTAGGAATACTCGTACTAACCATGAACGTAACAACACTTCTTCGAATGAGACTCCAGTTGATCCAAACATAGTTAATGCTATCAACCAGGCTGTTGCTGGGTTGCTTCCAAACCTTGTTGCCCAAACAGCTGAGGCCGTTATTCAACAAACTCGTCATCCAGAACACACTAACACTAATCCAATCCTTGGTGGTCAAACCCGTGAGAATACCACGAACAATATTACTTATACTATAGACATATGGATTAGTAAATTTCAAAAACAAAAACCGAAATCCTTTAGTCACGCTACTAATCCAGTCGAAGCAAGAAACTGGATAGCTCACATTGAAAAGATCTTCGGAGTTCTTGGAGTTCCGGAGCAATACAAAGTTAGACTGGCTACCTACAAATTTGAAGATGACGCACAAACTTGGTGGGAAGGATATAAGCAAGTCAAAGGAGGGGATGATTTTGACGCTAATCTTTCATGGGTCGACTTTCGTAATATCTTTTACGACAAGTATTTTTCGACCGCTGATAAAGAAGCTTATATCAGGGAGTATGCAGTGATTCGACAGGGGAATGATGAACCAGCCTCTGAGTTCATTACTCGATTTTCAAGATTGGCTAGTATTGTAGGAGATGTTGCAGGATCAGCAGAAGTCCAGGCTGAAAAATGCAAGTGGGCAGTTAATGATCGAATTCGGAAGTCGATCATGTACATAAAATTTAAGGATATCACCGAAGTTGCTGATGCAATCAAAACTTTTGAATTCGAAAGGAAAGAATTCCTATCTCGAACTGGGGATAATAAGAAGAGAAATAGGGAAGGCCAATTTAAGCAGGAAATCGGCCAATCATCCACTACACCACCACATCAAGCTCGCAAAGTGCAAGGAAATCCAAACTTTGGAAATCAAGCACGTCCATGGCAACCTAGAATTCAAAACCCGAGGCCTGCTCAAAACCAAATTCAGTTGTATGCAGAACCTATTAGAGCCCAACCACTGAATCAACAAGTAAACCCGAATCAGATTACATATCCTCTATGTAATACTTGTGGTAAAAGACATCAGGGCGTATGTCACCGAAGTACAGGAGCATGTTTTAAATGTGGCCAAACTGGACACATGATCAAGGAATGTCCTAAGAAAGATACTAAGAAGAATCATCAACCCAATGTTGGAGGAAGAGTTTTCGCACTTTCTGCTACTGACGCTGCTAATGTTCCAGGTACTGTATCTGGAACCCTTCAGATTGGTGAACATAGTATCTATGTGTTATTCGATACAGGAGCGACTCATTCTTTAGTATCCCACTCGTTTACTAAGTATCTTCCGATAAGACCAACTCTCTTAGATCATACTTTAACCATTTCCACTCCCATAGGAACTTCGTCCGTAATCACTTACGTATATAAGGATTGTCCGATCCGTATTGAATCTATTGTGTGTAAGGCAGACCTATTTCCAATACATATGTGTGACTTTGATGTTATTCTAGGAATAGATTGGTTGTCTAGACATCAGGTAACTATAGATTGTCATTCTCGCCGTGTTATTTTCGGTAATCTTCATCATCCTGATATTATATATCAGGGAACTCAAGCTCATAAATCTCTTAAAATTATCTCTGCGCTTAAGGCTCGAAAATCCATATCAAACGGTTGTGCTGGATTCCTAGCATCGATTAAGGATATTTCTGCTAGTATTAAGAGTATTGATAGCCACTCCATTGTCCGTGAATATCCTGATGTATTTCCGGATGAACTTCCGGGATTACCACCCGACCGTCAGTTAGAATTCACCATCGACTTGATCCCTGGTGCCGAACCTATTTCTAAAGCTCCATACCGTATGGCCCCGATGGAACTGAAGGAGTTGAAGGAACAATTGCAAGAATTGTTAGATTTAGGATTTATAAGACCCAGTGTTTCACCTTGGGGTGCTCCGGTCTTATTTGTGAAGAAGAAAGACGGTAGTATGCGTTTATGTATTGACTACCGAGAGCTGAACAAGATTACTATTCGTAATCAGTATCCTCTGCCTCGCATTGATGATCTCTTTGATCAACTTCAGGGGGCTCAGTTCTTCTCAAAAATCGACCTGAGGTCTGGGTACCATCAACTAAAGGTCAAGAATGATGATGTTCCCAAGACCGCTTTTCGTACTCGATATGGTCATTACGAATTTTTGGTTATGCCCTTTGGGCTAACTAATGCACCCGCAGTCTTTATGGATTTGATGAATCGCGTATTTCACCAATTCCTAGACAAATTCGTTATTGTCTTTATCGATGACATTCTGGTATATTCTAAGAGTCGCGAAGAGCATGAAGCACATCTACATATAGTACTTGGAACCTTGCGGCATGAGAAGTTGTACGCGAAGTTTTCCAAATGTGACTTTTGGCTTAGCCAAGTGTCATTTCTAGGTCATGTCATATCAGCGGAGGGAATTATGGTAGACCCAACAAAGGTTGAAGCTATTACAAAATGGCCAAGACCCACTTCTGTTACCGAAATACGAAGTTTCTTGGGTCTTGCTGGCTATTACCGAAGATTTGTTGAAAAATTTTCGGTAATTGCTTTACCACTCACAAAACTCCTAAGAAAAGGGGTGAAGTACTCCTGGAATGAGGAACAAGAGAAAAGCTTTGAAGAATTAAAGAAACGACTCGTATCCTCTCCGATACTCGCTCTCCCTTCTGGATCAGGAGGTTACCAAGTCTACAGTGATGCCTCAAAGAAAGGATTAGGTTGTGTGCTAATGCAACATGGGAAGGTTATCGCTTATGCCTCCCGTCAGTTGAAGCCTTATGAAGTTAACTATCCTACACATGATTTAGAACTGGCCGCAGTCGTCTTTGCACTTAAGATTTGGCGACACTATCTGTATGGTGAAAGATGTGATATCTTTACCGACCACAAGAGCCTCAAGTATATATTTACGCAGAAAGAGCTAAATATGAGGCAAAGAAGGTGGTTAGAACTTTTAAAAGATTATGACGCAAATATTCAATACCATCCAGGCAAAGCCAATGTTGTAGCTGACGCATTAAGCCGAAAGAATTCCGGGACTATATCTTGCCTACAAATTCAACCTCATATTAGGAGGGATCTTGAAAGGATGAACATTTGGCTCCAGTTTAGTAAATCTGATGGATATCTAGCTAGAATGCAGATTGAACCCGACCTCATATCGCGGATCAAAAATGCACAAAAGCAAGATGGAGAACTTTGGGCAATTGTGCAAAATCTCGAGGTGGGTAAGCAATCTGAATTTAGTATAGACCATCAGGGGGTGATTTGGTGTGGCAAAAGACTTTGTGTACCCGATGACTCCACCCTTCGTGAGTCATTGTTAGCCGAAGCTCACAGCTCACCATTTTCAATTCACCCAGGATCTACCAAGATGTATAGAGATTTAAGACAGAACTTCTGGTGGAATGGCATGAAGGAAGACGTTGCTCGATACGTAAGTAAATGCCTCACTTGCCAACAAGTGAAAATTGAACACAAACGAGCAAGCGGTCTGTTGCAGCCATTGGATATTCCCATATGGAAGTGGGATGAAATCACAATGGATTTTGTTACTGGCTTACCTAAGACATTCAAGAAGAATGATGCTGTATGGGTTGTTGTCGATAGATTATCAAAGTCAGCACATTTTCTACCAATTCAGCAAGGATTTTCGGTTAATAAGTTATCCGAAATATTTCTTCAAGAAATTATTCGACTCCATGGCACACCATCTTCCATTGTTTCCGATAGAGACCCACGTTTTACCTCACGATTTTGGAAAGGCTTTCAGGCAGCTTGGGGGACACGACTAAAGTTTAGTACGGCTTTCCATCCACAAACAGATGGGCAGTCAGAACGTACGATTCAGACCTTGGAAGACATGCTCCGAGCATGTGCACTTGAATGGTCTGGAAACTGGGATGAATATCTATGTCTTGTTGAGTTCGCTTACAACAACAGTTGGCAAGCAAGTATTGGCATGGCACCCTTTGAGCTTTTGTACGGTCGGAAATGTCGTGCACCCATATGCTGGGATGAAGTCGGAGAAAAGATTATTGAAGGGCCAGAATTAGTTCAGATTACAAATGAAAAAGTCATTATAGCCCGAGAAAAACTGAAAGAAGCTCAGAGTAGACAAAAGAGCTATGCAGATCAAGATAGACGACCCCTCGAATTTAAAATTGGTGACCACGTATTCTTAAAGGTATCACCTTGGCGTGGTGTTCGTAGATTTGGAATTAAAGGGAAACTTAGTCCCCGTTTCATCGGTCCATTTGAAATCCTTGAAAGAATTGGAGAAGTGTCATATCGACTGGCTTTACCGCCTCAACTCTCTCACGTTCATAACGTTTTTCATATATCCTCTTTAAGAGGATATAATTATCATCCACTCCATGTCATTAGTTATCCGTTACTTTCAATTCACGAAGATTTGTCCTACGAAGAGGAACCAGAAGCCATCTTAGATCGACAAGAAAGGGTTTTACGTAGGAAAGTAATCCCGTTCGTTAAAATCCTTTGGAAAAATCACTCTGAACGCGAAGCAACATGGGAATCCGAAGAATCAATTCGTTCTCTATACCCTAATCTATTCTCGCAATAGAATTTTAGTCGAGTAACGGTAAATCTTGCTATCTGATATATGTTCATTTGTTTCTGTTTACGGTCATTTATGCTTTACCTTATGAGAAGATATTTTAGCTATAACTAAGTATATCTATGTAGGAAATTTCAGTACTAATAGTCACTCTAAGTATCTGAAAATCTCTATTAAACTTTTCATACGGTAAGATATCTTAGTAAGAAGGACCATTAAGGCACATATATAAGGTAATTGACAAGTATAGTCATAACCTTAGCTATGAATTTCAAATACCCATGTGTAGTTAGAAAATTCGGGTTATATAAGTTAGTAACTCTGCTAGGAAAGTTTCGTTTCTGTTACTTATACGATAGGTTATATTCTTATTTGCAAAATTTCGAGGACGAAATTTCTTTTAAGGGGGTAATAGTTGTAATGCCCATAAATTTAAAATCATTTTTATAGAAATAAAAAGAATAATAGTAATTATTTATTAAGGAAACCCTAAATGAGACACCCAAGTAAATTAGCATGAACCCTAAAAATTTTTAGAACAATCGGAATCAGGATCAGGGCCCCTAAAACTCAGGGGGGGCAAAACCCTAGTTACGATTATCTAAATAACTTGCTGGCCGTTTTGAATTTTACAATTTTATCAACTCAGCTAAGCTACTTAGACACGAAGCTACCTATAGAAAATAGGTGACCACTCGCGTAGCGCGACACGTATAGGGGTTACCCCTCGCGCTACGCGACAGGGACAAATTTCGCCTAACATAAATTACCAATAGCGTAGCGCGACGCCTACAAGTGATACCCCTCGCGCTACGCGACGGTGTCAAAATTCGGGTATAAATAGAGGAGTCTGGGACTTGATTTCTGGCACAAAATCGACGGAAAAACTCACAATATACACAGAGTTATCGTCGTTTTACTTCAATTAACACATACACTATTATCGAGGTGCTGCCGCAATCAGGGTAATTACTCGATCGCTATTACGATTCATTGTCCGGAATCAATATATCCCAAAGAATATCTAAGTGCTGCCCATATTTGGGTTATGCTTCATCTATCATCGGTAATCCGATGACTGAGCCGAAGCAGTGTACTTTATCGTTGTCGATGATTCGATATACGAGCCGAAGTACTGTACTTTATCGTTTGTCATTTTGATAAATGAGCCGAAGTATTGCACTTGGACATTCATTGTCCAAATTGATCTCGGGGAATTATCGTAATCGTTGTATTGATCACTAACTCTGTTTTGTGTGCATTATTGTGAAATTAGGTTAAAAGATTAATCAGTAGTCTAAACTCTGCCCATATAAATCTAAAACATTAGCATAAGGTAGCTTCACTTTGGAGTTATTAAGGTACGGATCCTTACCCCACTCTTTATTGCTTCATATTCAAAAACCACTAAATTACTATATCTGTTAAAAACTCCTCACGTCTTTGATTATCGATTCATTTGACAGTCCGTTCGATTCCTATCCTAAACATTTGATTTAACTTTCATGTCATGCGATAGTATTATGTTGTTATACTCATTATCGCATGTTCCAATATATGTTCCGTTTTGTTATGAAAATAAGTTTTATAAGTTATGTGAAAAAGACCATTTGTACTCTGATACCCTGAGTATCGCTTCTCGTGGAGTGTCCCACGAGCATGTTGTTGTGGCATCAACATCATGTGCTCCATCCGTGACGGAGAGATCAGTTCACGGCGTCTCTTAAGTACAAGTGTGGTACATAAGGCTATTAGGAGGCGTATGGATCGATCCTAGGATTTAAGTATAAGGAGGTGGATAACGGGTATGCCAATTCGCCATCTCATGTGATAATTATGCAGGAGTAGCTACCTGTGTATTGTCACGTTTTAAGTTTGCTCATGGGTACATCCGTAAGATATAATTATGAAATTTTGTTCTTGCATCGTATCATTTTCGCCTAAAAGTTCCATCCGGATAAGATTTCGTATGAAGCATTTATTTGGTATTTGAGCCTAAAATTCCGTACTGAGCATTCGGCTCATTCCGTAAACTTTTTGTATATACAGGTCCACAGGCTACTTTGGGAGGGGAAAAGAGAGAAGAATAAAGCCTAGGAATAAATCTGAAGATATTAGTTAAATAAGATGAATGTCTCCACTTGTATATTAGTCTTAACTTTAATGATCGTATGGTTGTGTCCTTATCAAATAAATAAATGGAATTATGACTTTTGTTATGTTACCGTTATTGTGACATGCCAGCCCTTCCGGGTTGGGGTGTTACAGCTAGAGTGTTTTGAGCTAGCGTTTTTTAGTTGCCAATGTTTGGCTTCGGGCTGTTTTGTTTTAGTTGCTGTGTTTGTTTTGGTTTTGGTAGGTTGGTTGTTTTGTTTGTGTTGTTTGGTTGTGCAAGTCTTGGTATGCCAAGTCTAGCTCTTGTGTGCTACTTTTGGTACACTTGCGTGATTCTTTATTCTTTTTAATAAAATTCACCGGGGTAACCCTTTACCCAAAAAAAAAAACAATCATTCCATCCATCTCGGTTAGTCGTCTGTATATTAATTCGGTTTCATGATTCTTTGACTACTCGATTCATGTCTGTGTTATGCTTAATTTCTGGAACGAATATGAGTATGATGATGTTGATTTGGTTATGCACGATTAAATCGATTACATAACTTTATGCGAAACTTGATGTTGAATAGGGTTTCATGAATCTTGCAATGGTTGTACATGTTAGCGATTGTTAGTACGGAATTCTGATTATTTTTCTAGATCACAATCATCAGATTTATCCTTGAACGTATGTTTCGATGATATAGGTTGATTGACAAGGTGATTTGTGTTCTTGTTGTGTTCGGATATGAATAAACTGTTAAGATAAATGTTTGGTTCCATTATGATTGATTGAATATACATGAATTGTTGATGATGATGATCGATGATGATTAATGACGGCTGTTAGCATGATTAGGGCTTTTCTGTGATGATTGTGTAACTGTTAAACGATGTTAACCGGTCGAGTAACTGACTGGTTGACCAAACGGGATTTTTCGACGAAACAGAAGGGGTGTTTCGCCAAGGGTAGTTGACGAAACAGGACTGTGTTTCGCCAACGGGTTGAACGACGAAACAGAATGTGTTTCGCCAATATGTGTTTCGCCAATCTGTGTTTCGCCGATTTGGATACTTTGCACAGTAACCTGATTTAACTCTGTTAGAAGTTAACTGGATTAATTAACTGCTGCTAAGTGATATGCATGACTTATATGATATTTGATACATGTTTAGTACTTCTGGGATTATACCTATACGTGAGCAACTTGGATATAAACTGATTATACCTACGTGCGTACTTTAGGACGTGATTGATTAACTGTGAGCACATACTTAGCATACCGAGCAAACCAAGGTGAGTTCACACAGCCAAGGCATGGGGTTCCCAGGGTGGGAATGGATTTGGATTATTTACTTGCACTTACCTAGCTTATGGAACCTAGTTATATGGTCCTCGGGTGAGGAAGGGTCATTGATAAGATACGACTAGACTAGTGATACCTATAGAACTGATCTTCGCACACACGCCGGGGTTGGCCGCGATAATATGACTAATCTTCGCACACATGCCTAGGAAGGCCGCGAACTATACACTAAACTTCGCACACATGCCGGGTGGCCGCGATACAAATATACCTAGTCTAGAATACTTGGGAAACTTCCCCTAATCTTCGCATACATGCCTAGAGGGCCGCGATACGAACTAATACGATACATGACTTAATGAACGAACACAAGGCTTACTATACTATTACGATTACTGAACTATTAACTGTGAACTCGCTCAACTAGTTGTTGACTCTCTACTGCATGCCTTGCAGGACCTTAGGTACTTATGAAGCTTGCACAGGAGGGAGCAGGTCGTTGTGGGACATGGATCGTGGATGCCATGTTAAAACATTTAAACATTTGAACTTATGTTATATATTGGGTTTTCATACTTATGCTTCCGCTACACTTTGAAAATATAATTATGTTTTGAACACCTATCGTATTGAATGATTGGTTTGCATTTACTTTTACGATATATTAATTACATGTTCGATATGATTGGTGGCTTGATCCTGGTCATGTCACGCCTCCAAGCGGTGGTACTCCGCGTGTGGATTTTGGGGGTGTGACACTTACGACCCATTACGACCCGTTTAGGTAACTTATGCTACTTTAACGCGTCGTTTGCGTAAAACGCGTTCGGACCGCTTAACTAGTCCTATGACAAATAAAATATGCTTTAACATGTCTAATATTGTTGCTAAATCAGTTTAGATGTCAAAAATTAAGTTAGATATGCTTAAAATGAATTTTTGCGTAAAAAGGGTATTTTGGTAATTTTCTTAAGCCAAAGAAACTACTTATCATATAACTATTTAAATGACGTGACCATAAGGTATAACCTTGGAAGGTTATTCCCTATACAACTATGGTCACCTAATGTGTTTGGTCGGATCCTAATGATCGACCAAATGGGTCGAGCTCGAAAGCATAAGCGATTGTTTAGATCGCTTACCTTTACGACCCTAAACAAGCACAATTCTAAAAGCGAAGAGCTAAACATGCTAGAACATGTTTAGTAAAGTTAGAAAACAGGTTTGGTATTAAAACGAACGGTTTTAATACCCTAGAGTAGTTTGGTTACAACATACGCGAGAAAACGTATTTTGGCCGAAACTACGACTCGTCACTGAGCCTAGATAACGTGGTAATCAGTAGGTATAGTCACTAGGGACTATAACCATCGTGATTACGCTCACGTTATGAAGTTCAAACGAACTTCGCGTTGACCATAAACTTGTTAATGTAGAAAGTCAAACACAGTTTGACTTTAACGCTTAAACGAATGGAAAACGCGAAAGAATACTTACAGAAGGTCCCCGCAAGATTGATTTACGAGTATTTCTCAGGTATGAAGTGTTAATCACTCCAACTTAGAGAAAATCTCAGAATCAAGTGGGTTTTGAATGAAGTTGGGTGGGGTATTTATAGGCATGGCACAACCGTTAGGATCGTTCATCGAAAAAGGTGCTTCGATCTAGGCTGTCCACATGGGCCCATTGTTTTGAAAAACCATTTGAGCCCATAGATTCAATCCCCTGATTTGAAAATACCATTTGCAATGGGTTTTGAAGTGTATAACAGCTGTTAACAGCTATAAAAACGAGTTTCTACATCTGGAGGGGCCTCGCGTGACGCCAAGGGGGCTAGGTGTCACGCTAAGGTCCTTCTGATCAGTAACAGTTTCCAAAGTTTCCATTTTAGTCCCCGTTGTGTATTAAGGCCATTTCCGACATGTTTAAGGCTCGTTAAGTCAACTTTGAGGCCCTAAAATGATTCCTAAACATTGTGGACATGTAGCATGCTCAAAAATATACCGGATGTCGGTTCGTTTGGTCGTACGATCGCGATGTTCGCTTAATTACGACGGAATGCGTATAAGCGCGAAAGACGATCCAAATTGCATGACGCATGGATTTTTCTCATGCCAAACACTAAAACATAATATTTTAATGCTTACATAAATTTTTGGATGTCCGGAAGTATTCAGAACGTAAGTTATGCGCGAAAATGCAAACTTATGCACTTTTTGACGCTTTTAGTCCCTGAATGAGCATAAAGTTTATTTTAGCACACCGAACCCCTCAAAGCCTATTTCTAAGCTATGTAAAGGATATTTAAGGTGTATTTAACTTATGGCCATGTTTCGGAATGTTCGTTACAGTTCATATTGGCATACTTTCGCAGTTTGTCAATTTTAGTCCCTGTAAGCGAATAAACTTGATTTTGCCATACCAAAGCCTTCAAAACTTATTTCTAAGTTATGGAAAGGTTATTTAAGGTATGTTAAGCATAAATTGATGTTCCGGAGTATTTGTTGCGTTAAAGTGATTGCGTTTACGCACCAATTTGCCTAAAATTCTCCAGAAAGCGATATAGAGTTTAAAAATTGAATAAAAGTTGATATGTGCAAATGATACACATATTTTTACAAATCCCAAGTATGAAATACAATATTTCATTGATTTGGTATTTGTTTGATGGTTGAAGTGACACAGATGTCACAGTATCCTGCTCCATGAATTATGATCGTTTCCCCGTTCGTCATCCGAGTGCGGATATCAACCCTTCGTTTGTTTACTTGACAGCTAGTCCATCCCACTTATCACATCGAAGCTTCCGTTAAGCTAGTTTTACCGGATACTGGATATCTATCTTGCTTACTATTAAGACAAGTATATTCTGAAGCAAAACTTTGACAACAATATCAAATAGTATGGATGCACAATATTGACTACTATGAGGCATACCGATAGCCATGTTTGGATCCTGGCGTGCTTCCCTAGCTCCGGTGTTAGACATTTTTCCAACGATTTTGTTTAATCTCCCTTGGGCAATCTTTCCTAAAGTGCCCCATATCACCGCAGTTATAACATCCCTTACCTTTCTTTCCACGTTTCGTCTCATGCCAACACGTTTCCCTGCCGTGCCCCCACTTTGCCATAGTTGTCACACTTTCCATTTTTACATCGCCCGGTATGATGTCGTCGACACCTGTCGCATTGAGGTAGTTTACCCATGTACTCTTTTCCCTTTTTGGCCTTGTTGTTGCTATTCGTCTGAGTACCCTGCTTGAAGTTTGCGAACTTTCTCTTGTTGTCTCCCGATGACTCTACATGAATCTCCTTTTTCTCCTCAGAGGTTGAAAATTTGTTCAACCTGATTGCCTATTCAGTCAAGGTCACACTTAGATCAATGGCCTCAGCGATCGTTGTGACAACTCAAGTTTCCGAGATTCCACTTCCGCATTTATTGCACGTTCACTGCTTGTTTAGTGTTTACTTGCACAATTGGTTTGCTTTGTAACTGTATACGTTTTGGATTTGATAAAACTTATGAATGATTTGGCAAATACTTGAGTGTGGTGATGAAACTGTAAATTGTATATCTTGTACATGTAACATGTAATAGATAATACTTAAGGGTGTTTAGTGCTAATAGTGAAACTTTAACAACTCTTAACCCTAATCTCCTTCACTAATCATTCACACAATCATCATATGTACCTAAGATTCCCTCTACAATTCTCTCTACAATCATTTACTTCATCATTGGCACAAGCTCTCTATCATCACTCTTGATCCCTCTCTTTATCTAGAATCAATCCAAGGTAATTGTTTATTGATGGTTTGTTATTATCAATTCTTGATTATGTGATTCATGAAAACCCTAGTTCTACATGTAATGGTTCTGTGTTTGATTGATTCTGATTGTTGTGAAATAGTTTATAATCAGTTGTGTAACCACTTGTTGAATGTTAAGATGCCCGTATGATAGAAGGTTTGATTGATGATGAGGTTACTGCAATACAGATGCAATGAAATTAGGGTTTCTTAATCGTGAAAACGTGAAAACGTAACTGTTAGAATTATAATGAACGTGAATATTCGTATGTATGACTGATTGTTTGTCTGAGTTTCATGTTAAAGGTCCGAACTTTTGCTTGTTGATATGGTCCAACTTTTATCATATGCGCATGTCCGACTTTTGTATACATGATACCATGTCCGACTTTTTGATGTATGATACCATGTCCGACTTTTGTTAAGAGGCTTTGGTCCGAGTTTTTGCTTGCATGTTCTGTCCGAACTTTTGTAAATAACATATGGGGTCCGACCTTTGTTTAACATATGGGGTCCGACCTTTGTTTAACATGAAAGATCCGACTTTTGTGAGATGAAGTCCGACTTTTATAATGTGACACCTGTGTCACTTCAACCATCAAACAAATGCCAAACCAGGGAAATATTGTATTTCATACTTGGGATTTGTATAAATATGTGTATGCTTTGCACATATCAATTCTTGTTCAATTTCATACTCTACAACGCTTTCTGGAGAATTATACGCAAACTGGTGCATAAACGTACTCAGTTTAATGCGACAAATACTCCGGGAGACCATCATACACTTAACATACCTTAAATAACCTTTACATAACTTAGAAATAAGTTTTGAAGGCTTTGGTATGGCAAAAACAAGTTAATTCGCTTACAGGGACTAAACTTGACAAACTGCGAAAGTATGCCAATTTGAACTGTAACGAACATTCCGGAACATGTCCATAAGTTAAACATACCATATATATCCCTTACATAGCTTAGAAATAGGCTTTGAGGGGTTTGGTATGCTAAAACAAACTTTTGGACCATTCAGGGACTAAAAGTGTCAAAAAGTGCATAAGTTTGCACTTTCGCGCATAACTCACGTTCTGAATACATCCGGACATCCAAAAATTTATGTAAGCATCCTTATATTATGCCTTAGTGTTTGGCATGAGAAAAATCCATTTGTCGCGTCATTTGGATCGTCTTTCACGCTTATGCGCATTCCGTCGTAATTAAGCGAACATCGCGATCGTACGGCCAAACGAACCGACATCCGACATATTTTTGGGCATGTTTCATGTCCACAATGTTTAGGCATCATTTTAGGGCCTAAAAGATGGCTTTACAGGTCTTAGAAGGGCTGGAAATAGCTTAAACACGCAACAGGGACCAAAAGTGTAAATTCTGCAAGTGGTGCAGATCAGAGGGGCCAGGCGGCCCGCGTAAAGATTGCCCAAAACATGAGGCGGGCCGCGTGAACATGTCTGACAGAAGATTTTGCATTTAATGCAGAATCTGGCCTTTCGTTCGATCAAGGGGCGATGCCTTTTCACCCAACGAAGAGCCAAGGGTCAAGTTCACTGAACTTATCCACTCGGACACATGTACGCACGAGATCAAGGCACGATATTCGATAAAACGATCCTAACGGTTCCACATTTCCTATAAATACCCCCCCCCTTTAGTGTAAAATTCACAAAATCAGATCTTAGAGCTCTAAGTTGAAACCATTGTTTCATACCTGAGCTATTTGGTCTTGATTAGCACTCGGGGACCCTCCGTAAGTCTTCTTTCGTTCTTTTATTCGCTTTTCGAGTCCGAAAGTCAACGTTTTGTTGACTTTCTGCATTGACCAGCTTTTGGTCAATGTGAAGTTCATGGAACTTCATAACGTGAGCGTGATCACGATGGTTATGGTCCGTAGTGACCATACCTACTGATTACCACGTTATCTAGGCTCAGTGACGAGTCGTAGTTTCGGCCAAAATGCGCATTCTTGCGTATTTTGTAACCAAACTACTCGTGGGCATCAAAGCCGTTTGTTTTGATGCCAAACCTGTTTTCTAATCTTAGTTAAGCATGTTCTAACATGCTTAGCTCGTCACTTTTAGTTTAGTGCTTATATAGGGTCGTAAGGTAAGCGATCTAAACCATCGCTTATACTTTCGAACCCGACCCATTTGGTCGGTCATTAGGACCCGACCAAACACATTAGGTGACCATAGCTATAACCTTCCGAGGTTATACCGTGTGGTCGCAATGTTAGGCGTTCCGAACGCGTTCTACGCGAACGACGCGTTACGGTAGCATAAGCTACCTAAACGGGTCGTGATGGACCGTAAGCACTTAGATTAGGTTTCATTTTAGTATGTAGGCTTTGCTAAGCCATATTACACGAGTCTCCATACTCGTTTGGTTTACGAACCCGCGTACTATCCGATCCTTCCGATTTGGTCCGGTATATTAACATAGCTACCTATTAGGTGCCGTTTGATATCCCGTGATCTTTAGCATTATCTGGTTATTTTACAAGAACTCCAAAGCAATCTCAGGTGAGTACATTGAACCCCATCTTTTACATGTTTTCGAGGAGTCAATGTGAGTACATTGAACCCCTCTTTTACTGTTTTCCGAACTGTTTTGGGGTGAAGCATGTGTACCTATCTGTTATTTTCATGATTTCGAAGTATAATTGATTATACATGTTAGTATTTATCTTTTGACAAACTAAATAACTATCTATGGTTTAAACACTGATTTCTCAAAGATTACAAAAGTAATTGTTGGAATAGTACTTATTTTGTTCACCAGACCGATTGGTAGTATGATATAGCGCTATAGGACTAGACACCCCATTCCTGTTGTCATGGAATGTCTGAAACCAATTCGTTTCTCCATCCAAATAGGGATTTCCTTTGTGGTATCCCTATAGTCTCAAAGGTGTAGTTTGATGCACCAGGTCTGAATGAATTCTTAAATCGCACCTTTAAAGTATATTTTGATATACTCCCAAAAAGTATAGTTTGATATACTCTCATGTGTGGTATTGTACAGAACCAACATATATTTTGTAATCATCCAAAGCATATTGTGATATGTTACTTACATAACTAAAACATAGTTTAATATGTTATTTATCACATCCAAAGCATATACTGATATGTTAGTTACAAAACTAAAACATGGTTTAATGTGTTATTTATAAATCCAAGGTATACTTGTAATATACTACTGAAAACTATTATTTTGAACAACTAAAGTATATTTAATATACTATCTATCAAACGATTTGGTTTTGGTTAGTGTTTAGATAACGGAACGAGTGTAATGTGATGAAAACATGGTAGATACGCCGCTGGTACTTCTTATATATAAGTGTTTTCATTGCATTACATACCGTGGCGTTATTTAGTACACTTGGGTTAACAATATTGGAACTGAAATATATTTTAATATATTACTTATTCAACTTTCTTAAAACCAAGGTATATTTTATATATACCATAAACGTTTTATTAAAACATTGTTTTTCAAACAACTTAACTTATACAAACTCATTTTACATGGTTATTCAGTTAACCATACATTATTCTCTTATTTATACATATCATCTGATCCTATCGTTTTTCAAACAATTTACAAGATAAAGCAAATTACAAGGTTCATGACTGACTGTTACTAAACATTTTCTCAAACATAAGTCATGAATTCCGTTTTCACAAAACCAATGTATCTCACAGGCATTTTTATGCTGACGTACCTATTTTTACACATGTTTCAGGTGCTGTCTTGAGATGATTGTTGATACATGCTACATTTAGGATGGACTCGTGCCTTAGCAACTTTAAAACTTGGAAGATCATAGTTGTACTTATGTGATTGTAATAGAACAACGAGTTCATTTAATCAATAAAACAATATTTAATTTTCCATGTGTTATGAAACAATGATTCTGTTACAACACTCCCCGACGTTTCCGCCACGTTTTGTATGTTCTACGTGGTCGGGGTGTGACAGAAAAGTTGGTATCAGAGCTCATGGTTATAGGGAATTAGGTTATTAGTAATGCTTTGACCTAGTCTATAACCTTCCTAGGACCCTAACGCGAGTTTACTTGCGTTTAGTCATAAAACAACACCGTCACCTATCCTTAGGCGACGACCGCAACAAGAACATAAATTTCAAAACCGCTTTGAAAACTAATCATCTGTTCTAGGATGATTGATTACTAGGTTTTGAACCCTCTGTTATAAGGTTTTGAACCCCTTTGAATTTTCAAAACTCTCGTCAAAGTTGGTCTAAATATTGTGAACACATGCAAACTGGAAGGGTGGGTGCCTGTACCCTGAGTTTTCTGTCTAAGGCTAGAGTGTTCGTACAAATCCACATAATCGGACCAGTCACTCTTACCTGGGAACTCTTGGGGTGAGTGTCCACTTATAGGCGAGCATGTCTTCGCGATACATTATTTTTGACCTATTTGCTTTGATTAATCACCAGGTCGTTTGTTGCTTTGTAGTAATAGACAAACGGCCACTATCCTTGCTTTCATCAGATTTGTTTCATCTCATTCTTTTCGTCTAATTCTCTCACTCGTTTCCTCTCATGTTCCCTCTTTTAGAATGCCTCCTCGACGCGACAATCAGATGGCGAATGCCGAACTGGCGGAAATCATCGCGCAACAAATGGCTGCTGCCTTCCCAATTCTTTATGCTCAAATAACTCAAGCCATCAACAACAACAATGTTCCATGCAATTTCAAGATTTTTAACTCAGCTAAACCGCTCAAGTTCAATGGTTCTGAGGGAGCAACTGGTCTTCTTCAATGGTTCGAGAGCATTGAGAATACTTTCCGTCACGTTCAGTGTCCTGAAAATCGCAAGGTCGAGTTTTCTTCGAGTGTGTTTCAGAAGAGGGCTCTTACATGGTGGAACGGGGTTATGAGAGACCGCGGTGCAGAGGTTGCATTAGCACAGACTTGGGCCGAGCTTAGGGCTCTTATGATGAAGGAGTTCTGTCCTCGTCATGAGCTTAGGGCTCTAGAAAGGGAATTTGATGATTTAAAGCAAGACAGTGGGGAACATCGAGCCTATACTGATCGCTATGAGGAATTGAGCTTGTTATGCCCTACTATGGTTACGCCTCTGGATAAGGCGATTGAGAAATACATTGATGGGCTTCCTGACGTAGTTCAGGACATCGTTACTGGCAGCAACCCTACTACTGTCAGACAAGCCATTGAATTGGCTGCCACTCTGACTGAATCCCAAATCAGGAAGCGCAAGCTGTTTCGGAAGGGCGACTTAAGACCATCTGACAAGACTGCTCATGTGGAACCAAAGGAAGAAAGTGCTGAGGTGTCCAAGAAGAAAAAGCGCAAAGCCTCTCAAAGCTACGCTGTAACTGCTCAAGACAAACAAGTTGCACCAAACCAGCCAACACAACCTCGTAAAAGACAAAACTATGTTGGTACTGCACCGTTGTGCAACAAATGCAACCGTCATCATCTAGAGCAAGAGCAGTGTCACAAATGTACCCACTGTGGGCGGTTGGGACATTTGATCAATGTTTGTCGTTATGCAAATCAAACTGCTGCAAACCCTGCTGCTGTTCAAGCACGGTTCCCTCCAGGGTCATGTTATAACTGTGGTGACCTTACCCACTACAGAAACAATTGCCCAAGGCTTGTTAACATACCTCCAGCGCGTGGACGAGTGTTCAACATCGATGAGGCAAACATGAACAATGATGCAGCAGTGAACAATTAGTGTTTTGTATTTCCTTAGTTGCTATCTTTTGACACTTCAAGACAAATCCGTTGCTACATAAATAAAGATTTGTTGTTTTTATTTCTGCAAAATTTATGCGTTTGTGTGAATGCTTGATGCAACTTTATGATGTCAACCCAAAAACAAACTACTCGTATGGTTCTGTCATATTATGATCACTTGTGATCTCCCCAAGAACCTTAAACTCTCGTTTCTTTTAAGAAACAAAGTCAAACACTTATTGAGAATCCCTCTATCTTTATAGATAAATCTTCATAAATCGTTAAAGTGCCAAATGAAATCCATAGGTTGGATTCCTAGTGTGCCTTAATATCCATACCTAAGGATAACAAAATAAAGAATCAAGTTAACTAAATTTGTGCTTATGTATTTTCTTACATGTTTTTTTTTTGGTTGTATGTGATCCATCCAAATCCTCATAGAATCTTTCATATCTTCATACGAGAGATTCATAATGGGATATCCAAAGATACTATCTTAAACCCTTAATGGATTTCAACAGTGTAGTTAAGTCCCTTGGGTTATAAAGTATTATTCTATAATTGGACCTCTTGAAAGGTCTGCTTAAACAGATTGATTTTGAAAATCTGATTAGAAATATCATGTGATGATATAAAAATGATCCCTTAAGCGGTCTATTTAAAGAGATCGTACGACGGTCTAGTTAAGAAGATCATGTGTTGATCTAGTTAAAAAGATCGTTCGTTGATCGAATTAAAAGGATCCTTTGGTGGTCTAGTCAAATCGCTTCATATTTATTCAAGTAATTTTTCCTACGGATTATGAAATGGACTGTGCGGACTGTGCAAGAAATTACGTAATTATGGAGGCCTACATAATTATGGAATTCAGTGCACAGGAACCACAGGAAGTTTCATCATGTGTTAAGACCTAGTGACAAGAATAATGATACGGGAGAAGTCTCGGACCTCGACCAATGTCATTTATTCTCACACTCCCCCAATTCTGATCTCAATCACACACCAAGTTTTCCTATGATAAGCCTTCATAAGAAACGTTCGTCAATCAGTAGTTCAAAATTTCATGTTTTACTACTTCAAGGAATTCACTCTGAGGGTTAACAAATTCGCTAAGAATCCTAACATGGCCCAGGGTTTTACCTAAGGGTTCAATGGATCTATTATAAGGCGAAACCTTCACAGCTGTCCTCACGAGTTTCCTCTAGAATTAAATTTCGGGACGAAATTTCCTAAAGTAGGGGAGACTGTGACACCTGTGTCACTTCAACCATCAAACAAATGCCAAACCAGGGAAATATTGTATTTCATACTTGGGATTTGTATAAATATGTGTATGCTTTGCACATATCAATTCTTGTTCAATTTCATACTCTACAACGCTTTCTGGAGAATTATACGCAAACTGGTGCATAAACGTACTCAGTTTAATGCGACAAATACTCCGGGAGACCATCATACACTTAACATACCTTAAATAACCTTTACATAACTTAGAAATAAGTTTTGAAGGCTTTGGTATGGCAAAAACAAGTTAATTCGCTTACAGGGACTAAACTTGACAAACTGCGAAAGTATGCCAATTTGAACTGTAACGAACATTCCGGAACATGTCCATAAGTTAAACATACCATATATATCCCTTACATAGCTTAGAAATAGGCTTTGAGGGGTTTGGTATGCTAAAACAAACTTTTGGACCATTCAGGGACTAAAAGTGTCAAAAAGTGCATAAGTTTGCACTTTCGCGCATAACTCACGTTCTGAATACATCCGGACATCCAAAAATTTATGTAAGCATCCTTATATTATGCCTTAGTGTTTGGCATGAGAAAAATCCATTTGTCGCGTCATTTGGATCGTCTTTCACGCTTATGCGCATTCCGTCGTAATTAAGCGAACATCGCGATCGTACGGCCAAACGAACCGACATCCGACATATTTTTGGGCATGTTTCATGTCCACAATGTTTAGGCATCATTTTAGGGCCTTAAAGATGGCTTTACAGGTCTTAGAAGGGCTGGAAATAGCTTAAACACGCAACAGGGACCAAAAGTGTAAATTCTGCAAGTGGTGCAGATCAGAGGGGCCAGGCGGCCCGCGTAAAGATTGCCCAAAACATGAGGCGGGCCGCGTGAACATGTCTGACAGAAGATTTTGCATTTAATGCAGAATCTGGCCTTTCGTTCGATCAAGGGGCGATGCCTTTTCACCCAACGAAGAGCCAAGGGTCAAGTTCACTGAACTTATCCACTCGGACACATGTACGCACAAGATCAAGGCACGATATTCGATAAAACGATCCTAACGGTTCCACATTTCCTATAAATACCCCCCCCCCTTTAGTGTAAAATTCACAAAATCAGATCTTAGAGCTCTAAGTTGAAACCATTGTTTCATACCTGAGCTATTTGGTCTTGATTAGCACTCGGGGACCCTCCGTAAGTCTTCTTTCGTTCTTTTATTCGCTTTTCGAGTCTGAAAGTCAACGTTTTGTTGACTTTCTGCATTGACCAGCTTTTGGTCAATGTGAAGTTCATGGAACTTCATAACGTGAGCGTGATCACGATGGTTATGGTCCGTAGTGACCATACCTACTGATTACCACGTTATCTAGGCTCAGTGACGAGTCGTAGTTTCGGCCAAAATGCGCATTCTTGCGTATTTTGTAACCAAACTACTCGTGGGCATCAAAGCCGTTTGTTTTGATGCCAAACCTGTTTTCTAATCTTAGTTAAGCATGTTCTAACATGCTTAGCTCGTCACTTTTAGTTTAGTGCTTATATAGGGTCGTAAGGTAAGCGATCTAAACCATCGCTTATACTTTCGAACCCGACCCATTTGGTCGGTCATTAGGACCCGACCAAACACATTAGGTGACCATAGCTATAACCTTCCGAGGTTATACCGTGTGGTCGCAATGTTAGGCGTTCCGAACGCGTTCTACGCGAACGACGCGTTACGGTAGCATAAGCTACCTAAACGGGTCGTGATGGACCGTAAGCACTTAGATTAGGTTTCATTTTAGTATGTAGGCTTTGCTAAGCCATATTACACGAGTCTCCATACTCGTTTGGTTTACGAACCCGCGTACTATCCGATCCTTCCGATTTGGTCCGGTATATTAACATAGCTACCTATTAGGTGCCGTTTGATATCCCGTGATCTTTAGCATTATCTGGTTATTTTACAAGAACTCCAAAGCAATCTCAGGTGAGTACATTGAACCCCATCTTTTACATGTTTTCGAGGAGTCAATGTGAGTACATTGAACCCCTCTTTTACTGTTTTCCGAACTGTTTTGGGGTGAAGCATGTGTACCTATCTGTTATTTTCATGATTTCGAAGTATAATTGATTATACATGTTAGTATTTATCTTTTGACAAACTAAATAACTATCTATGGTTTAAACACTGATTTCTCAAAGATTACAAAAGTAATTGTTGGAATAGTACTTATTTTGTTCACCAGACCGATTGGTAGTATGATATAGCGCTATAGGACTAGACACCCCATTCCTGTTGTCATGGAATGTCTGAAACCAATTCGTTTCTCCATCCAAATAGGGATTTCCTTTGTGGTATCCCTATAGTCTCAAAGGTGTAGTTTGATGCACCAGGTCTGAATGAATTCTTAAATCGCACCTTTAAAGTATATTTTGATATACTCCCAAAAAGTATAGTTTGATATACTCTCATGTGTGGTATTGTACAGAACCAACATATATTTTGTAATCATCCAAAGCATATTGTGATATGTTACTTACATAACTAAAACATAGTTTAATATGTTATTTATCACATCCAAAGCATATACTGATATGTTAGTTAGAAAACTAAAACATGGTTTAATGTGTTATTTATAAATCCAAGGTATACTTGTAATATACTACTGAAAACTATTATTTTGAACAACTAAAGTATATTTAATATACTATCTATCAAACGATTTGGTTTTGGTTAGTGTTTAGATAACGGAACGAGTGTAATGTGATGAAAACATGGTAGATACGCCGCTGGTACTTCTTATATATAAGTGTTTTCATTGCATTACATACCGTGGCGTTATTTAGTACACTTGGGTTAACAATATTGGAACTGAAATATATTTTAATATATTACTTATTCAACTTTCTTAAAACCAAGGTATATTTTATATATACCATAAACGTTTTATTAAAACATTGTTTTTCAAACAACTTAACTTATACAAACTCATTTTACATGGTTATTCAGTTAACCATACATTATTCTCTTATTTATACATATCATCTGATCCTATCGTTTTTCAAACAATTTACAAGATAAAGCAAATTACAAGGTTCATGACTGACTGTTACTAAACATTTTCTCAAACATAAGTCATGAATTCCGTTTTCACAAAACCAATGTATCTCACAGGCATTTTTATGCTGACGTACCTATTTTTACACATGTTTCAGGTGCTGTCTTGAGATGATTGTTGATACATGCTACATTTAGGATGGACTCGTGCCTTAGCAACTTTAAAACTTGGAAGATCATAGTTGTACTTATGTGATTGTAATAGAACAACGAGTTCATTTAATCAATAAAACAATATTTAATTTTCCATGTGTTATGAAACAATGATTCTGTTACAACACTCCCCGACGTTTCCGCCACGTTTTGTATGTTCTACGTGGTCGGGGTGTGACATATAAGGCCACAAGTGGAGTCCGACTTTTGTGTTAATGTGGGATCCGACCTTTTAATGCTCATCATGGTCCGAAGTTGTTAAGGGGTGGCTTGTCCGAGTTTGTAAGGGGTGGCTTGTCCGAGTTTGTAAGGGGTGGCCCCTTGTCCGACTTTTATATGTTGAAGGGGAGGGGTCCGACTTTTGACAAGGGACAATGTTGTCCGAGTTTTATTCAAGGACAAGGAGTCCGATTTTGTTTAATGTGGTTAAGTCCGACCTTTTACTTGTGTGGTAGTGTCCGACCTTATGCTTAAATATAAGACTTTGATTGTTATTGTATGTGAAGTCCGATCTTTTAATTGTATGCACACATGATCCGAGCATTTGTTGTGTCATATAGTCAAGATTGTAGTAATAATGCATGGTCGAGTTCTGTTAATTCAGTAAGCATGTCAAAGACAAGTTGTTTAATCCTGTTAATTGTAAAACCTTTTTATTCAGTTAATGTATTGGTCCTGTTGAATGCTAACTCTGTCAAGTGCGTTAACTGTATGAAGCATGTTAACTGCCTGTTAATCCTGTCAAGCATAAATGGTGCGATTTTGACTAAACTGCATACGTGATATGTGATAACTGTTTAAACACACTTTTGTGACATAAATGGCATGCGAACTTGAACTGATTTAATATACATGCATACTATAGGACGTGATTGATTATTCATGAGCACATAGTTAGCATACCGAGCAAACCAAGGTGAGTTCACACAGCCAAGGCATGGGGTTCCCAGGGTGGGAATGGGTTTGGATTATTTACTTGTACTTACCTAGCTTATGGAACTTAGTTATATGGTCCTCGGGTGAGGAAGGGTTATTGATAAGATACGACTAGACTAGTGATACTTATAGAACTGATCTTCGCACACACGCCGGGGTTGGCCGCGATAATATGACTAATCTTCGCACACATGCCTAGGAAGGCCGCGAACTATACACTAAACTTCGCACACATGCCGGGGGGCCGCGATACAAATATACCTAGTCTAGAATACTTGGGAACTTTCCCTAATCTTCGCATACATGCCTAGAGGGCCGCGATACGAACTAATACGACACATGACTTAACGAACGAACACAAGGCTTACTATACTATTACGATTACTGAACTATTAACTGTGAACTCGCTCAACTAGCTGTTGACTCTCTGCTGCATGCCTTGCAGGACCTTAGGTACATATGGAGCTTGCACAGGGAGGAGCAGGTCGTTGTGGAGCATGGATCGTGGATGCCATGTTAAACTTTATAACACTTGAACTTATTACATACATTGGGTTTTCATATTATGCTTCCGCTACTAAACTACGTTTGGTTTGAACATCAATTGTATTGAGTTGGATTTTTATGAACTACTTTAATTATTATATGCTATGTTCAATATGATTGGTGGCTTGATCCTGGTCAGTCACGCTCCCAAGCGGTGGTACTCCGCATGTGGATTTTGGGGGTGTGACAGATTGGTATCAGAGCCATTGGTTATAGAGAACTGTTAGACTCTGTATGCCCAAGACACATATTAAATTGATGTGGCTAGTACGTTATGATCCAAGTCGAGTCATACCCAATAAAAAACTAGACAAACACTTATATTATTTATTTGTGATATGATCAAACAAATAAATATTAACACTTTACAATATTTAGAAATTGGTTTTCTAAATAATTACACTTGAGAAACTAATAAATTATATGGATAATTTATTTTGAGAGAATATTTTATCTTGTTATTTAATGGGTTAAATAACATGATAAAAAGTTGTATAAAGTCTTGTGAACATATGATGTTATATTTTATAAAAGGTATAAAATAAACAAGACTTAAATTTTATAAAAGAATTGATTTTTTTTTTATAAAAATAAGCTAGGCCGTCCCCCCCCCCCTTCCCAAGACAAAATGGCCAATCAACTTACATGCACTTCTTACATGTTAGATGGCATTTGATTGGGTATTCTTCCCTAGACATTTTAAGCCAATTAGTTTACATGCAATTGCATGGCTCTTGATTGGGGAAGACTTTTGGTCCAATAGAATGACATGCATGTTGTCATACTTGCATGCATTTTGATTGGGAGTTCATGGTGGCAATATTCTCTCTTAGATTATAAATAAGTTGGATGACCAAATGAAAAATGTAAGACTTGTGTTCTTGCTCTCTAAAAATCGGTCATAAGAGGGTGTTTTTTCAAGTGTTCCTTTTTGATCTTTGGTGTTAAAATCCTAGCTAATCTCAAAGTGTTTGTTGGAAGCTTGGGGTATACAAGCTTGAGGTCTTCTACTCTTGAGGACAACCATTTCAAGAAGCATCATCCGTTTCATCATCCTTGTACTCCAAGAAGGTAGTTTTCTAAACACCCTATGGTTGTGTATGATAGTATGCATCTTCATATATGGATCCGGGTTTTGGGATTAAACTTATAAATGAAGGTTATATCATAAACATTATTTCCGCTGCGTTTTTATTTCATATGGATGAAATTACTTTGATAAACATGTTAAAATCCCATCAATGGTATCATAGCCGCTTATATGAGTGCATGCTTCAATAGATTAAAAATTTCGGGTTTCGGGTTTGAATAAAACCCCATGGCCGAAAATTTTAATATGGTTATCCCTTTGTTTTTCAAGATTATTTTCTTACATGCATAAGGAAATCTTGAAAAATTATTTCATATAGATGATTTGTTTGTTTGGTCAAAAATACCTTTTCGGTTTTTTGTTCATAACCGAAAATGGTTACAAAAGGGAACCATTTTTTTATGCTTCTTGAAATTAATAAATATATATTTGGATATATATTTGGGTGCATATGACCTAGCCATGACCTTGTGTTGAATGATTGTGTTGTTATTTATTATTTCAATGGGTTGTAATAATTATTTTTGTTCTTCCATTAGAAGATATGTAATTTATTTATTTTCATTTGGCATGTAAAATAAATAGATTAGGTGCATTTTATTTTACTAGAAAAAAATGTATTAGGATATATTTTGTAAAAGAAGATGCACATAAAAAAAATGCGGTTTTGGTTTGGACCATAACATTCGGTCCAAAGAACTTCATGGTTCTTAACGGGATTTTAACCCGATAACCAAAACACATTTTTTTGAAGTCCAAAGGAATTTGGAGCTGAATATAAAAGACTTTTGGAAGTCCAAAGAAGGTGGAGAAATCACAACACAAGAAGGAGACTTGAAGCATTTGGATGCGGGATCAAGTGGGAGTTCATCGACACATTACTTGTGTCATTTTTCATCCCTTAGGAAGGACCTTTTGGCACACTTGTTTCGGCTAACAAGTGTTGTCAAAATAGTTGGCTATGGTTATGCACCTATTATTATGAATGATGTGCTTGTTTGGTTGCTTATTTTGTTGTTTAGATGAATGTCGATATGCATGACTTAACAAACTAATAATCAACAACAAGCGTAAAATTGGTTCTTAACAAAATCATTAAAATGGTTAATAAAAGGTTTTATTAAAAATTAATGATTTTATAATAAAATGGTTTTTATTAAAAAGAACCTTGAAAATTAGTTTCACTAAAGTACCATTGATTTGAATGCATGCAAATGTATGGTACATAATATTTTCTAAACTAGAATTTTGAAATATTAAAAAAAAACCCTTTTATAAAACAAGTCAAACACCATCCTTTTATACAACACTCGAAACACTTGGGAACTCTTATTGTGGGATAAAGGTCACCTAACCACATTTGAGGGAACTTGTATGTTCGAGGTGGGTTTTACCATGTTTGTGGGATAAAGGTCACCTAACCACTTATGTGTATAAACTCACACGTGTGTGTAAGTTGGACGACTTGATTTGGAAACCATGAACTTAGGGTCACCAAAGCATGGGGAACCAAGGTGTTGATGGGATTAAACATGCCAACTAAACATAAAGATGTTTAAACCGATCCCATATGGCTAGAAATTGCAAAGAGTTGCAATTGTCAAACGTTGACTACCTTGTTAAATTTAAATAGAGGGATAAAGGTCACCTAACCAATATTTAAATATAACGTTGGATTCTAGATTTTAATTATTAATTGTCTTTAAGACACAAAAGGGTATTAATGATTAAAATATAATAATATCAAAAATACTAAAATTGAACTTGTTAAATTTTGTAGATGGCCGCTAACAATGCAAACCCGATTACCCAAACCGTCCGAAACCTATCACTAAGAACCATCCTCGAAAAGGATCGTCTCAACCATAACAACTTCATGGATTGGTTTCGAAACTTGAGAATCGTTCTCAAGCAAGAGAAGATATCCTATGTGTTGGACGATCCTATTCCCGATGAACCTAACGTGGAAGATGTGGAAGCCTACAACGATTGGGTTAAGTATACCGAGGACTCCATGCAAGCCTCATGCCTCATATTGGGAACTATGATTCCCGAAATTCAAAAGGATTTTGAAAACAACGGGGCATTTGACATGATTACCCAGTTAAAGGAAATGTTCCTACAACAAGCAAGGGTAGAACGCTTCGAAACTGTTCGGGCGCTTCATGCATGTCGAATGGAGGAAACCCAATCGGTATCATCTTATATTCTCAAGATGAAAAGCCACATTGATCGCCTCGAACGGCTAAATTGTCCCGTCTCCAAAGAGTTGGCTACGGATTTGATCCTCAACTCTTTAACAAAGAAATTTGAGAGCTTTGTTATGAATTACAACATGAATGGATGGGACAAGAGCATTGGTGAGCTTCATGCAATGCTCAAAACGGCCGAAGCAAGTATGGGCAAAAAGGCTTTACCCGTCCTTGCGATCAATGAAGGAGGCAACAAGAAGAGGCCCCACCCCGATTCTAAAGCAACCTATGCTAAAAGAAAGGGACACGTCAAGGGAAAGGGAAAAGGAAAAGCTAAAGCAGAACCCGCCAAACCAAAAGAGAAGAAGCAAAAGGTTGCTACGAATGACCCATGTTTTGAATGTGGTGAGATAGGACATTGGAAAAGAAATTGTCCGACCTATCTCAAAGAGTTGAAAAACAAGAGGGATGCAGGGCAAACCTCAGGTACTATCTTTATGATACATGTTAGCTTAATGTTATTTCTTCTAACACATGGGTACTAGATACCGGATGTGGAACTCATATTTGCAATTCGTTGCACGGGTTCAAAAGAAATAAACATTATAAGAAGGGAGACGATAGTCTCTTTATGGGCAACGGAGCAAAAGTTGAAGTCGAATCTCAAGGAGACTACGTTTTAAAGCTTCCAAGTGGTTTGGAAGTTATTTTGAAGAATGTTTTGTATGCTCCTAGTTTGACTAGGAACATAATTTCAGTTTCCCTTTTAAAACAATCTGGTTTCAATTTCGAATTTGTTAACTATGACATTTATGTTTCTAAGAATGATGTGTTTTATTTTAAAGCTATGTCTTTAAATGGTATTTATGAATTAGATCATGATAACGCATCATATGATAGCTCAATGTACCAAGTAACCAACAAGAAACTCAAAATGGATTTGAGTGATTACTATCTTTGGCATTGTCGCCTTGGACATATAAGCAAGAATCGCATGCATACACTTCAGAAAAATGGTCTTTTAAATACAAATGAAGATAATTCACTTGATGTATGCGAATCTTGTTTACAAGGCAAAATGACCAAGACGCCCTTTAGTGGAACATTTGAAAGGGCTAAGGACTTATTAGGTATCATACATTCAGATGTATGTGGTCCTTTTAAGCCGATGACTAGAAATGGTGAAAGATACTTCATTACCTTCACCGACGACTATAGTCGTTATGGTTATGTGTATATCTTAAAACACAAGGATGAAGCATTTGAAATGTTCAAAGACTTCAAAAGTGAAGTAGAAAATCAACTTAAGAAAACAATCAAAGTCCTTCGCACCGATAGAGGAGGTGAATACCTTAGTGGTGCTTTTCAAGGTCATCTTAGGAGTTGTGGGATTATCTCACAACTTACTCCACCTGGAACACCACAACACAATGGTGTGTCCGAAAGGAGAAATCGAACTCTATTAGATATGGTTCGATCTATGATGGCTAGAAGCACATTGCCTCTATCATTTTGGGGTTACGCTTTGCTCTCCGCAGTCCGTATACTAAATATGGCCCCAACCAAGAAAGTGGAAAAGACACCTTTTGAAATATGGCATGGAAACCCTCCAACATTATCATTCTTAAGGGTTTGGGGTTGTGAAGCTTATGTTAAGTAATACACTCCAAATAAATTGGAAGTCCGATCTACTAAGTGTATCTTTGTAGGATATCCTAAAGATGATATAGGATACTATTTCTACGACCCAACTGAGCAAAAGGTATTTGTTGCTCGAAAGGGTAAGTTCTTAGAAGCTAAGTTCCTTATGGAAGGAACCAGTGATAGAACAGTGGAACTTGAGGAGGATCAAGAACCATAAGACGATACACGTTTGGTTGATACTAGCACTCAACAAGAGATTGTTGAAAACGATCAAGAGGTTGATCAGAACACACAAAATGTTCGCAGATCTGGTAGAATTAGCAATCCACCTGAAAGATATGGATTTTTCATGGATGGATGCTACGTGGTAGATTCAGATGAACCAACCACATACCATAATGCAATGTCAAAATCCGATTGCGACAAATGGCTTGAAGCCATGAACATAGAGATGCAATCCATGTATGACAACCAAGTTTGGGAGTTGGTTGTGCCACCACTTAACTCTAAAGTAGTTGGAAGTAAGTGGGTTTTCAAGAAGAAAACAGATATGCATGGTAACTTGGATACTTATAAAGCAAGACTTGTAGCAAAAGGTTTCACTCAAACTCAAGGAATTGACTATGATGAGACCTTCTCGCCTGTGGCGATGCTAAAGTCAATCAGGATATTATTTGCCGTAGCTGCATATTATGACTATGAGATCTGGCAATTGGATGTCAAAACGGCTTTTCTTAATGGATATCTTGATGAAGATGTCTATATGGTTCAGCCTGAAGGTTTTGTCGATCCAAAACATCCTGACAAAGTATGCAAGTTAAAGAAATCAATCTATGGATTGAAACAAGCATCTAGAAGTTGGAATCACCGTTTTGATGAAGAAATTAAGAATTTTGGATTCATCAAAAACGGCGATGAAGCTTGTGTGTACAAGAAAGCTAGTAGGAGCATCATCACCTTCTTAGTACTGTATGTCGATGACATTCTACTATTTGGGAATGACATTCCCACCATGGAAGGTGTAAAAGCTTGGCTTGGAAGTTGTTTTTCCATTAAGAATCTTGGTGAAGTAGCCTACATTCTGGGAATAAAGGTCTATAGGGATAGATCAAGGCGCTTGATAGGTTTAAACCAAAGTGCATACATTGACAAAGTCTTGAATAGGTTCCAAATGGAGAACTCTAAGAGAGGTTTTGTACCTATTCAAAAGGGGACAATTTTGAATACATCTCAATGTCCAAGCTCAAAGGATGAGCAAGAGAAAATGAAAAGAATCCCATATGCGTCAGCTATAGGATCCATCATGTATGCAATGATATGCACTAGGCCGGACGTCTCATGCGCCTTGAGCATGACGAGTAGATACCAACAAAATCCAGGTAACAGTCATTGGATGGCTGTTAAAAGCATATTGAAATATCTTAGGAGGACTAAGGATATGTTCTTAATATATGGATCTGGTGAGGAGGAACTTGTTGTAAAGGGTTACATGGACGCGAGTTTCCAAACCGATCGAAGTGATTCTCGATCGCAATCGGGGTATGTCTTCATTTTAAATGGAGGAGCAGTCTCCTGGAAGAGCTCAAAACAAGACGTGGTAGCATTGTCCACTACAGAATCAGAATACATCGCCACTTCATTGGCAGCCCAGGAAGCTGCATGGCTGAAGTAATTTATAGCCGACCTAGGGGTGGTCCCTACCATTCAAGATCCCCTAGAGATCTTTTGTGACAACGAGGGTGCGATTGCTCAAATCAAGGAACCTTGTGCGCACCAAAAGACTAGACATATCGAGCGGAGATTCAACTACATAAGGGATGGAGTTGAAAAAGGAAAGATATGTATCCGCCAAGTTCACACCGATCAAAACATTGCGGATCCACTCACGAAGCTCCTTGACAGAGGAAAACATGAGGGTCACACATGTTCCTTAGGACTTCGATATTCTAGTGATTGGATTTGATTTAATTTTGTATTTGCATATTGAAACAATTGTTATTTTAGCTCATTTATAGTATTTTGAGTTACGTTTCATGTTAGCATGTTTAAATCCGTGAATAAGTTAAATATTCTAAATGTCCGTAGTCGATCATAATTGTGGGAACAAATATGAATGTAAGACTATTATGAACTTGGATTGGTGGATATTCATTTAGAATGAATATAGAGCAAAGTGTTGCTACCAAAGTTCATAGATATTTGTGGGATACAAATATTGGACTGACTCGCTCTCAAATATTACTGCATGGAATCATTTGTGATTGATCATAAGTAAATTTGAGTAAAAGACGATGTGACATCTGTGCCTCCAAGACCATTGAACAAATACCAAATCAATGAAATATCGTATTTCATACTTGGAATTTGTATAAATATGTGTATCGTTTGCACATATCAATTCTCGTTCGATTTCAAGCTCTAAATCGCTTTCTGGAAAGTTATACGCAAACTGGTGTGTAAACGCAGTCAGTTTAATGCGACAAACACTCCGGGATAGTGAAAATAGCTTAACATACCATAAATAACCTTTACATAACTTAGAAATAAGTTTTGGAAGATTTGGTGTGTCGAAATCAAGTTTATTCGCTTACAGGAACTAATTTCGACAAACTGCAAAAGTATGCCGATTCGTACTGTAAAAAACATTCCGGAACTTTATCATAAGTTAAACATGCCTAAATATCCTTTACATTGTGACAACTCGAATTTCCAAGATTTCCATTTCGCATTTATTGCACGTTCTTATATTGTCTAGTCGTTTATTTGCACTATTGATTGCCATGAAATTATATATGTTTTGATTGTTTGATTGTGCATGGTTGTTTGTTAATTGTGAAATTGATAAATATATGAACTTGGTGGTGAAATTATGAAATTGTTATGAGATGGTGTACTATTGTAAAATATAATACTTGAGGATGTAGAGGGCAATTAGTGAAATTCTAGTAATACTTAACCCTAATCTCTTTCACTAATCATTCCCTAATCATCACAAGAATCAAAGCACGTACACCCACATTCCCTAATCCTCTCTACAACCACCTTCTCATCATTCTTGGATTCACAAGTTCTTTGCATCAAGTTTGATTGCCAATCCATCTAGAATCGAATCAAGGTAATTGTTTAATCATTGTTTGTGATTATTTGATTGTTATTGATCCTTGATTATGTGATTCATGTTAAAAACCCTAGTTCTCCATATATGATAGTTCTGTGGATGTTGATTGAATCATGATTATTGTGAAATAATATTGATCAGTGGTGTAATCATATGCTTAATGTCAAGATGCTTTGTATGCTATAACTGTTGAATGGATTGGATGAATGATGTTCGTAATTAGGGTTTTCACGATCAAAGGAGAATTGAAAACGTAACTGATGGAATAATAGAATGTAACTGTTTCAATTGTGATTTCTTGTTTGTCTGAGTTTTAAGTGTTGACATATGCCCGACTTTAAAACCAATGAAAGGGATCCGAGTTTAATGCCACAACCTTAGGTCCGAGGTTATGATTCAAGCATAAAGGTCCGAGTTTTTATATCATAATGTGTCTGAGGTTTAAACAAGCTCTATGGTCCGATCTTTTGTAACATGATAGGTGGTCCGAATTTCAAATGAAGATTGTGTTGATCTGAGTTTTGTGAGAAGGCATGTGAGTCCGAGTTTGTAAGTGATGAGTCCGAGTTTCTTGGCTTTTATTTTGGTCCGAAGTTTATGTAAAACACACACCCTAGTCCGACTTTGTTAAGTATATGGGAGGGGTCCGAGTTTTTGAACTCCCCTACCCATGTCCGAGTTTAAAGGGGGCACTCCCCTTTGTCCGAGTTTAGGCAAGAGATCAAGGGGTCCGACCTTGTAAACCCCACACATGCCCGACTTTCTTACACCCCATATGGTCCGAGTTTTGGTAAGGCTTCCCCTTGTCCGACCTTTGTTTAAGTTGTGATGTCCGACTTTTATGTATAACAAACGTAATCTGATCCTTACATGTATAATATATATATATAGTCCGACTTTTAGATATATAACATGGTGCGATCTTTATTGATTATCATGATGGTCCGACTTTGTGTGAAATATAAAATGGTCCGAAGTCTTGTGGAAGATGTGCAAGGCCCGACCTTCTATGCTCAACATGTCCAACTTAAAAGTGCTTATACTTGTCAGACTGTATTCCATGTGCTTTGTCTTAATGAATTACCATCGTTAGTATGTCAACCCTAATCCTAATAGTTGTCACTCATATTAGTTTACATAATACTGTCAAGCATGCTAATAAATAACGATATTACAGCAAAACATGAAAGACACGTGTGTGAAGCATGAGTGTTATGAATGTGACAATCTGTTTAGGTGGTGCATGATGCTAATTGCCAAGTATTATGTGATATAGACTTGCATGTGTGAACATTTTATGTAATATCGTCGTGTACACAATAAACACACAAAGCACCGTTGCTTGAATATCGAGGATTGTAAACCCTAATTGAATGAATCATGTGCAATACATCCTAGGTCGTGTGTAACGGACTTAGACGATTAACAAACCCTAGAAGCAATAACATACCGAGCAAACCAAGGTGAGTTCACACAGCCAAGGCATGGGGTTCCCAGGGTGGGAATGGGATTTGATTATATTACTGGTACTTATCTATACTGGAACGTAGTGATGTGATTTGATGAACTATGGTACATACTCCGCTGATTGAACTACGACTAGACTAGTAACACTTATTGAACTGATCTTCGCACACCTGCCAAGGGTTGGCCGCGATATTATGACTAACTTCGCACACCTGCCTTTGGAAGGCCGCGAACTGAATTTGCTAATCTTCGCACACCTGCCTGGTAGGCCGCGATACAGGTAAACCTAGTCTAGAATACTTGGGATGAATATCCCCTAATATCTTCGCATACCTGCCTGGGAGGCCGCGATGGAAACTATACGATACATGACACAACGAACGAACATACTACTACTCACGCTATACTATTACTGAACTGTTAACTGTGAACTCGCTCAACTAGTTGTTGATCCTCTGTTACATGCCTTGCAGGTCGTTAGATTCTTATGGAGCTTGCACAGGGAGGAGCAGGTCGTTGTGGAGCGTGGATTATGTTTTGAAACTTATTGAACTTATGTTACACATTTGGGCTTTCGTACTTATGCTTCCGCTATACTTATAAACTATGATTATGTTTTGAACACCTATCGTATTGAATGATTGGTTTACATTTATTATATTTGATATTAGTTACATGTTCGATATGATTGGTGGCTTGATCCTGGTCAGTCACGCTCCCAAGCGGTGATACTCCGCAGGTGGATTTTGGGGGTGTGACAGATTGGTATCAGAGCCATTGGTTATAGAGAACTTGGTTTTAATATGGGAAAACGTTTTTATTAAAACCAGACTATAACCAGAACAGTGCTCTCAACGATCCACAACGACGCTTCGCTCCACGTGCAAGACTCGACATCCTAGGTAATAAGGTTTATGTTTATTACCTGCTGGCTAGAACTGCATAGAACTTTGCTCGTAGTATGCTTACATTACTTTGCTCACTACTTGTTATTGCTTAAGAACACTTACGTGCTTACACTCTTCTGTCATCGCACTATTCGCGAACCTTTCTCACTTATGTTGCCTTTGATGTGAGGATCAATGGCCGGACGAATTAACATAACTCAAGCCCAGCTAGAGGCTCTCGTTCAAGCTCAAGTTGCTGCGGCAATTGCAGCTGCTCAAGCAGGTAGTATACCCTGTAGTATAGACACACACTAGGATCCTTAGATCCTACAATAACTCTCGTATTTAACTTTGTCATATTCGTACACAATAGGTCAACACGCGCAGCAGCCTGTCTGCACTTTCAAGAACTTCATGGACTGTCGTCCAAGCTCATTCAGTGGCACCGAGGGGGCAGTGGGACTCCTCCATTGGTTTGAGAAGCTAGAATCTGTGTTCGAAATGTGTGAATGCCCTGAGGCTCGCAGGGTCAAGTACGCCACTGGCACTTTGGAAGGAATCGCGTTGACTTGGTGGAACGCGCAAGTACAGATCTTAGGGTTGGCAGCTGCTAACGCCACACCCTGGAACGATTTTAAGGAACTTATCAAAAGGGAATATTGCACGCGTGAAGATATTCACAAGTTGGAAGACGAGCTGTATAACTTGAAAATGGTTGGGTCAGAGATCGAAGCCTATACCAAACGGTCGAATGAACTGGCCGTGCTATGCCCAACTATGGTGGACCCTCCAGTGAAACGTATTGAGTTGTATCTCAAGGGTTTGGCGCCAGAGATCCAGAGCCATGTGACATCGGCTAATCTTGATAATATCCAGGCTATTCAGCGCCTTACTCATCGTATTACAGATCAGGCAGTGGATCAGAACAGACTGCCAAAACGTGTCAAGGCTACCACTACTGCTGTCACTGCTTCTGCTACTTCCAGTGACAACAAGAGGAAATGGGAGGGAGATTCCAGCAAGGGATCGGTTTCTGTTCAGTCTCAGCAGCGCAAGACAAATGACTACCAGAATTCGAGTCAGCAATCATCTGGCAGTCAGGGGCAGGGTGGATATCGGGGAATTCACCCACTGTGTAATAAGTGCAACAGACACCACAGCGGAAGATGTCGCAGGGAACGTTGTCAAAGATGCCTCAAGATGGGCCATGAGGCAAAGGATTGTAGAAGCTCACGGCCAGCAAATCAGAACCAGCAACTCCCACCGCCAGCTCCACAGAACCAGCAACAGCAACCACAGCGTGGAAACCGGGGATGTTTCCAGTGTGGGGCAGAAGGTCATTACAAACGCGATTGTCCTCAGTTGAACCAGAATCAGAACCACGACAATAACCAGGGCAACGGGAACAACAACAACAAGAACGGGGGAAACAATAACAACAATGGCAACGAGGCAAGAGGTCGAGTTTTCGTGTTAGGACGAGGAGACGCAATGAACGATAATTGAACTTATAACTTATTTTGGGTTTTCATTATTATGTTTCCGCTACTCAAACAAAGTTTGGTTTGAACATCAATTGTATTGGGTTTTATGAATTATTTAACTACTATACTTTATGTTTGTTATGATGGATGGTTTGATATTATTGAGCGCACCTGCCGTATTTATGAACCCCTTATGAACAGGGTGTGCAAACCCTATCTTGACAAGTTCGTCATTGTCTTCATCGACGACATTCCGATCTACTCCAAGAGTCAGGAGGAGCACGAGCAGCACTTACGTCTTATCTTGGAACTTCTTCGAAAGGAGCAGCTGTACGCAAAGTTTTCAAAATGCGACTTCTGGCTTCGTGAAGTCCATTTCCTAGGCCATGTGGTGAACAGGGATGGGATTCATGTCGATCCATCCAAGGTAGATTCGATCAGGAACTGGCCAGCGCCGCGTACACCGACGGAAATACGCCAATTCTTGGGTTTGGCGGGGTATTACAGACGATTCATTAAAGACTTTTCGAAGATCGCGCAGCCGCTTACTATGCTGACACAGAAAGGTGTCACCTACCGTTGGGGAGATTCCCAAGAGACCGCTTTTCAGTACCGTAAGGATAGGCTTTGCAGCGCACCTATCCTCTCACTGCCGGAGGGCACAGATGACTTCGTGGTTTATTGTGACGCATCGATACAGGGTCTTGGTTGCATATTGATGCAACGGGATAAGGTTATTGCTTACGCTTCGCGGCAACTCAAGATTCATGAACGGAACTACAGGACGCACGATTTAGAGCCGGGAGCTGTTGTTTTCGCGCTTAAGATATGGCGGCACTACCTGTACGGTACCAGGTGCATGATTTACACCGATCACAGGAGTCTCGAGCATATTCTTAAGCAAAAGAATTTGAACATGCGTCAACGGAGATGGGATGAACTACTGAACGACTACGAATGCGCCATCAAGTATCATCCAGGCAAGGCCAATGTTGTGGCCGACGCCCTCAGTCGAAAGGACACCCTACCTAAGCGCGTGCGAGCGCTACAGCTTACTATTCAGTCCAGTCTTCCTGCACAGATACGAGCTGCTCAGATAGAAGCGTTGAAACCCGAAAACGTTATGGCTGAAGCCTTACGCGGTTCAAGGCAACGAATGGAACAAAAGGAAGACGGTGCATACTATGTAACGGGGCGTATTTGGGTCCCACTTTATGGCGGTTTACGAGAGCTTGTGATGGACGAAGCACACAAGTCTCACTACTCGGTACATCCAGGGTCGGACAAAATGTACCACGACATCAGAACTACTTATTGGTGGCCTAGCATGAAGGCCCACATAGCCACCTATGTTGGCAAGTGCTTGACCTGTGCCAGAGTCAAGGTTGAATATCAGAAACCCGCAGGCCTACTTCAGCAGCCTAAGATACCTCAATGGAAATGGGAAGAGATTTCCATGGATTTTGTTACAGGATTACCCAGAACCCAGCGTGGGAATAATACTATATGGGTGATCGTGGATCGACTCACCAAGTCTGCTCACTTCCTGGCTATAAAGGAAACGAATAAGTTCTCCACTCTTGCAGACATCTATCTTAAGGAAGTTGTTTCGAGGCACGGGGTGCCCACCTCCATCATTTCAGATCGGGATGCACAATTCACGTCAGAACTATGGCAAGCGATGCACAAATCTTTCGACTCACGATTAGACATGAGCACAGCGTATCATCCTCAGACGGATGGGCAGTCTAAGCGCACGATTCAAACTCTAGAAGACATGCTTCGGGCGTGTGTTATCGATTTCGGCAGCAGCTGGGAAAAGCACCTCCCTTTAGTGGAGTTTTCGTACAATAACAGTTACCACACCAGCATTCAAGCCGCTCCATTCGAGGCATTGTACGGACGTAAATGCCGGTCACCTCTCGGTTGGGCAGAGGTGGGGGATAGTTAGATTACAGGCCCAGAAATGGTAGTTGACGCTACTGAACGAATTGCACAGATACGACAACGCATGGCGGCAGCTCGCGATCGCCAGAAAAGCTACGCAGATAAGCGTAGGAAGCCATTGGAATTTCAGGTCGGGGACCGGGTTTTACTCAAAGTTTCACCCTGGAAGGGTGTGGTTAGTTTTGGTAAAAGAGGCAAACTCAATCCACGGTATGTTGGACCGTTCGAAATCACTGAAAGAATAGGCCAAGTAGCCTACAGTCTAAACCTACCAGCTGAACTCGGTGCAGTTCACAACGTATTCCACGTGTCGAATATGAAGAAGTGCCTGTCAGATGAGACCCTCATAATTCCTTTTAAGGAACTCACTATCGACGAGCGGTTGCAGTTCGTCGAGGAACCAGTTGAAATCACGGACCGGGATGTTAACGTCCTCAAGCACAAGAGAATCCCTCTTGTCCGAGTTCGTTGGAACTCCAAACGTGGCCCAGAGTACACCTGGGAACGCGAAGACCAGATGACAGAAAAGTACCCCTAATTATTCGAAACCAATGCAACCACTAATGAGACTGAAGCTACTACTACTGAATTTCGGGACGAAATTCCAAATCAACGGGGGGATGATGTGACACCCCAGGAAAACCAGTGAACGATATAACTTACCTAGCTTCCTCAGTGAGTGCGTACCAAATTTCGGGACGAAATTTCTTTTAAGTTGGGGATAATGTGACAACTCGAATTTCCAAGATTTCCATTTCGCATTTATTGCACGTTCTTGTATTGTCTAGTCGTTTATTTGCACTATTGATTGCCATGAAATTATATATGTTTTGATTGTTTGATTGTGCATGGTTGTTTGTTAATTGTGAAATTGATAAATATATGAACTTGGTGGTGAAATTATGAAATTGTTATGAGATGGTGTACTATTGTAAAATATAATACTTGAGGATGTAGAGGGCAATTAGTGAAATTCTAGTAATACTTAACCCTAATCTCTTTCACTAATCATTCCCTAATCATCACAAGAATCAAAGCACGTACACCCACATTCCCTAATCCTCTCTACAACCACCTTCTCATCATTCTTGGATTCACAAGTTCTTTGCATCAAGTTTGATTGCCAATCCATCTAGAATCGAATCAAGGTAATTGTTTAATCATTGTTTGTGATTATTTGATTGTTATTGATCCTTGATTATGTGATTCATGTTAAAAACCCTAGTTCTCCATATATGATAGTTCTGTGGATGTTGATTGAATCATGATTATTGTGAAATAATATTGATCAGTGGTGTAATCGTATGCTTAATGTCAAGATGCTTTGTATGCTATAACTGTTGAATGAATTGGATGAATGATGTTCGTAATTAGGGTTTTCACGATCAAAGGAGAATTGAAAACGTAACTGATGGAATAATAGAATGTAACTGTTTCAATTGTGATTTCTTGTTTGTCTGAGTTTTAAGTGTTGACATATGCCCGACTTTAAAACCAATGAAAGGGATCCGAGTTTAATGCCACAACCTTAGGTCCGAGGTTATGATTCAAGCATAAAGGTCCGAGTTTTTATATCATAATGTGTCTGAGGTTTAAACAAGCTCTATGGTCCGATCTTTTGTAACATGATAGGTGGTCCGAATTTCAAATGAAGATTGTGTTGATCTAAGTTTTGTGAGAAGGCATGTGAGTCCGAGTTTGTAAGTGATGAGTCCGAGTTTCTTGGCTTTTATTTTGGTCCGAAGTTTATGTAAAACACACACCCTAGTCCGACTTTGTTAAGTATATGGGAGGGGTCCGAGTTTTTGAACTCCCCTACCCATGTCCGAGTTTAAAGGGGGCACTCCCCTTTGTCCGAGTTTAGGCAAGAGATCAAGGGGTCCGACCTTGTAAACCCCACACATGCCCGACTTTCTTACACCCCATATGGTCCGAGTTTTGGTAAGGCTTCCCCTTGTCCGACCTTTGTTTAAGTTGTGATGTCCGACTTTTATGTATAACAAACGTAATCTGATCCTTACATGTATAATATATATATATAGTCCGACTTTTAGATATATAACATGGTGCGATCTTTATTGATTATCATGATGGTCCGACTTTGTGTGAAATATAAAATGGTCCGAAGTCTTGTGGAAGATGTGCAAGGCCCGACCTTCTATGCTCAACATGTCCAACTTAAAAGTGCTTATACTTGTCAGACTGTATTCCATGTGCTTTGTCTTAATGAATTACCATCATTAGTATGTCAACCCTAATCCTAATGGTTGTCACTCATATTAGTTTACATAATACTGTCAAGCATGCTAATAAATAACGATATTACAGCAAAACATGAAAGACACGTGTGTGAAGCATGAGTGTTATGAATGTGACAATCTGTTTAGGTGGTGCATGATGCTAATTGCCAAGTATTATGTGATATAGACTTGCATGTGTGAACATTTTATGTAATATCGTCGTGTACACAATAAACACACAAAGCACCGTTGCTTGAATATCGAGGATTGTAAACCCTAATTGAATGAATCATGTGCAATACATCCTAGGTCGTGTGTAACGGACTTAGACGATTAACAAACCCTAGAAGCAATAACATACCGAGCAAACCAAGGTGAGTTCACACAGCCAAGGCATGGGGTTCCCAGCGTGGGAATGGGATTTGATTATATTACTGGTACTTATCTATACTGGAACGTAGTGATGTGATTTGATGAACTATGGTACATACTCCGCTGATTGAACTACGACTAGACTAGTAACACTTATTGAACTGATCTTCGCACACCTGCCAAGGGTTGGCCGCGATATTATGACTAACTTCGCACACCTGCCTTTGGAAGGCCGCGAACTGAATTTGCTAATCTTCGCACACCTGCCTGGTAGGCCGCGATACAGGTAAACCTAGTCTAGAATACTTGGGATGAATATCCCCTAATATCTTCGCATACCTGCCTGGGAGGCCGCGATGGAAACTATACGATACATGACATAACGAACGAACATACTACTACTCACGCTATACTATTACTGAACTGTTAACTATGAACTCGCTCAACTATTTGTTGATCCTCTGTTACATGCCTTGCAGGTCGTTAGATTCTTATGGAGCTTGCACAGGGAGGAGCAGGTCGTTGTGGAGCATGGATTATGTTTTGAAACTTATTGAACTTATGTTACACATTTGGGCTTTCGTACTTATGCTTCCGCTATACTTATAAACTATGATTATGTTTTGAACACCTATCGTATTGAATGATTGGTTTACATTTATTATATTTGATATTAATTACATGTTCGATATGATTGGTGGCTTGATCCTGGTCAGTCACGCTCCCAAGCGGTGATACTCCGCAGGTGGATTTTGGGGGTGTGACATACATAGCTTAGAAATAGGCTTTGAGGTGTTTGGTGTACAAAAATAAACTTATTGGTCATTCAGGGACTAAAAGCGTCAAAAAGTGCACAGGTTTGCATTTTCGCGCATATCTTACGTTCTGAATATATCCGGACAACCAAAAATTTATGTAATCATTAAAATATTATATTTTAGTGATTGGCATGATAAAATTCCATTCGTCGCTCAATTTGGATCGTTTTTGCGTTCGTTACGACTTCCGTCGTAATTAACCGAACAACACAACCGTACGACCAAACGAACCGACATCCGAGATATTTTTGAGCATGTTTTGAGTTCCCAATACTTTAACTTCATTTTAGAGCCTTGAAATGAGGTTAACGGGGCTTAAACGTGTCAAAAATGGGCCGAAACCCATGTTTCTAAGCTGCAGGGACCAAAACTGACAAATCTGCCAAACTTCCTCAGGCGGGGCGCGTAAGCCTTAGCCAAATCTTACGCGGGGCGCGTGGGCCTGTCGGACAGAAATAATGAATCTGGTCATTTTGCACGATTTTGATGGTTTTGATGGGTGGTTTTCATTACTAGGGGCTGGTTTGTGTGCTCTCCAAGTCCCCCAATCCTACCTTGATGTGACAACCCTCACTAAACCAGGTATCCGTACGATTTAATTAATAAATAATTGCTGCTTAATTATGTGCTTAACTGAAATTGCCAATGAACTGCTACTTGATTTCTAGCACTTGTATATTCTTGCATCATACTTTGATTTCCGTCACTACATTATTTACACGTTGAACCTTAGTGACAAACATGATGCACTAAAGCACAGTAGCATTAGAACGGATAACCTATTGAACATGCTGATAAAGCCAGCATCAGGCAGACACTGCCTCTAAAGGCCTGTATGAGCCAGAAATATTTTACTACACCCATAGTGAGTGTAGGGATACAAGGGTTGTAAAATTGCGTCTCTAGGAATAAGATATAATGATTGGATGTGCCTAAAACGTACTCTAAGCACAAAACACAGCACTTTTGTTAACATACTAGCTTCTGGCTAACTGATAAAGTGCCAAAACATGGGGAAGTATTCCTGACACTTTTGGAAATAAATAGTGTCACTAAAAATATTATTAACGACGCTTTAAAGCTTACTTAAGCTCTTTAACGGATTACTATCCAACCGAACAACCGGACTATTCCCGGAACATGAAAATATGGCCAATAATATTATTGATCTTTTTCTGAGCCAGTTAGGGTCCCTGATTACCCTAACAACCGCATTATAACGCATCACACCACTAACCGAGTTAACCCCTAATCTAACTTGGTTTAAAGTAACTAGACCCTAACTACATGATTGAAATCGAACCAAATGACCCCCCCCCATCCTAATCGGCCCAACTAGAGGGAAACATCATGGTACAAGACTTGATTAAAATAATGAGGTTGCCTAATATCAAGGAGACACGAAATCCTTTGGACGATGATCTTGATTATGTCTATAAAATCCAACCATTACACATCATAATCTTACACATTCACCAACACTCAAAATCACTCTCTCTCTCCCTCCAAGAGCTCTCGGCCGAACCCTCTCCCTCTCCTACATCCATTGTCGAGTCTTGTTCAATCCATTCCAAGCATACACAAGTGTTCAAGGTCGCGTATTAGGAGTCTTGAGGCAAACGGAAGCGGAAGGACCTCGTTACCTTGCTTTTATCCATCACATTTTCGCCTAGATTCTTCCCTAGCCCCGAGCTAGAGGTATAACACTTAAAACTCATTCTCGAACATATCTAAGGTGGTTAATAAGATTTGTAACGGTTAAAATGCGGAAACTTATCTTTTGAATCTTTAAAGTTTACTAAAACATGAATCTTGTTGGTTAAAAGATCATAAGTTGTGTAAAAGTTGTAGTGTTTAAATATGGTGATTATTTAGGCCCGATCTACGATGTGGTGGCTCGGATCATCGTTTAACCCGACTTTGTTAAGATCATAAATCTTGACATAAGCTTGTTTCTAACGGTACAAGGGTTAAAAGGTGAAACTCTACCACACGAGAAACATGAACTTGTGTAAAAGTATTTTTACTTGTAAAATAGTGTTTAAAACTAGCGGATCTACGAATGTACAAGTGGTATTTTTGTAGAACCAAGTGTCGAGAAAATCATGTTTTATAAAAGTTGGATGACATACTAACGAATATGATTTTACAAACCACAAGTGTATAAACACTTGTGAAATAAAAAGTTTCGACAAAATATCAATCTTTGAGAAAGATGACGGGAAGTTGTAAAGGATGATTTATTCTAAAAACGAGGTTTTTACGGGATTAAGTTATTTTACACATAGATCCACAAAATATAACGGGATCTACACTATAGTTTTCGGAAAAACCACAAGTTCATGTGATTGTGCGATTTTACATACTTGTCGACTAGTTTGATGTGTTGGAAATTGATTGATTGATTAAAGAAGTGTTGAAGTGATTTTGTAAAAGAAAATGATACGCTTGAAAGCGTGGCCACCTCCAATTACAGGGGAAACTCTGGCGAAATTTTTCTAAAAATATAACACTTAGAATTATTTACAAGTGTTAGAATTATTTTTGATATGTTTTCAAAATATATTTCGCCACGACTTTATTTACAAATATTCGGAGGTGGGATTTTCACAAAACTAAACGTGATAAATATATATTTGGTAAATATATTTTTCACAACACTGTTTATGATTATTTTGTGAAAATATATAAATATTATTTTTAGAGTAAAAATAATATTTCGAACGATAACAGCCCCAAAATAATACAAACGCTTACACGACAAACATGTAAGTTACACCGGTAATTACTATTACCACTTAATCGTTAAAACGTAACTTACGCATTATACGGAAATATTCATGAACGCGTGTTTTGTCAACGTATTATTTTTGGAAGTATTATGTGAAGAGAAAATATAAAATTTTTGAGAAAAATATTTATATTTTGAATGAGAAGTAAAAATATATTAAGTGGGACTTAATGATATAGTTCAAACGCACATGTATTGAATCCCCCATCCTTGGGAAGGAGATTAACTACCATGTACATGCAAAATATAAACACGAAATAGTTGTCTAACTATTTCCCAAAAACTTAAACTATTAAGCTAAGGCACGGCCATCCGTCTAATAGTATTAGCACATGTAGGTCGTTGCACAGCTGCCTGACATTCGGAGTACTTGGTATAGCGACGCACTGACTGTGAGTTCATGTCCCCCTTTTCTCTTAACTGTTTTCAGTTTTCTAAACTACGGGGGTGAAATACATGTTACATTGATTATGAATACTTTATACATGGTATGGTTAGCGTAAGGAGGTTTGTTACTTAGATCATGTGAGTGGGTAGGCGGAAACTTGAGGCCATTAATCCTCATGGTAGGACCGAGGGACAGGAGCGGTAGATCTATCTGGGTGTAGCGAGCCCAGCCCCAGGTCCAGCATAACGGACCTCGGGGTGACTTAGTGCCCGACGCATAAATCCGCTAGGTTTGAGTCTTCCTACTTGCACTTCACACATATCAATGGCCTTGCAAACCATTGGTGATCTCTTTTTCCTTATTTGCTACATACCAGGGTTTTGATAAATACAAAGGTTTATTTACTCACTTACACATGAACTCACTTAACATTATTGTTGATTTTTCAACTTACATGTATTTCAGGGAATTAAAGATCTGTCACGGTATGGCATGTTTTCCGCTGCATTAGTCACCGAGGTCATCCGGGGTTCGGGGAATGTGACTCTTTCCTGGACAAGTCACAGTCCTTGAATCATGTTTATGTTATGTTTAGTGTTGTAATGTTCGTTGAACAAGTTTGTGGTTGTTAGAGTATGCTACTCTGTTAAGACAATGTTATGGTATTTTTATTTTAATGGATGATCTTGCATATTTTAAATTCATATAGCTTTGTTATGATTAAGCTATGGTATTAAGAAGTCACACCAAATTAACCACGCTTCCGCATAGCCAGGGTGTGACAGCTTGGTATCAGAGCTCTGATCATAGCGAACTAGGATTCCTTCCCGAGTCTAGACTATGATCACTAGGGCTCTCACGAAAACATTTTTACTGCATACCACTTAAGTCCAGATCCAAAACCTTTTTATAAACAAATGTTGAGCGCATTTTATTTATTATTTTTAGGCTCAGTCTGGGAGGCTGAGGCTCGGTCTGGGAGACTGAGGCTCGGTCTGGGAGGCCGAGGCTCGATCTAATAGATCGAGGTAGTTGTCTAGTGGGACTAGGGAGTCAGTCTGGGAGGCTGGGAGAATTGACTAGTGGGACTAGGGAGTCAGTCTGGGAGGTTGGGAGAATTGACTAGTGGGACTAGGGAGTCAGTCTGAGAGACTGGGAGGCTAGTGGGACTAGGAAGAGCAGTCTGGGAGGCTGGGAAAATTGGCTAGTGGGACTAGGAAAAGCAGTCTGGGAGGCTGGGAAGCTAGTGGGACTAGGAGAATTATGTGATATTTTACTTGGTGACTTATGTGATTACCTGATTATATGACTGATTATTTGTGCATATTTGTGCTTGTGTTACAGACACATGGACTCACCAGGCACAGGTGACTCGGACACCACCGGACCCCTACCTATCGTATCTGATGACCTCCTATCTTCGGAGCATGAGGTGCATACATCTGATTCCACCAGCACAGATGACGACGACTTCCAGCCCTTCGCACTACCCGAGGGTGCTGATGAGCCTGCGGATAGCCCCCCTGCTGAGTACTTACCCCTAGTTGTGATTCCGGCTCCTATTCCTTTAGCCGTCTATCCCGCATATGACTTACTACTCGACGCCGAGGCTGACGGCGATATCGATCTGTTTGAGGATGAGCCTATAGAGGATGAGATCCCGGACGCAGCCCTACTTCCTGCTGGCGATCTTCTGATGATCGCTGACGCCCCTGCCGAGGACTCACCCGCACATTCACCTGTCCCAGACTCCTTTGAGTCTGTGGCTTCCGCCCCTTCTCACGAGGTGAGCGCACAACACTTTGCACACGACTCGGACCCTGACCAGGCATCCTCCGCTGCACCTATTCCGAGCTTTGCGTTTGAGCATGACGACATAGAGGATTCTGATCCCATTTTTCCTCCGGGATTCGACCCGGATCATGATATCGAGTTTATCCCGATGGACCAGCTCATGGAGGATCCCGCTGATCCAGTTGACCCTATTGATCCTGAGTTCGACTTTGATATGGCTTTTGATGACCATGAGCCTGCCTTGGCTCCTGAGCAGGCAGCTGCTCTAGATCCTATGCCCGAGCATGACCCCGTACATGCTGGCATCCCAGTTGAGCCCGTTCTGGCTGACCCGCCCATTGATGATCATCTGGAGGGTGATCATGTTGTTGCTGTCGATCCTGTTGTTCCTCCACCTTTTGTTGCTGATATACCTGTTGAGCACATTGCACCAGTTGATCCTATTGTTGCTCCCCCATTTGATCCCATTCCACTTGAGCCTGAGCACGCACTGTTTGCAGACCACATGGATCCACTAGATGAGCATGCACAGCACGGTTGGATACCTGCTGATGAGGACGTTCCACCTTTGCCCCCTCAGATCCCTGTTACACGACTTGTTGATTTCACTTTTCAGGTTCCTCAGTTCGTACCTCCAGCGAGGCCTGGAGAGGGCTCTTCAGCCCATCCTTTTGGGCACGTACCGATGTCTATTCCCTTCATGCCCCAGATGTCATCTGTTCCACCCTCTACTTCACCATTTCATGTGGCACCGTTTGACCCCACCAGTGAGCCTTTGCTTTGGTCGACACCACCAGCCATGCCACCTACTGATCCATACCATCCGTTTCATGTGGGACACACTATAGAGGACGTTTTGATGTCCTTCGTTCATCAGCATGAGTCACACACGCAGCGTCTCCAGGAGCTCGAGAGAGCTCAGCTGCCACCATGTTCATGCCTTGGTCAGATACACTCTCCTCTTCAGCCATGTCGATCATTACCCCCAGATTTTGCTGCTCGTCTCTTTACACTAGAGCAGCAGGTTGCCTCTGTCATTCGCACTCAGCAGGCTATGGAGGAGGATTGGCTTCAGCTACGCCGCTTGCTTTACACTTACTTTCCCCCTCCTCCACCGCCATCTGTATAGAGCTCATCAGTACTGCTTGTGTAGACATTGGTGAGAGGACCGCGATTGCTTTTGATTGCACAGCATTTTGGAGACTACATGATGATACTGACTTTTGACACATACTTGATGTATTTGATGTATTTGACACTGATTTGATATAGCTTTTGGACAGGGGTGATGTAGCCCCTAGTTGATTGATGATGGTATGACACAGTGATGTACTGATACACTTACGTTGTGGTCTCGATATATATGGCAATCGCAGTATTCTCATCATATTTGATTCGCTTGATTGCTTATTTACATTATTATGACATGGGATGTTGTGTATATTTTATGACATGGGATGTTGTGTGAATAATATTTGTGACATGGGATGTTGTGTGATTAGTATTTGTGAAGTATTGATAACATGAGATGTTATGTGCTATTACTATTACTATATACGTACGCGTTACTATGGCCTGACTGACGTAAACACATCTTTAGAAGATGCCGCCAAGACGTCAATCTCAGCCAATGCCTACGACTCAGGACGAACTACAGCAGGTCATTGCTGCTGCCATTGCTCAATATGCTGCCTCTCAAGGAGGGATGAGTGGAAGCAACTCTGGCAACACTGGCAACAACAACAATCCACCTCATGGTAACCCTAAGTCATTAAGACATACCATGACCTAAATGGATTTTCTTAGCAGAAATGCTAATGCCAATCATATGTTATAATGTATGTGCAGGGTGCACCTACAAGCAGTTCTTAGACTGCAAGCCCGTAAACTTTGATGGCACAGGAGGTGCTGTCGCTTTTGTCCGCTGGGCTGAGAAAACCGAATCCGTACTTCGCATGAGCAAATGCGCGCTGGATCAACAAGTCACTTATATCTCTGGGCTATTTTTGGATGGAGCCCTATCATGGTGGAATCTACAAGTACAGACACTTGGCGAAGCTGCTGCTTACGCGCTGACTTGGGCTGAACTGAAAGAACTCATGCGCAAGAAGTACTGTTCTCGCACTGAAATTCAGAGATTGGAGACCGAGTTCTGGCATCTAAAAATGGAAGGTTCAAAGATAGCTGAGTACGTCCAAAGATTCCACGACTTGTCGCATGTGGTACCCTACATGGTCACACCTGAGTTCAAGAGAATTGAACGCTTCATTTGGGGATTAGCTCCTCAAATCATCAGCATGGTGACCTCCTCCAAACCTGCAACTATCACTGAAGCCATTGATTTGAGCGTGGCTCTTACGGAGGAGGCAATTCGTTTAAACAAGTTTGATGAAGTGGAGCCTAAGAAGAAGGAGACTCATGTGGAGTCATCTGGAGGAAACAAGAGGAAGTTTTCAAACTTCAAGCAGGGCACCGGGGTGGTGGTTAAGAAAGGAGAGCAGAACGCGCCAGCTCAGGATACAGTTGGTAGGAAGAAAGGAAAGGGATATATGGGTGCACAACCCAAGTGCAACTCATGCCAACGACATCACTCTGGTCGTTGCAGGCTAAGAGTTTGTGAATCATGTGGGAAGACTGGTCATACGAAGGATTTTTGTTGGGCTAGTGCTGGCCGGGGAGGCCAAGGAGGATCTGGGAATAGGAATAATCGTGGAGGTAATGGAAATCGCCCCCAAGGAAACCATGGAGGTGATGGGGATCGGGTCAATCATGCAAACCAAGCAGGCGCCATGAATCGAAATCAGGGAAACAATCAAGCTGGAAACGTTGGTGGAAATGGGCAGAGGCCCGGATGTTTCAACTGCGGTGACGTTAGGCATTACAAGAGGAATTGCCCGGAATTGAACCAAGCCCGCGGAAGGGTTTTCAACATAGAAGCAAGGGAAGCGCGCCAGGATCCCAATGTTGTCACTGGTACGTTCCCTGTAAACCAACGCTATGCATCCGTTTTATTTGATACTGGCGCCGATTATAGCTTCGTGTCGTTAGAATTTAAGAATATGCTTGGTTTAGCCGCTAGTAAGTTAGATGTTCCGTACTCGATCGAATTAGCGAATGGAAAGTTAGTAGAAGCTAATGAGGTGATTCGAGGTTGCGTAATCAAGTTGGGAGAGCGCGAGTTCGCTCTAGATCTACTACCAGTCCAGTTGGGAAGCTTCGACGTGGTAGTAGGGATGGATTGGTTATCGAGTAACAAGGCCGAGATAGTTTGTCATGAGAAGGTCGTTCGTATCCCGACCGATGATGGTGAGACCATTGTTGTTCACGGAGAGAAGCGTGAGACGCCGTTGAGGATTATTAGCTGCCTGAAGGCAAGAAAGTGTTTGCAGAAGGGATGTGCTGCCTTTCTGGCACACATTGTAGATAAGAAGGCTGCTGAGCCAAAGATCGAAGACATCCCTGTCGTGAGGGAATACCCAGAAGTCTTTCCAGAAGATTTGCCTGGCTTGCCGCCTCAAAGGCAAGTGGAGTTTCGCATTGATTTAGTTCCAGGCGCCGTGCCTGTGGCTAAGGCACCCTACAGACTTGCTCCGTCTGAGATGCAAGAACTGTCGACACAACTTCAAGAGTTGTTAGACAAGGGACTCATCCGACCGAGCTTCTCGCCTTGGGGAGCTCCAGTTTTGTTTGTCAAGAAGAAGGACGGTAGTTTCCGTATGTGTATTGACTACAGAGAGTTGAACAAGCTGACGATCAAGAATAGGTATCCCCTGCCAAGAATCGATGATCTGTTTGACCAACTACAAGGTTCAAGCTTTTACTCCAAGATCGATCTTCGATCTGGATACCATCAGCTACGGATACAGGAGGAGAGTATCCCAAAGACAGCCTTCAGAACTCGATATGGACACTACGAGTTTCTCGTTATGCCATTTGGTTTGACAAACGCACCTGCAGTATTCATGGATTTGATGAATCGAGTTTGTAAGCCGTACCTGGATAAGTTCGTGATTGTATTCATCGATGATATTTTGATTTATTCAAAGATGAAGGATGAGCACGAGCAGCATTTAAGAGCCATTCTGGAGCTGCTAAAGAAGGAACAGTTGTACGCCAAGTTCTCTAAGTGCGAGTTTTGGCTAAGAGAAGTGCAATTCCTTGGGCACGTGGTGAATGGAGATGGAATCCACGTGGATCCCACCAAGATCGAGGCGATCAAGGATTAGGAAACGCCAAAGACGCCAACCGAGATTCGCCAATTCTTGGGTTTGGCTGGCTATTATCGAAGGTTCATTGCGAACTTTTCAAAGATCGCTCAACCATTGACGTTCCTCACGTAGAAGGATAAGAAGTTTGATTGGGGAATCAAACAGGAGGAAGCATTTCAGATATTGAAGGATAAGCTTTGCAACGCGCCAATCTTAGCTCTACCGGAAGGTACAGATGATTTTGTGGTATACTGCGACGCATCGCGTCAAGGTTTGGGTTGTGTGTTGATGCAACGCCAAAAGGTTATTGCCTACGCGTCACGCCAACTGAAGGTACACGAAAAGAACTATACCACACATGATTTGGAACTCGGCGCAGTAGTTTTTGCTTTAAAGATCTAGAGACACTACCTTTATGGTACGAAGTGCACAATCTTCACAGATCACAAGAGCCTCCAACATATATTCAACTAGAAGGAGTTGAACATGAGGCAAAGACAATGGGTAGAACTGTTGAATGACTACGACTGCGAGATTAAGTATCATCCAGGGAAGGCGAATGTGGTCGCCGATGCCCTAAGTCGAAAAGAGAGGATCAAGCCCATAAGGGTTAGGGCTTTGGAAATGATTATTCAGACCGATCTTTCTTTGCGCATTCGTGCCGCGCAGAAAGAAGCTCTCAAGGAAAGAAACCTGGCAGAAGAGTATCTCCGTGGGATGGAGAAGTTATTGGTACCAAACAAGGAAGGAACGTTGTGTTTTGAGAAAAGGATTTGGGTTCCTTTGTTTGGAGGTTTAAGAAAGGTTATTTTTGATGAAGCTCACAAGTCGCGGTACTCTATCCATCCTGGAGCGGATAACATGTACCAGGATCTTAAAGATTATTATTGGTGGCCTAGGATGAAAGGCGATGTTGCTGTTTATTTGAGCAAATGTTTAACATGCGCCAAGGTTAAGGCGGAATACCAGAAGCCTTCGGGACTTCTGCAGCAACCAGAGAT